>NC_138549.1:164157151-164197151 GCF_964273705.1 Natrix helvetica
ATTTTAGTCCCTCAAGCCTGCATTTTTTAAAATTTTCTAAGGGTATACTCTTAGTGGTTTTTTAATTTAATTTTTAATTTTTACTTTTTGTACAGTTGTATGAGGTTTAATTCGTTTTTAAGGGTATGGGATATTCGTCTTTTGTATTCGTTTTAATGACACACCTGTACACCGCCCCGAGTCCCTTCGGGGAGAGGGGGCGGTCTAGAAATATTGAAAATAAATAAATAAAATAAACTTAGAAAGGTGCATGATAAAACAAGAAAAGGTTTGGAGAATGAATGGGCAATGAGTGTATGTAGGCTAAATGGGTAACTGATACGAAAGACTAGCACTGATGATGTTACCTAGGTTGGATAATGAAATACCTGCAAGAAAACAACCAAGTTCTGAGAGCACCCAGGTGTGAAAGAAGACCACAGAGGTGGTTTGGCTAAATGGAGAAAAGTCACAAGAATCCAGTTGCAAAACAAATGGATGAAGGAACCCTTGAGAGGAAGGAGAAAACTCAGAAAGTTTGGCTTAGATGGCATGTTAAGTTCCTCAAACAGAAAGGTGAGAAGTTTAAGAAACAAAAGGCAATGTATGAAATGCTATATAGACACAGTGAAGGGACAACGGTTTATGAAGATAAAAAGATATGGAGAGACATAGTAAGTGGACTATGTGAAGGTTATTCCTATGTTTACTTACTATTTCTTTGCTGTCTCATCTTCTCTGCACTCTGTGTAGCATTTGCATGAAGGTTGTGTATGTATAGATGTTTGTGATGAGAGAGCGAGAGCAAGACAGAAAAATTCAGAGTACTGAAGTTAATCCCTTACTATTTCATTTCTTCTGTCAACCCTGAAGCAAACATGTCTTTATGGCTTTAGGGTTGCCACAAGACAGGGAAGGGGAGAAAATAGTTAGCTGGGCTTTTGTAGTCAAAACAAAAAGTTTTCCTGTGGGAACCAAGGACATTTCAACAGGTGGCGGAGAAGAGGAGGAGTAGAGTAACCGAGCAACCAGCCGGCACCTCTATTGGACCATGTGACTGGTGCCCGGTGAGGGGGAAAGGGGGAATGTTCACTTTTTATTTAGGTGAAAACCGCAGATCCTTAGCTAGAGGATCGCCCGAAACCCATGCGAAACCCGCAGAAGGCCCATCCCTGGTTGTAAGCCACTTGTTTTCATTGCTGTCATTACTTGGATTGGTCGCTAAATGTTTGGTTGTAAATTGAAGGGTACCTGCATCAAAAATAGGGCTTCACGGGTCAAAGAGTAGAGGCAGTGGGCTTTATTGCACCAAAGGGCAGGTCCATAACCCATGGTTGAAGCTACAAGGGAAGAGATTCAGGCTATATGTCAGGAGCAACATTTCTCTGTGATGGGCCCAACCCTCTGGAATGACCTCCCCCCCGATATTAGAACTACTACTGACTTCCGCTCCTTCCGACAAAAACTTAAGACTCACCTGTTCCAATTAGCCGGCCTGGCCCATCTATAGTTCCATTTTACCTCCTGGCGGATATTTTATCTGGGATAGTTTTTAAGGGTTAATGTATTTTATATTTTTAAAATTTTAATCTAACTTAAACTAATTTGTACAGTGAACTATTGTTACCTCCTCCAGCCCTATATTTATTCTATATTTATACTATGTATATTTATTGTTCTATTGTTTTAATATGACTGTACACCGCCCCGAGTCTCTTCTGAGAGAGGGGCGGTCTAGAAATTGAATAAAGTTAAAGTTAAAGTTGACGGTATGAACTGTTAGCCTGTGGAACAAGCCACCTCATGAAATGAGCTTTTTTTTTTCCTTCTAAAGGTCTTTAAAAAAAACTGGGGAGAGGTACTAAAACAACAGAATTAAAAGGAGAAAAAAGATTGGAAAGAAAAAAAATATAGAAATTTTACGAAAAAGAAAAAGCTAGCCAAAGGCGTGGAGAAAAGAGAATATAAGAGAAGTGAAGTTCCTGAGAGACTAAGAGAAAATGATTGAAAGGAGGAAAGAAAGAAAAGGATTTACTAGTAGAATAGAATGAAATTTGGTAAATATAGCCAACTGTATATATTCAATATGACGGAACGGAAATAGATTAATATTATTACTTGTGGATAACTAATTCAATGAAATGTTTACTATGTAAAATTAAATCTGAGAATATATGTTATTAATAGTAAAACACAATAATAGATGGAAATGATATGTTAAATTTGATTAATTTGGAGAGGCAAATAATGATATTGTTTATATATTAAGAAGAAATTAAAATGACGCCAGAGAATATGGAATGAAAATAAGATGACGGAAATGTGAAATGAAAATATGATGTAAAACGAACTATATATAATAGAAGACGTAAAGGGGGGGGGGGAATAAACCTAGACAACACTTTGTTTATAAAAGAAGTTATAATATGTAACAAAAAATAAATAAAAAACTTTGTTTTTAGGAAAAGCTTTTTTAAAAAAAAATTCCAGAGGTCTTCAAACAAAGCTGGGTATTCAATATATGCTGTAGTGCATCTTGCCCTGAACAAAGGTTGGATTAGATGTCCTTTAAGTTCCTCCCAACTCCATCATTTTATTGTCATCAACACTATTAGGAAGGTAGTTCTAATCTTCTCCAAAATCTTCTCATTCAAAGTGTCTAGAAAGAGGAAAAAGTAACAGTAACTGCGGCAACTCTACTGGGCATTGTTCCAAATATCCTGAAGCTAAAATGTAAAAAGAAGCATGTGCCAACTGTCCTGTTAACTACTATACAGCAAGCTGTCATTCTCCAAACTTGAGTAACCTAAGGAGCTTTGCAAATCACTGGAACCATTTGATTCAGAAAGGAGGCGGTTACTTGGAATCCCCACCTGAGATAATGTTGGTGATGGGAAGGTATTTCAGTGGCCCTAAAGTTCTTTTTGTGGCCCACCAGCCGCCAGCAGAGCTGGTGGCAGACTCAGACAGTGAGGAGGTTGGGGAGGAACATGGGCCAGTCCTGGAGTCTGGGGAAGGCTCTGATGGGGGCTCTGTGTCAGATTTATTATTTATTTATTTATTTCTTAGCGCTTATAGAACGCCCCCTCTCCCGAAAGGGACTCGGGGCGTTGTGCAGTCCGTATCAGAAATACAACAAATTAAAATTATTAAATAAATAGATACATATATACGTATATGAGAGGAGGATAAAAAGATATACAAAACTGTACATAAATTAGAATATACAAAATTTAAAACCCCAATATTCTGTAAGATTAAATTTAAAAGAGACAATCCCACTAAAAACCAGTAAAAATATATATGCCAGGAGGTAGACGTTATAATTATGCCAGGCCAGCCAGTCGAAACAGGTGTGTCTTCAATTTCTGTCGGAAGGAGCGGAGGTCAGTCGTGGTTCTAATGTCGGGGGGGAGGTCATTCCAGAGGGTTGGGCCCATCACAGAGAAGGCCCTACTCCTCGGTGTCGCCCGTTGGCATTGCCTAGTGGACGGCACCAGGAGAAGCCCCTCCCTGTGAGAGCGAATTGGCCGCAGGGATGTGTGTGGGAGGATGCGATCCCGCAGGTAGCTAGGCCCTATGCCATGGAGCGCTTTAAAGATGGTGACCAGAACCTTGAAACGCACCCGAAAGACCACAGGCAGCCAGTGCAGCTCGCGCAGGAGAGGTGTTCCGTGGGAGTACCTAGTACTCCCCATGACTACCCGCGTGGCTGCGTTCTGGACTAGCTGCAGTCTTCGGGCGCATCCCAAGGGAAGCCCCATGTAGAGAGCGTTACAGTAGTCCAGGCGAGACGTCACCAGTGCATGAGTGACCGTGCATAGGGCATCCCGGTCCAGAAGGGGGCGCAATTGGCGCACCAGGCGAACCTGGTGGAACGCCCCCCTTGCCACGGCTGCCACATGGTCATCCATTGACAGCCGGGCATCTAGGAGGACGCCCAAATTGCGCGCCCATTCCACAGGGGGCAATTGTTCGCCCCCTATGGCCAGTGATGGAATCAGCTGGCTGAACCGAGGTGCCGGTAGCCACAGCCACTCGGTCTTGGAGGGGTTGAGTTTGAGTCTGTTGTCCCCCATCCAGACCCCGACGGCTTCCAAACACCGGGACATCACTTCGACAGCCTCGTTGGGGTGGCTTGGGGTTGAGATGTACAACTGAGTATCGTCAGCGTACAGATGGTACTCAACCCCAAAACCACGGATGATCTCACCCAGCGGCTTCACATATGCATTGAACAAAAGGGGAGAGAGGACCGACCCCTGCGGCACCCCACAAGAGAGTGGCCTCAGGGTCGACCTCTGCCCCCCAGTCAACACACATTGCATCCGGCCGGAGAGGTAGGAGCCGAACCACCGTAAAACGGTGCCTCCGACTCCCAGCCCCTCCAGCCGGCGCAATAGGATACCATGGTCGATGGTATCAAAAGCCGCTGAGAGGTCTAATAGAACCAGGATAGAGGAACAACCCCTATCTCTGGCCCTCCAGAGATCATCAACCAACGCGACCAAGGCTGTCTCTGTGCTGTGCCCGGGTAGGAAGCCGGACTGGCGTGGGTCTAGATATATGGATTCATCAAGGCGACGTGGAAATTGCTGTGCCACCACATTCTCAACAACCTTCGCTAAAAAGGGGAGGTTGGAGACTGGACGATAATTAGCTAGCTCCGTTGGGTCAAGTGAAGGCCTCTTGAGTAAGGGCCTCACCACCGCCTCTTTCAAGGCAGCCGGTAAGGCACCCTCACTCAATGAGGCGTTCACCAGGCCCAGAAGCCAGCCTCGCGTCACCTCCCAGGATGCCAGTACCAACCAGGAGGGACACGGGTCCATTGAACATGTGGTGGGTCGCAGCTGTCCACGCAACCCGTCCAAATCTTCGGGGGCAACAGAGTCAAACTCCTCCCAGAGTGGACTCACAAGACTCACTGTTGACGGCTCGTCCGGTCCACTGGGGGGGGGCCCATCCGCTCCGGATCTGAGCGACTTTGTCCTGCAGATATTCCCCAAACTCCTCTGCTCTTCCCTGCAAGGGTGCCCCCCGCGTCTCCTGTGACAAGAGAGAGCGGGTCACCCTAAACAGGGCGGCAGGGCGGTTATCCGCAGACGCAATGAGAGTGGCACAATGTCTACGTTTCGCCGCTCTCAATGCCACAAGGTAGGTCCGTAAATAGGCTCTTACCTGTGTTCGGTCAGACTCGGAGCGTGAGGACCTCCACCTACTCTCTAGATGTCTCCTATGGCGCTTCATCGCCCTTAGCTCCTCGGTGTACCAGGGAGCCCGGGTGGGTCGCTGCCATAGGAGAGGTCGCAAAGGCGCAACCCGGTCCAAGGCCCCCGCCGTCGCCCTATTCCAGGCGTCGACTAGGTCCTCCGACCGAGCGCGGGTCAGGGCTACAGGTAGTGGCCCAAGCTCTGTCTGGAACCTATCCGGTTCCATCAAGTGCTTGGGGCGGTACCAGCTTGAGCAAACTGGCTCTGCCTCCTCGCGGTGGAGGGTAGTGCCAGGGAAGTCCAGCCGGAGACATGAGTGATCTGACCATGACAGGGGAGTAATATCTAGATCCCCTATTCCCAGATCACTCGTCCACTGCTCAGATACAAAGACAAGGTCCAGTGTGTGGCCACCTTCGTGTGTGGGGCCCTGAATTAATTGGGTCAGGCCCATGGCTGTCATGGAAGCCATGAACTCCTGAGCCACCTCAGATGCTGTTCCCGTCGATGGCAGGTTGAAATCCCCCATAACCAAAAGTTTGGGGATCTCAACAGCCGTCTCCGAGAGGCAGAGGCAGAGATAGGGCCAAGGCCGTCCGACAGTTATCAGCTGCCTTTGGAATCAGAGATCAGTGGGGCAGAAGAACAGCTGGAGCCTGTTCCTGAACTCCGAATGCACAGAGCTTCCAGGAGAAGGGAACAGTTGAGGAACAAAGGCCAAACACAGGGAGCCACAAACCCCTTCCCGTGCCTGACTCTTTCCTGAGCAGCCACAGAACTAGCATATGTAGTTGAATTAAATGTTCTGTTTTCTTCTGAAACTTTTCTTTTCTTGGTTTATCTATGGTTGGCCTACCAGAGGTCGAAAAGCTCAATAAATCATGTGCCGGAGGGTATCACATATTGGTGTTTGTGACACATATTTTGAGCGACAGGGAGCTGCAGCCAAGGGATGAAAGAGCCACATGCAGCTCCTAAGCCACAGGTTGCTGACCCCTGTTGTAGACCAATCAATATCAGTGGTTCATGAAGAGCTCAGTTGTAAAGCAAAGAGGTAACCAAGAGCTAAATATGGAAGAGATAATAACTGCTCATGTGCAAGTTCTAAACTAAAGCAGAAGAACAGAGCCAATATGATCTTGGGACTATGCCCTCCATTTTCAAAGAAAACACCAGGAATTGCTTTGAAATCCTGCACCTTATTGCTAGGGAACTAGGAGAATAGTAGAATGAAATAAAATAAATTGTCAAGATAAATGTGGAAAGAGACTGCCAAAAATCCAACGAACAGAAGAAACTGGGTGTCAGAACAAATGATGGATGTTATCAAGGAGAGAAACCAAAATCAAGAAGGACGAAGAACTCAGAGAGAAAATTCACCAAGAATCTTAGAAAGATGTTAGAAGAGACAAGAAGTATTACAATAATGTCTACAAAAGCATCAAAGATGGAAACAGATGCAGTAAAAGGAAGTCCTCCAAAAGATCTTTGGACTGATCAACCTCAAATTGATAGGTTGAAGTAGCCAAGTGCCAATGGACCAACCATAATTGATTCTGTAATTCTATACAGTAGAGATGCCAACATCTAAATTAAGATAGAATATATTTCCTACTTACAAGCAACATGTAATATTAGAAGTTTGTTAGATCCGTGCAAGTCAAAAGGCAACAGGAATTGATGGAATAGCTACAGAAAGCAACAGAAGAAGAAGCTAACTGTTGGAAGAAATGTCCTTCTGGGTTCAGCTCCAAGTGGGGAAAAAGACACTGGAGACATGGAGGATGCTTGGAAAGATGGTTTTAATGGTGGACAGGACCATATGACTTGAGCTCCTGAACAGAAAAGGGGGAATCACATGCTTCAATGTTGGGGAGAAGAAGAGAAGGAAGGACTGAGACGCTGAGTCCCTGGTTTTATGCCCTCTCTGGCCTTTGATCTTGAGCTTGTCTTCTGATTGGTTGTCAGACTCCCAGGGGGCCATGCAGGGGCAACTCTCTAGGCTGCGTTTTGAATCCAGGTTTGGTTGAGTTCTCAGATGCCATGTGGGGAGTTGGGTGAAGGGCCAATATTATCATGCCTTAATCCCATCCCCCTGGAGCTGAAGGGGAGAACTCTTTATTATGTAAAGTGGACTAGCTCAGGCTTTAATGGCTCATTGACAAAGGGGGATGGGCAGGAAGCTACAGGGAACTATTCTGTCTTTAAAATGTTTCTCCCTTTTCACATCCAGAGAAATATTCTGCCTTTTCAATATTTCATTTTTCTGGGAGAGGGCTGGGTGATAACTTCCTACATAACCAAACCACATTAGCAAATATGGCAAAAGACCAGTAACCAACAGGTCAGAAGAGGTCCGTCTACATACTCATACCTGCCCAAAAAACGAAATTTAATAGAATTTATGAATTATTGTACAATATTAGGCTAGCAAAATACTCTTAAAACTGACCATCAAGATACTGAAGTGCTGTACAGCCTTTTAAGACTGCTTATCAACATAAAAGAACTGTCAGTCAAGAAATAAGCTGTAGAATAGCATTTGGTAGAGAAATAATGAAAACCTCGGAAAACACAATGAGATCCTGGCATTCTCAGGAATCTCCTCCAACAGAAACGTTCCAAAGTGTCAATACTTTTTCTATCCTGCTTCTTCGAAGTCTAAGTTTTGCTTTCCTGCTGTTTCCCAGGGAAAACCTTTGCCTGCACGATTTTGTAGGTTTCGTAGCATTTGAACATGGCTTCTATCACAACCCTACTAAGTTCTAGCCTTTGACATATTTCTTGAAAATCAGGTGTATGTATTGGTGGGGAACAGGACTGTAGGTCAATGGCGGGCTGTAGTTTGAGGTAGATTCAAAGTAAAAGGGTTGACAATACCAGGCCACGAACAAAAAGGACTAAGGGTGACATGATAGCAGCATTCATATACACAATTCATATACAATAGCAGAGTTGGAAGGGACCTTGGAGGCCTTCTAGTCCAACCCCCTGCCTAGGCAGGAAACTCTATACCATTTCAGAAAAATGGCTATCCAACATCTTCTTAAAGACTTCCAGTGTTGGAGCATTCACAACTTCTGGAGGCAAGCTGTTCCACTGATTAATTGTTCTAACTGTCAGGAAATTTCGCCTCAGTTCTAAGTTGCTTCTCTCCTTGATTAGTTTCCATCCATTGCTTCTTGTTCTACCCTCAGGTGCCTTGGAGAATAGTTTGACTCCCTCTTCTTTGTGGCAACCCCTGAGATATTGGAACAATGCTATCATGTCTCCCCTAGTCCTTCTTTCTCTTAAGCTAAACATGCCCAGTTCCTGCAACTGTTCTTCTTGTGTTTTAGTCTCCAGTCCCCTAATCATCTTTGTTGCTCTTCTCTGCACTCTTTCTAGAGTCTCCATTTGAGGGACTGCCACAAAGAAAAGGAGATCAACTTATTTTCCAAAGCACAAGAAGACAAGACAAGAAACAGTGGATGGAAACTAATCAAATAGAGAAGCAGCCTGGAACTAAGGAGAAACTTCCTAACAGGAAGGACAATTAATCAAGGAACAGCTTGACTTCAGGTGTTGTGGATGCTTCATCACTGGAGGTTTTAAAGAAGAGACTGGACAGTAACTTGTCTGAAACGGTATAGGGCAGTGATAGCTAACCTTTTTTGGCTCAGGTGCTGAAAGTGTGCACTTGGGTGCCCACACCCATAATTCAATCCCCCACCCGCCCTTGCATACAACATGACCCCCCCCCACTGTCACGCCTCCCTCCCCCGCATGCATGCACAACCCCCCCCCCCCATTCTGTTTTGGGCCTAGCAGGCTTCACTGAAGCCTCTAGAGGCTGGAAACAGCCCTTAGGTAGGCCCGGTAGGCCCACTTTGGACGCTTTTCTGAATCTTGGGGAGGGCGAAAACGGCCTCCCTCGGACTTTCGAAGACCGAAAACCAGTTGGCTGGTGCGTGCATGCGCACTGCAATTGACCTAGGGCAACGGTTCATGTGCTCTCAGAGATGGCGCTACGTGCCACCTTTGGCACCCCTGCCATAGGTTTGCCATCATGGGTATAGAGCAGTGTTTCTCAACCTTGGTGACTTTAAGTCCTGTGGACTTCAACTCCCAGAATCCCCCAGCCAACTGGCTGGGGAATTCTGGGACTTGAAGTCCACAGGACTTAAAGTTGCCAAGGTTGAGAAACACTGGTTATAGAGCCTCCTGCTTGAACAGGGGATTGGACTGGAAGACCTCCAAGGTCCCTTCCAGCTCTATTCTGATTGATTGATTTGGCATTTAAAATGAAATGATAGGCAGTTAATTCGCTCCTTTCTAAGTGTTACTGTGAGGTAACTATGAGCAGCTGCTTCCAAATTCCTGTAAGTAATGTTTAATTAAATTTATATTTCATTTCATTTATTTTGTCAAGCATGTATAAGATAACAGATATAAGGATAAACAAGATTATGAATACAGGAAATGGATATGAATAAATGGGGACATTAGGACAGGGACGGTAGGTATGTTGGTGTGCTTATGCCTGCCCCGTACAGACGTCTTAGGGCAGGGGTGACCAAACTTGGCAACTTTAAGACTTGTGGACTTCAACTCGCAGAATTCCCCAGCCAGCAGAGCTGGCTGGGGAATTCTGGCAGTTGAAGTCCACAAGTCTTAAAGTTGCCAAGTTTGGACACCCCTGTCTTAGGGTGAGGTCGACAGTAGACAATGTTTCAGACAACACAGTGTAGAAAATGGCAGAACCATTTAATTCAAACAATGAAATGCCTGTGGATGTTCTCAATCATTCAAGTCATGGGTTTTCCAAAGATGCTTTTCCAAAAGGCAAGTGGTTTTTTTTCCCCTTCGAAAGCATTTCACTTCTCATCCAATAAGGAACTGAAGAAGCTTCCCAGATGAGAAGCAAAACATTTTCAGACAAAAAAACAACAACCCAAGAAAGTTCAGTTGCCTTTCGAAAAAGCGCCTTTGGGACAAACAATAAAATGCAAATATTCCTACCAATTCATGCCTCAATAAGTAGAGTCAAAAGGCAACCTCACTAAACTGGGAAGAATGAGTAACTGAGAAGTATATCCAGTTGCCCAGTGGGAAGTATCTTTAGTAGGAAATATCTTTTTTTTTTTACATAAAAAGTTTTTTTTTATTTTTATTCTCTTGTATATAGTTACAGGTATACATTCACGTAGCTATTGTTCTCATTTATCTTTATCACTTTTACATGTTTGTTTTTCCATATAAAAAGTTAAAATATACATCTTGGTTTGCTTTTCTTATCATCCCATACACCTACTTTGTATTGTCACCATCCTATTTTTTCTTTTCTTTTCACCCTTCCCCCCTTCTCTACTTCCTTCCTTCCTCTTCTCCTTTCATTTTCCTACTTCCCTTCCCTCTTCCCTCTTCTCTTCCTCTCCCCCCTCCAACCATCTCTCCTTCTCTTTCTATCCCTTTCCTCCTTCCTCTCCTTTGCTCTTTCTTCCTTCTCCTCCCTTTCCTCTCTTCTCCTCTCCTGTTCTCTTCCTTTCCTTTTCTATTGTTGTGGTTATCTCTTTTCAACTCTGAACTGGTGTATTTTAGTAGGAAATATCTTGAGGGGCAAAAACACTTACAGTAAAAAAATCCTATTTGGGGGAGGAGCCTGATGGATCACTAAGGAATTATTCTAGAGTGTTGCTTCAATCAATTTCATCTGTACTTATGGGGGGAAAGGGCATATGACATCCTTCAAGTCTAAAGGAAAATGGAAATATGCAAAACTGAAAGTATCCCATTGTATATATGACTTGAAAATAAGCCCAATTAAATTATGCCTGATGCCTAATGGGTTTATGGACAAATACTAATTATTCCAATCTATTCCTGGTGATCTCTGTAGAATGCCAAAATAACCATTGATTATCATCCTTGTATAGGGAATTTGTGTTTGTGTGTGTGTGTGTGTGTGTGTGTGTTTGGGGGAGGGGGTTTTGTCTATGAAATATTGTATCAGGTTTTGGTGTCACAATATAAAAAAGACATTGAGACTTTAGAAAGAATAGAATGGAATGGAATAGAATAGAACAGAATAGAATAGAATAAGCGCTTAGACTTATTAACTGCTTCACAGTGCCATATAGCCCTCTCTAAGTGGTTTATAGAGTCAGCACATTGCCTCCCAACAATCTGGGTCCTTGTTTTATTGACCAGAAGGATGGAAGGCTGTGTCAACCCTCGAACTGCTGGCAGTGGGCTGAGTTAGCCAGCAATGCTGCATTCTAACCACTGCACCACCATGGGAATAGAATAGAATAGAATAGAATTGAATTCTTTACTGGCCAAGTGTGATTGGACACACAAGGAAATTGTCTTTGGTGCATATGCTCTCAGTGTACATAAAAAGACAAGAGTGCAAAGAACAGCAACAAAGATGATTAGGGGACTGGAGGCTGAAGAAGAACAATTACAGGAACTGGATATGTCTAGTCTAATGAAAAGAATGACTAGGAGTGACATGATAGCAGTGTTCCAATATCTAAGAGGCTGCCACAAAAAAGTGGGGTCACCCTATTTTCCAAAATACCAGAGGTCTGGACAAGAAGCAATGGATGGAAGCTATTCAAGAGATCCAACTCGGAAATAAGGAGGAATTTCCTGACAATTAAAACAATCAATCTGTGGAACAGTTTGACTTCAGAAGGTGTGGGTGTTCCATCATTGGAGGTTTTTAAGAATAGATTGGGCAGCTATTTGTCTGGAAAGGTAGGGTCTCCTGCTTGAGCAGGGAGTTGGACTTGAAGACCTCCAAGGTCCCTTCCAACTTTGTTATTCTGTGGTCTGATATCTTGAAAATATCTGCTGTGCCATGCGATCATCTGAACTTTTTTAAAACTTTTTTTTTTAGTATTTTTAAGCTACCGGTTTGGGAGAACTGGTAGTTAAAAATGGTTTCAAAAGTAAAAAAAAGTTGGCCACTCCCGAACCGGTAGCATTTCACCCCGACCTTGAATTCCTTTTACTCTTATATACCACTAATTTGCTTGGAGCATTAGTAGTTCAGATTCTTGTAGAGAGCTTAAGCTTGCAATAAATCTTTATACCCAATTTGAATGGCCTGGATCTCCTGATTTCCCTGTCGTGTGAAACTTGGTTTGCAAATCTTGAAACTTAGGTTCACCCCGAATCTTATCCGCTTTATATTTTGATTGGCTTATTTGCATACTTCCACTTAGCCTAATTGTGAATGTAACCCACTTATGCAGCAAAATCCTTTCCCAGACCTAGCAGGACCGTATCATTAAATGACTTTTAAGGTCATCCCCATTGCTTTGAAAGTAGGATCAGAGCCAACCACTGCATCAGAGAGCCCCTATCTATGTAACAGAAGGATTCTGGTTGGGAAATCAATGCGCAGCAATCAAAGGCAGAGATCAGAAAGCTAAACAAATCTAATCTAGTTCAATACAAAGTATTGTATTTATTTTTAAGGCAAATAGTGCCTCCCATAAGAGATAAGGATGAAAGGGAAGCGAAAACATACTTGCTTGGATGTCCTTTCCAGCAGCTTAGACATCTTTTGCTTAACCACAAAAGGCCTCTTGAAAGGAATCTCAGGCAGGAAGTTAGGCAGCCAAAGTCAAATAAAATGCCTGAGTCTCTGCCAGCTCCTTCAATCCAACCATATGGAGTCATATAACATCACTTGAAAGGAAAAAGCTTAGAAGTTTGAAGGAGAAAAGTGTTAGGAAAGGATAAGGAAACCTATGAAATGAGATATGAAATGCAAAAGACGGCGCTGGAATATCGGGCGCCATATTTCTTCCCAGCTATCTCTCGGACCGCGGTGCGTTGCCAGGTGGAGAGGCCAGTGGGGGCTGGGGGTCGGGAGAGAAGCTGCAGGGACCGAAGAGGGAAGCCGGGGGGGTCGCCGGAGGCTCGGGGCGACCCCGGAAGAGCAATAGGCCGAGCAGCTGGCCTTGGCACCTCGTCTACCCCCCCCCCCCCCCGCTGAGGTGCGATTCCTTCACACTCCAAGAACTGCCTCCGGGCCTCTGGGCCTAAAGAACTGCCTAAAGAACTGCCCTGGGCCTCACTGGTGGAACGTAGACTATTGTGGACTGTGAGGTCTGTCCCCTCCCATCTTATTATTTGCCTTTTAAATATCTCTCTACTTCATTCTATGTTAATCTTACATTCTAGACCTGCTACAAAGAGAGACCCTGCCATAGCCATAATCATGGATTGGTCATCATCCCAACTTATTCAAGGTCTGACATCCTTCGACTGCGAGGGTCCCCCCTCTCGCAGGCATGCCCCCCTGCCCTGACGAGGGCCCACCTCAATGAGGGGTTTATTAACCCAGAGAGGTGGAGGAAGCGGGGGATTAGGGGTTTTTTAGGAAAATGTTTTGTAAAGCTTTTAAGGGGTTCCAGGGAGCGGGGAGGGTTGGTTTGGCCCTGGGGCATGGATACAACCAGGCCAACAGGTAGGGTCAAGACGGAAGGGAGGGTCAAGACGGAAGGAAGCGAAGCGGAGCGGGTGGGAGGAAATAACATTCCTATAAGGGGAATTCCAATCACGACGGTCGTAGGGAGGGGCAGGCGCGAGGACACTAGAAGAACGTATAGTCGGTTGGGAGACCGGGGCCACTGGATACGCCCGGTCGCTTGTACCAACCCCCGCAGACTAGGTGGACAGGATCAGCAGAGCCTGGGCCTTAGGCTGATGTTATGTAACGCGAGGTCCGTGGTTAACAAGGCCCCCCTCATCAGTGACTTGATCACAGAGGGGGAGCCGGACCTCGCAGGAATAGCGGAAACCTGGTTGGGCCCGGAGGGGGGGTTGCCCCTCAGGGAAATGTGCCCTCCAGGTTACCGTGTATTCCACCAGCCACGGGCCCAAGGTAGGGGTGGGGGAGTAGCAATTATCATCCGGGACGATCTGGCACCGAGAGAATTCACTGTGTCGCAGACATCTGGTTGTGAGTCTCTGGGCGTAAAGTGGGGCCCAGGGAGTCAGTTGGGCCTGTTGATAGTATACCTGGCTCCCCGCCATACATCAACGGCCCTGCCCGAGCTCCTCGAGCGGATCGCGGAGATGGCGGTTGAGACCCCCAAACTACTAGTGATGGGGGATTTCAACCTGCCGTCGACGGGAAAGGCATCCGAGGTGGCCCGGGAATTCATGGCTTCCATGACAGCCATGGGTCTGACTCAAGTAATTCAGGACCCCACTCACGAGCGAGGCCACATTCTGGATCTTGTGTTTGTCTCCGACCAGTGGACGAGTGATCTGGGAAGAGGGCATTTAGTCATCACGCCCCTGTCATGGTCAGATCACTCACTTCTCCAGCTGGACTTCCCTGGCGCTACTCCCCACCGCGGGGAGGCGGAACCAGATTATCCCAGATGGTTCCGCCCCAGGCGCCTGATGGAACCGGATAGGTTCCAGGCGGAGCTTGGGCCACTTCCTGCTGACCTGTCCCGCCCCCGGGCTGAGGACCTGGTAGCCGCATGGAATAGTGCGGCTGCCGGTGCCTTGGACCGGGTGGCGCCTTTGCGGCCTCTCCGACGGCCACGATCGACCCGGGCCCCCTGGTTTAACGGGGAGCTAAGGGCGATGAAACGCCTTAGGAGACGCCTGGAGAGTAAGTGGAGATCCTCCCGCTCCGAAGCTGACCGAACACAGGTAAGAGCCTACATAAGGACCTACCTTGTGGCAATAAGAGTGGCCAAACGTCAGTATTGTGCCACTCTTATAGCGTCCGCAGAGAACCGCCCTGCCGCCCTGTTTCGGGTGACCTGCTCCCTTCTGTCACAGGAGCAGCGGGACCCCCCATTGCAGGGCAGGGCAGAGGAATTTGGAGAGTTCCTGCAGGATAAAATCGATCATATCCGGAGAGGTTGGACCCACTCCAGTGCTCCAGTGGGGACGTCCGAGACTAGTCTTGAGAGACCATGCTGGGAGGAGTTTGACCCTGTTGTCATCGAAGATTTGGACAGGTTGCGCGGGCGACTGCGGGCCACCACATGTTTACTGGACCCGTGTCCCTCCTGGTTGGTGCTGGCCTCCTGGGAGGGCTCACGAGGCTGGCTACTGGGACTGGTGAACGCTTCGTTGGGGGAGGGCCTGATGCCGGCCGCCTTGAAAGAGGCGGTGGTCAGGCCCCTGCTCAAGAAGCCTTCTCTGGACCCAAAGGAGCTAGCAAATTATCGTCCTGTCTCCAACCTTCCTTTTTTAGCGAAGGTTGTTGAGAGTGTGGTGGCTCAGCAGTTTCCGCGCCACCTGGAGGAAGCTGATTATCTAGACCTGCGCCAGTCCGGCTTCCGACCCGGTCACAGCACGGAGACGGCCTTGGTCGCGTTGGTGGATGATCTCTGGAGGGCAAAGGATGGGGGTTGTTCCTCCATCCTTGTCCTATTAGATCTCTCGGCGGCCTTCGATACCATCGACCATGGTATCCTATTGCGCCGGCTGGAGGGGTTGGGGGTTGGAGGCACCGTGCTACGGTGGTTCCGCTCCTACCTCTCTGGCCGGACGCAATGTGTGTTTACGGGGGAGCAGAGGTCGACCGCAAGGCCCCTCATTTGTGGGGTCCCTCAGGGGTCGATCCTCTCGCCTCTCCTGTTCAACATATATATGAAGCCGCTGGGCGAGATCATCCGTGGTTTTGGGGTGAGTTACCATCTGTACGCTGATGATACTCAGTTGTACATTTCCACCCCAAACCACCCCAACGAGGCTGTCGAAGTGATGGCCCGGTGTCTGGAAGCCGTACAGGTCTGGATGGATGACAACAGGCTCAGGCTCAACCCCTCCAAGACAGAGTGGCTGTGGTTCCCGGCTTCCCGATTCAATCAGCATACTCCATCGCTGACCATCGGGGATGAGCAATTAGCCCCGGTGGAAGGGGCGCGCAACTTGGGCGTCCTCCTTGATGATCGGCTGACCTTAGAAGATCACGTGGCGGCCGTGGCAAGGGGGGCGTTCCACCAGGTTCGCCTGGTGCGCCAGTTGCGGCCCCTTTTGGACCGGGAGGCCTTGCGCACAGTCACTCACGATCTGGTGACGTCCCGCCTGGACTACTGTAACGCTCTCTACATGGGGCTCCCTTTGAGGTGCGCCCGGAGACTGCAGTTGGTCCAGAATGCAGCCGCGCGGGTTATTATGGGGAGATCGAGATTCTCCCATATAACACCTATCCTGCGCGAGCTGCACTGGCTTCCTGTGGCCTACCGGGTGCGCTTCAAGGTACTGGTTACCATCTTCAAAGCGCTCCATGGCACAGGGCCCAGTTACCTGCGGGATCGCGTCCTACCCCATACATCCCTGCGACCCATTCGCTCACACAGAGAGGGGCTACTCCGGGTGCCGTCCTCTAGAGAGTGCCAGAGGGCGGTGCCCAGGAGTAGGGCCTTCTCTGTGGTGGGCCCTACCCTTTGGAATGACCTCCCCCCAGACATCCGGACAACAACCGACCTTCGCTCCTTCCGTATGAAGCTGAAGACCTACCTGTTTTGTCAAGCCGGCCTGGCATAACGTTACAATCTTGCCACCCAAGGTCATTTTATAATGGGAAATTTTGTTTTTTAAAGTTTTTAGAGTTTAATATTTTTGGGGTTTTAAATTTTGTAAGTATGCTTATTTATGGACTTATTTTTACCTCCTCTGCACGATATATGGTGCTATCTTGATTATTGCTCTGTACGTCGCCCCGAGTCCCTGTGGGGAGAGGGGGCGACTAATAAGTTCAATAAAATAAATAAATAAATAAATAATAAAATGGCAAACAATTCCTACTGGAAGGAAAAGGGGTGACATCTACAGTAAATGGATCAGAATGGATGCATTTAGAGCAGGGGTGTCCAAAGTCCACAAGTCTTAAAGTTCCCAAGTTTGGACACCCCTGATTTAGAGCTTTCTGAAATATTGAAAGGGAATGGAGGCATATATGGGAAACAGGAAGAGGAGAACAAAACCGAAGTAGCAAATCAGAGAATATAAGTGGTTATGGCATCAAGTAGAAGCCAGGAGACTGGGAGTTCTAGTCCTGCCTTAGTCAAGAAAGCCAGCTGGGTGAATTGGGGCCAATCACCAGGAGACTGGGAGTTCTAGTCCTGCCTTAGGCAAGAAAGCCAGCTAGGTGATTTGGGGCCAATCACCAAGAGACTGGGAGTTCTAGTCCTGCCTTAGGCAAGAAAGCCAGCTGGGTGAATTGGGGACAATCACCAGGAGACTGGGAGTTCTAGTCCTGCCTTAGGCAAGAAAGCAACTGGGTGATTTGGGGCCAATTACCAAGAGACTGGGAGTTCTAGTCCTGCCTTAGTCAAGAAAGCCAGCTGGGTGATTTGGGGCCAATCACCAGGAGACTGGGAGTTCTAGTCCTGCCTTAGGTAAGAAAGCCAGCTGGGTGACTCTGGGCCAGTCATGCTCCCTCAACCCAACACATCTCACAGTGTTGTTGTGGGGAAATAGAAGGAAAAAAGGAGCATTGCGTGTGTGTGCGTTCACTGCTTTGAGTTAAATAAAAAATAAATGGATCCAATTATATATATATATATATATATATATATATATATATATATATATATATATATATATATATATATATATATATATATATATATATATACACATACATACATACATACATACATACATACATACATACATACATATATATATATATATATATATATATATATATATATAAGAAATAAAATACAAGAAGAACACAATAATCATTAGAAACAGTAGAGACTGTGCAAGGTATGCTGAAGCTCATGACGAACTGAGGTTTGCAAGCAATGCCCAAGATAATAGCAAAAAGGGCTTTGGGTAGACCAGTAATGAAAAGAAAGGCAAAGACATCATTAGGTACAGTATGTTGTGAGGGTGCAAGAAGTAACAGATGTTGGCAAGAAGGCAGAATAACTTAACTTACTTCTTATGTCTGTACTCAGAAGAAAAATGAAGCCCCAGCTAAGCCAATGTTGTGCCCCTGGCAGAAGAAGGGAGCTGGAGAGGATAAAATAAATTTTAATTATGGTGTCCTTGATGCTCTCCAAGCTTGGCTGTTTGCTTGTAGATGTTTCATTACTTGATGTTTCATTATCTGACATTTCATTATCAGTCTGCAAGCAAACCACCCAACTTGGAGGGCATCAAGGACTCCACAGTTCAACCCTGAGCGACAAACATTCTCTTCTATTAAAACTTAATTAATTTAAACAAATGGTACTCTCCAGGGCGAGATGAGTTGCATCCCAGCAAAGGAAGTTTGCATTAACTTTATTTTTAAATTTAAAAAAAAATATCTATGGTATTATTTTATTTTATGACTTCAGTTTTGATTTACCTTTCATTATTTTTTGAGAAGTTTGCGAAATCCCAGGAGGACTGACGGGAGATTATTGACCTTATCTTCATAGAAAAGAAAGACTCAGGAAATTTCAGACTTCTCAGCTTCGCATCTATATTGGGCTGAATTTTAGAGCAAGTTATTTGAGCGCTTGGATAGGGAAATGTAAAAACATATAAAACCGAGGGCAGAAAAAGACCTACGTCTCCCTTTTGAGTTTTTTTTTTACTTCATTTCATTTGATTTCTTTTAAGTTTTGTCAGATGATGGACATGTCTTTATCTCAAGCATGTTTAAACTCAGTTACTGAAGACTAGACCCACCACCTCTGCTGAAAGCTTCCACTACTCATTCAGTGAAGTCATTCTTTCTGACATTACTTTTGAACTTCCTTCCTGTCAGTTCAAAATTATGTCCCCTGTGTTCTTCATTTTTGCTTACTATTGAAAATATTAATATTGAAAATATTAATCAAGGAGAAAGACAACCTAGAACTAAGGAGAATTTTCCTATCAGTATGAACAATTTATCAGTGGAGCCAGTGGTGGGATGCAACCGGTATGCCCCGGTATGGGCATACCGGTGCCTGCTGGGAGGTACCGTTCCGGTATGGTGCTCCGGAGGCCCCACCCACCCACCCGTTCTCCTTATCGCTATTTGAGTGGATTGGTGCATTTGTGCACGCGCATGGAGCATATGGTGCCTTTGCGATGCTCTGCTGAGCAGCTGGAGTGTCACAGGCGGTGGGTACGTGTTGTGGCCCAGCAGCGGCCAGCTGAGCTGTTGGTGGACTCTGACAGCTCAGACCATTATGGGACTGCTCCGGAGGATGAGGAAGACTCTGCAGGGTGTTTGGAGTCAGAGCAGGAACTAGAGAAGCCTGTTGGCCACCAGGTGGCATCTGAGTCAGGGAGCAGTGAGGAGGAACAGAGGGAAGTTGTCCCTGATGTGCGTATGCATAGAATTGATAGGAGAAAGAAACAGCTGTGGAGAAGACGTCATAGAAGGAAGTAGGGACAGCTGGCTAAGGGTGTGGCCCCTCCCAAAAAGTTTATAGGTGGAGCGACGGGAGGGGAATCTTTGCAGGAGACAACAGTCCATTATACGAGCTGTTGAGAAAGCATTCCGTAAGTCTAAACTTGGTTTCTTGAAGATAGCATTCTAGGCTCCTAGCCAAGGGGTGGCTTTATCTCGTCATTAGTCATGACAGACAGCCAAGCCTGTGTCTGCATATTCATTGGAATCACGGAACAGAACAGGTACGCATGTGTGTGCTGTGCGGATGCACATGGTGGCGCCCAGCCCCGTTGCACTGTACCGGATGCAATGGGATCTGGAACCCACCACTGAGTGGAACGGTTGTGGGTGCTCCAACAATGGAGATTTTCAAGAAGAGGTTTGTCTGAAATGGTATAGGGTTTCCTGCTTAAGCAGGGGGTTGGACTAGAAGACCTCCAAAGTCCCTTCCAACTCTGTTATTCTGTTAATATGAATGGAAAAGCAGCAAGGATTGGTCACAAGCAAATCCGGCTAGACTAAGATGACCTTTTCTTGTCAAGGTCTTGAGAATATTTTGCTTTTTCTTTGTCATTTCAACGGTGTTAAATCGACTTCTTCTGGCTTGACTTTGCTGTTGCCAAGCATCCAAATTTTGATCACCTGACCATGGGGATGCTGCAGTGGTTGTAAGTATGGAAAACGGTCATAAGTCACTTTTTTCCAGTGCCGTTGTAACTTGGAATGGTCACAAAACGAACTGTTTTTTTTATAACAAAGTTTTATTGGTTTTTTTAGTATTTTGCAAAGGAAAAAGGTAAGGGAAAGGTTACAAATTTTGGCAACTGCAGTGTGCGGTAGGTGCACCCCTCCTCCATACTCATAGTATACATTTGCACATAATTCATTATTAAGTAGTAACATATTAACATATAGTCAGCATATAAATTCGGTTAACGATTTCGGTCAGTTTATGTCAGGTGGATTACTCATTTTTGTGATCTGAGCTTTCTCAATGTTGCCCCATCTCCCCCTGCTGACCGGGCTCCGGCCCCTCCCGTGTCCTGTGTATCTGGTGAAGGATCATCAGATTTTTCTAGGAGAAGTTTGTTTTTTTCCATAAAGGCCTGTGCCTCTATGGGTGTGTTAATTCTAACTCTTGTCTCCTCCCAGGCATCAACCATCTAAACCACACCCCCTTCTGGTATAATTTATTCGCTAATTGCGAATAACTTTTTCTTTTTTCTCTTACTTTCTTGGGGATCTGTTTCAGAATGGTTATCTCCTTATCTTTGTATGTCAGGGCTTGCCCCCTTTGTGCACTCAGAATTTCATCTCTTGTGCTTTTTCTGAGGAATTTAATGTGTACCTCCCTGGGAACATTGTGTGTCCTAGCATAAGCTGAGTTCACTCTATAAACCAGGTCTATTTCCCAGCCCATCTGTTGCTTCTCTTTCTGGATGTAGTCAGCCAAAATGTTTGTCATGATGTCCCTTATATTTTCATCATCTGTCTCTAGCACATTTTGAAATCTAAGATAAAAAGACATTCTCTCAAACTCTATTTTCATTTGCTGGGTGTCAAGTTCTTTGTTTCCCTTCTGCATCCCTTCCATCCCTTCCCTCATCTCAGCCACCCCACCCTCCAAAAGGTCCAATCTCTGTGAGTTCTTATTAATTTTGGCCTGGTTCTCTTTACTTTCTTCTTTCATCTCCTGCAGTTGTTTCTTTATTTCCTCTTGTCCCTGTAGAAGTTGCTGAAACATTTGTTGAAACTCCATCTCCAAAGGTTTAGGTTGCATCAAAGCTGTTATTGTTGATTGTGTACTAGGACTGGAGGTTGCAGATGTCGGGGCAGAGGCAGCAAAGCCAGGCTTTCCAGGAGGTGGTTTTTTAGGTGACATTCTTTGTACAATAAAAAGTTCAGTCAGTATGAAGAATGGTCAGTCAGAGAGGCAAGGCAGCCAGGAGAGTCCAAGAGACAGAAGGTCCAGGCAGAAGAGAGTTTTTGTTTCCAGTAGCCTTGGCAATAGAGCAAAATTTCCACTCCAGGGAGTTCAAAGAACAGCAATCCACAAGAGGTTTGTCTAAGTAGCACAGAGACAAAGACCGGAAGCCTGAAGTTTTAAAGGTGGAGTCAGATTTCACATTTCATAAAGACAACAGAAGTGTGCCATCTTGCCCTGCCAGCTTCGGGTTTAGAGGCAAAAATAAAGTTTTCAAAGTTCAGTGTTCCCAAAGTTTCCAGATCATCATTGTTTTAAAATTTAAATCTGAAAATTCACTTAGTAGGGGCGTGACATCATTGGTTGGCTCTCCCCCTCCTCCTCCTTCTCCTGGGGCTAAGAGCTAAAACGTTTCCAGCTGCCTGTCTGAGGGAGGGGGAAAAATCCCCCTCCCTCCAGCCGCGCCTCTCCAATTCAAGCCGAAAGTTAAGTTTAAACAGCTGACTTTCTTGTTAAGATTGTTAAGATCGTTAAAGGGAATGGAGAAAGATTCATGCCTCACCGCACCGCAGCCGCATCCTTCTATTCTCTGTTTCTCCGATCAGCCTCGCAGCGAAGACGCCGGAGCGTCTCCCCTTTGTGCTCCCCGGTGCCTGGAGCGAAGCGGGGGCCCCTCGCCGGCCGCCGCCGATCCAGGGGTCCCCCCACCGTGCCGCTCCTCCAGCAGAATGCCTCTACGGGGCATCCTGTGTCCCCCAAGGAGTGGGGAGCCCACCGGGGATGCGCGGGGCGAGCAGAACCTGCCCGTTGCCATCAGCCGCCGGAACCAGAAGTCACGAAATGAACTGTTGAGGGCTACTTGTAGTGTCCTTTTTGTCCTGCATTTCCTGTAAATTATGAAATAAATAAAGTTTCATTATTTATTTACAGCACGGAGCTGAGAGTTCTAGAGTAAAATCCATCCATCCATCCATCCATCCATCCATCCAGTTTTATCCAATCTGGTGCAAAGGTTTTATCTCGAAGTGCACAGTGACTTATATATAATTCTTTCTTTTCTACGTTGGTGGCTACCTAGTGCAATTGCTGCTGTTTTGAGACATCTCAAAGTGAACGCAGATTCTAGGCAAGAAAGCCAGATCTGGCTTTTTACCTTCCTGCCTCGATTGCGCCAACGATTAAAAGCGGAGAACGATCAGAAGCCTCTATTTAATGCACAGTGAGAGGAACATGCTCAATAATGAATGCTTCCCATTTAGAAATGTGACACGGATTTGCATTTTGCTCAAAGGGAGGCTAATATAACGGCATGCAGGTAAGGAGAAGGCAGGCAATTTAATCACAGAACGCTGCTGCCTCAATAAAGTGTAACTGCTTGGCAACCAATGGAAGAGTCTATATAGCCCTGCTGAGAGAGAGAGAGAGAGAGAAACATTTTTATTAATGGAAAAACAGTTCCCATGACAGCCTATGCTTCTATAGCAATCTCTCCGCTCAGGTGTTCCCTTTTGACTTTCTGTAATTATAGCCCATGGATTACATGTTCAAAAAATAAACAGAAACAGGCATGGGTAGGATCATGACTCAAGTGGGCAGGGCTATCGATTAATCTTTCTCCCGATTTTATATTCCACTGTTTTTCAACCCGAGAGAAGGCGAGGCAACATGAAACCACAGGCCAACGTCTATAATCTAAGAAGCAGGTCTGGGTGGAGAAAGCTTGTGTTGTTGATTTTTCTTCCAGTTCTTACTTAAGGTAAAGGTTCCCCTCGCACATGTGTGCTAGTTGTTCCTGACTCTAGGGGGCGGTGCCCATCTACGTTTCAAAGCCGAAGAGCCAGCGCTGTCCGAAGACGTCTCCATAGTCATGTGGCCGGCATGATTCAATGCCGAAGGCGCATGGAACGCTGTTACCTTCCCACCAAAGGTGGTCCCTATTTTTCTATTTGCTTTTTTTACGTGCTTTTGAACTGCTAGGTTGGCAGAAGCTGGGACAAGTAATGGGAGCTTACTCCATTACGTGGCGCTAGGGATTCGAACTACCGAACTGCCAACCTTTCTGATCGACAAGCTCAGCTTCTTAGCCACCGAGTCACCACATCCCTTAGTTTTTACTTAGATGAAATGAAATTTGATTTAGAAACACCTTTCAAAGGAAAAGAAAAGATGGGTGAAATTCTCATGGAACAGGGACATTTTTGCTATGGAGATTCTCAGTCATCCAGGTCACGGTTGTCCCAAATGTGCTTTTTCAAGAGGCAATTGGACTTTCTTTGTTTTTCATTGAAGACGTTTTGCTTCGCATCCAAGAAGCTTCATCAGTTCTGAAAGAAGCTTCTGGCAACTGGATTTTCTTTTCTTTTCCTTGAAGACATTTCACTTCTCATCCAAGAAGCTTCTTGAGTTCTGGAAGATGTTCAGTACTGGAGAAGAACTAAACTTCTGAAAACTGAAGAAGCTACTTGGATGAGAGCCAAAATGTCTTCAAAGAAAAACAAAGCAAGTCCAGTGGCCTCTTGGAAAAGCACCTTTGGTGTACATCCTTGCCTTTGTTGAGGGACAAGAACGTGTTTCAACATCCTGCTGGTTGACAATTGCTGATTTTTAAATATAATTTTGTGATGGATGCAGCAATCATCCATTTTAGTCCATTCAAGACTCACATATTTCAGAAACCCCTTTTGTTTCTGCCTAGGCTGGATGAAGTATGCTCCTTTTGCTTCCCATACTGCAAAACTTCATCTCACTTTCCTTTTATTATTCTTTTCAAAGACCATTTTAAGTTGCAATAGAAACGTTGCTACCTTGTTTCCAGGAAGTCAAACAATCAGATCAATATTACTGCATAGTTTTCAGGGAACTACAGATCATCTTAGGAACAAGAGGACAGGCTGTTCCCTACTGTTTTCATGGCTGTAGCAGCAGAGAAAAGATAGTTTTAAAAGAGAAAAAAGGGAGGGAGGGGAAGGGAAGGGAGTGAAGGAAAAAAGAAAGGCAGGGAGGAAGGGAGAAAGGAAGGAAGGAGAGGAAAAGGGAGGGAGGGGAAGGGAAGGGAGTGAAGGAAAAAAGAAAGGCAGGGAGGAAGGGAGAAAGGAAGGAAGGAGAGGAAAAGGGAGGGAGGGGAAGGGAAGGGAGTGAAGGAAAAAAGAAAGGCAGGGAGGAAGGGAGAAAGGAAGGAAGAAGAGGAAAAGGGAGGGAGGGAAAGAAGGAAGGTGGGATGGAGGAAAATGGAGCGAAGAAAAGAAGAAAGGCAGAGGCAGAAAGGGAGGGTGGGAGAAAGGAAGAAGGGGATAAGAGAGGGAGGGAGGGAAGAAGGAAGGAAGAGAGGGTGAAAGGAAGGGAGGGAGGGAGGGGGCGTGAAGGAAAGAAGAAAGGCAGGCAGGCAGGAAGGGATGGAGGGAGAAAGGAAGGAAAGGAGAAGGAAGGGAGGGAGGGAGGGTTGAATGAAGGAAGAAAGGAAGGAATGCAGGGAGGGAGGCGGGAGGGAGGGAAGGAAGGAAAGAAGGAAGGAAGAAAGGAAGGATAGATCTGCAGGAGTATAGTCATCTATCTGTCCAAATATATGGGGAATTCTGGGATTTGAAATCCAAGGATCTTAAATGTTGACACGCTTGAGAAATATTGATCTAGTTTATCAACCCAATCAGTGCTGATAATCCAAAGTAACAAGTTTTCTAAAAATGCCTGTGTCAAACTCCTGGCAATGATAGCGCAGGAAAGTATCAATGGAGATGGGCTGCTGAATTTGATATGAGCTGTAATCATAATATATGGAAGGGACAGTTTCTGAAAATTCTTTCACTTAGAATATCTCAGAATTGCACAGAAAATTACAATTTTGCTTTAAAAGGACTTATAGCTGGATTCAATGTCGATTTATTCCAAAGTCCTTCCCATCGAGTTCAATGGAACATCCCTTCTGAACATGTATGCAGATAATATAAATAGAGCCTCACTTCCTTCACATTAGAGCCTCGGTTCTTTCAAATCAAACCCTTTGCAAACATTTTCAAAGTCTTTGGTTACCAATTTCATTGAAATCAACTTTTTTGAGGCCTGGGGGAATGTGCTGTGAAGGTACCACTCATGTTTTCCTACAATCCCTAGAGAAGTAAATGATATGGAAGGATCAGAATTCCAATGCACCCAGGAATCAAAAGCCATCTCTTCTAAAGTTCACTCGAACCTCATTAATAATTAGGCTCTTTTATGGCTGGGACCAGGCTGTATTTTTCATAACTCCCCTGGATGGTTTTAAGGCTTTGTGCGTGTGCTTTTTGTACATCCATTGTTTCTTGTCCAGCTTTCTGGTGCTTTGGAAAATAAGTTGACCCCCCTCCTCTTTGTGGCAGCCTCTGAAATACTAGAATACTGCTATCATGTCATCTCTAGTCCAGTGGTGAAATTCAATTTTTTTAAACTACCGATTCTGTGGGTGTGGTTTGGTGGGCATGGCAGGGGAAAGATACTGCAAAATCTCCATTCTCACCCCACTCCAGGGGAAGGATATTGCAAAATCTCCATTCTCACCCCACTCTGGGGCCAGCCAGAGGTGGTATTTGCAACTCAAAATTTCCACCACCAGATCTCCAGAATCTTTCAGAACCTGTTGAATTTCACTCCTACTCTAGACCTTTTCTACAGACTGGCTATCCCCAATTCCTGTAACTATTCTTCATATGTTTTAGTCAGTGGTGGGTTCCCCCCAGTTCAGACCGTTTCAGCCGAACAGGTAGTAGCCTGGCGGTATGGGTCGCTGGAACCTGTAGCAACCCAGGCCTGTCACGCTCCCGAACCAGTTCTCCCAATGGCGCCATAGGTGCCGCCATTTTCCTTTTGGCTTCTGCACATGTGCAGAGCAATTTCTGTTGTATTGTGTATGCACGCACAGTGTGCATCAAGCATGCACAGTGTGTATCAAGCGCATGCATGCGACGCATCCCTGAGCGAACCGGCAATAGCAGCTGCCAGAATCCACCTCTGGTTTTAGTTTCCAGGTCTTTAAACCTCTTTGTTGCTCTTGTTTGCGCTTTTTTTTTTCAAAGTTTCAACATCGTTTTTGTAATGTGGTGACCAAAACTGAATGCCGTATTCCAGGTGTAGCCTTACTAAGGCTTTACAAAGTGGTACCAGTACTTCACATGATTTTGATTCTATGCCTCTTTTATACAACCAAGGCGTGTATTAAATTTTTTTTGACTGTTACTGCAACCTACTGGCTCCTCTTTAAGTGATTGTCCTCTAGGACTCCAAGGTCCCTCTCAGAGTTACTGTTTTTGAACCAGGTTTCACCTCATCTCTATGTGTACCTTTGGTTTTTCTTGCTTATGTGTAAAACCTTGCTTTTCTCCACATTAAATGTCATCGTGTTGGATAGGGCCCATTGTTCAAGTCTGTCATGATCTTTCTGGATCCTGAGTTTGTTTTCAAGGGTGTTGGCTATTCCTGCCAGTCTAATGTCATCTGCAAATTTTGATGAACCCCCCCTTCTATTCCCTCATGTCAGTCATTTATGAAGATATTGAAAAGCTATTTATATAAGGAACAAATTGTTTTAAGGAGTATCAGGTCTTCTTTGATATGATAATTTTCCCCGTTCAGTGTCCTTCAATAAATTTTCCATTAATGTGAAATTCAAGGAATTCACAATTAAAAAGCTCCTAAACTTGAGAAGGCTACTCTAGTCCTTTGAAAGGGGAATGATGGAAGTTGTCTTCATGTTGTGCTCTAGATCCAGAAAAATGTGATTCCTTATTTCAGGAATACTTTTGCTTCATTAGAAGTCATTGTTCTGATGCAGATTTGAGGAGAAAAGAATTACATTCCCTTTCTACTTCTGGTTCCATTTTAACATGTTAAATCAACTGTGATAGATCTGTGCAGGAAAAGGTGTGGGTATTTATTACACTAACAACCCAGCTTGCACCAAAAAGAATTGTCCATTGTTCCATCTTCTATATTATACCCTGTTTTCCCCAAAATAAGACCTCCCTGGATAATAAGCCCAATCAGGCTTTTGAGCGCATGCGCTAAAATAATCTCTCCCCAAAAAATAATCCCTCCCCAAAAATATTGCAATACAGCAGCAGCCATGAGGTGACCACACTCGCCACCTCCTGCACCTCAAAAATAATAAGACCTCCCCGAAAATAAGGCTACGTGCTTATTTTGTGAGTCAAAAGAAAGTAAGACCCTGTCTTATTTTTGGGGAAACCTGGTATTATCTTGTCAGACACTGGGTCTTATTTGATCTTGATGTGCTTCTCCATTTCTCACCAGACAAAATGCACAATGGTGTGAAAGTGAACAAAAACAGTTATCACAGCTGATATCTTGTCAAAAACTAGAGGTTGGATTGAATATATCATTGTAACTAAGTAGACTTTGCGGGACCTTTGGTGTTTTCTCAGCTTGGTTGTTTTCTTGCAGACGTTTCATTACCAAACTAGGTAACACCATCAGCTTTTAGTAGAGTTCTCTGCACACTTCTAAGGTTTGTCAACACCACTGAGAGAAGCTGTATGGTACTTTCACAATATCTTCAGATGATATATCTTAGAAAAACTGGTCTATGATAGTTTCATACTTAAATTGATTAAATGTTTAGCTTCTGTTTAAAGCTGGCACATCCAACCCACAGCCCATGGGCTGGATGTGACATGGGACAGCTAGTAATGTGGCCCACAAGATCAGAAACTTTTAACATTATTAGAGTATTTATATGCATTAACTATATTATAAATCTTATATGTGACCCGAGACAATTCCTCTTCACTCAATAAGGCCCAGACAAACCAAAAGGTTGAATAACCATGGTTTAAAATATAACAATGTACCTGCAGGAGATAGAACATTTATTTATTTATTTATTTATTTATTTACTGAGCGCTTATAGACCGCCCCCTCTCCCGAAAGGGACTCGGGGCGGTGTACAGTCCATATCAGAAATACATCGTATAAATAACTATAAAATTAAGCAATTAAAATTATTAAATAGATAAATAGATACGAAGGAGGATAAAAAGGTTTAACAGAACTGTACAGCTGAGTAAATAGTTTAAAACCCCTACAGATATCCCATAAAATTAAATTTAAAAAACAATTCCCCTAAAATACCAGTTAAGAAATATGTTTGCCAGGAGGTAGCAGTTATGATTATGCCAGGCCAGCCAATCGGAACAGGTGTGTCTTCAATTTTCGTCGGAAGGAGCGGAAGTCGGTGGTGGTTCTAATGTTGGGGGGGAGGTCATTCCAGAGGGTTGGGCCCATCACAGAGAAGGCCCTACTCCTTGGTGCCGCCCGTTGGCATTGCCTAGTGGACGGCACTAGGAGGAGTCCCTCCCTGTGAGAGCGAATTGGCCGCAGGGATGTGTGTGGAGAGAGATGCGATCCCGCAGGTAACTAGGTCCTGTGCCATGGAGCGCTTTAAAGATGGTGATCAAAACCTTGAAACGCTCCCGAAAAACCACAGGCAGCCAGTGCAGCTTGCGCAGGAGTGGTAATAATAATAATAATAATAATAATAATAATAATAATAATAATAATAATAATAATAATTTTATTTGTTAGCCGCAACCCTCTCCCGAAGGACTCGGGGCGGCGTACAATCAAAACAAATAAAATACAGATAAAGACAAACATACATAAGAACAAAGACATATACATGTGCATGGAGGAGGTAGACTGATGAGTGAAAACAATTAAAAAACACACTTTAAAATCCCATTGAATAAAATTACCAAATTAAAAACCCATCAGGAGCGATATGAGGTTATGGTTGAGCCAGGCCAGCTATTTGGAATAGGTGGGTCTTGAGCTTTACACGGAAGGAGCGGAGGTCAGTGGTGGTCCTAATATCCGGAGGGAAGTCATTCCACAGGGCTGGGCCCGCCACAGAGAAGGCTCTGCTCCTAGGTGCCGCCCGTCGGCACTGTCTAGTGGACGGCACCTGGAGAAGTCCCTCTCTGTGCGAGCGGATGGGTCGTAGGGATGTATGGGGCAGAATACGATCCCGCAAGTAACTAGGTCCTGAGCCATGGAGCGCTTTAAAGATCGTAATCAGGACCTTGAAACGCACCCGATAGACCACAGGAAGCCAGTGCAGCTCGCGCAGGAGAGGTGTCACATGGGAGTACTTTGTACTCCCCATAATCACCCGCACGGCCGCATTCTGGACCAGCTGCAGTCTCCGAGTGCATTTCAAGGGAAGCCCCATGTAGAGAGCGTTACAGTAGTCCAGGCGAGACGTCACCAGTGCATGAGTGACTGTGCGTAAGGCGTCCCGGTCCAATAGGGGGCGCAATTGGCGCACCAGGCGAACCTGGTGGAATGCCCTCCTAGCCACGGCTGTCACATGATCATCCATGGACAGCCTGGCATCCAGGAGGACGCCCAGATTGCGCGCCCGCTCCACGGGGGCGAGTTGAACGCCCCCAATGGCCAGAGATGGAATTAACTGGTTGAACCGGGGGGCGGGAACCCACAGCCACTCAGTCTTGGAGGGGTTGAGCTTGAGTCGGTTGTCATCCATCCAGACCCGTACGGCTTCCACACACCGGGACATCACTTCGATGGCCTCGTTGGGGTGGTTCGGGGTGGAAATGTACAGCTGAGTATCATCAGCGTACAGATGATATCCCACCCCGAAACCACGGATGATCTCACCCAGCGGCTTCATGTATGTGTTGAACAGGAGTGGCGAGAGGACCGACCCCTGTGGAACCCCACAAGTAAGGGGGCTTAGGGTCGACCTCTGCTCCCCTGCCAACACACGTTGCGTCTGGCCAGAAAGGTAGGAGCCGAACCACCGTAAAACGGTGCCCCGGACCCCCAACCTCTCCAGTCGGTGCAACAGGATACCATGGTCGATGGTATCAAAAGCCGCCGAGAGGTCTAATAGGACCAGGATAGAGGAGCAACCCCTATCTCTGGCCCTCCAGAGATCATCTACCAACGCGACCAAGGCCGTCTCTGTGCTGTGCCCGGGGCGAAAGCCGGACTGGCGCGGGTCTAGATAATCATTCTCCTCCAGATGTCGTGGAAACTGAGAAGCCACCACACTCTCTACAACCTTCCCCAGAAAGGGAAGGTTGGAGACAGGATGATAATTGGCCAGCTCCGTAGGGTCCAGGGAAGGCTTCTTGAGCAAGGGTCTCACCACCGCCTCTTTCAAGGCGGCCGGGAGAGACCCCTCACCCAGCAAAGCATTCACTAGGCCCAGGAGCCAGTCGCTTGTAACCTCCCAGGATGCCAGTACAAGCCAGGAGGGACACGGGTCCAGTAAACATGTGGTAGGTCGCAGTCGTCCACGCAGTCTGTCCAAATCCTCGATGACAACCAAGTCAAACTCCTCCCAGAAAGGTTTCTCAAGACTCACCACGGACGTCTCCACTTGGCCGCTGAAGGGGACCCAATCCTTCCGGATTTGAGCGATTTTATCCTGCAGATATTTCCCAAATTCCTCTGCCCTACCCTATAAAGGGGCCTCTCGCGGCCTCTGAAACAGGAGGGAGCGGGACACCCGAAACAGGGCGGCAGGGCGGTTCTCTGCGGATGCAATGAGAGCGGCACAATATTGGCGTTTGGCCGTTCTCAATGCCACTAGGTACGTCCTTAAATGGGCTCGTACCTGTGCTTGGTCAAATTCAGTTCGGGAGGATCTCCAACGACTCTCTAGGCATCTCTTGCGGCGCTTCATCACCCTTAGCTCCTTGGTGAACCAAGGAGCCAGGGTGGATCGTTGCCGCCGGAGAGGCCGCAAAGGCGCCACCCGGTTCAAGGCCCCGGTAGTCGCATTGTTCCACGCGGCTACCAGGTCCTCTACCCGAGGGCGGGTCATGGTGTTACATGGGAGTACCTCGTACTCCCCATGACAGCCCGCGCGGCTGCGTTCTGGACTAGCTGCAGTCTTCGGGCGCGTCCCAAGGGAAGCCCCATGTAGAGAGCATTGCAGTAGTCCAGGCGAGACGTCACCAGTGCATGAGTGACCGTGCGTAGGGCATCCCGGTCCAGAAGGGGGCTCCATTTCTCTATTTAATAGTCTAAAAACAAAAGTAACCATTAATACAAGTGTGGATACTTTCATGGAGAAAAGTAAAGGCTTCCAGTGTCCAGTCATATCCTATTCTAGGGGGTGATACTCATCGCCATTTCTTAGCTGAGGGAGCCCTGAACATGTGGCCAGCATAAATATATGCCAAGGCGCACTGAATGCTGTTACCCAGGGGTGTCAGACTCAAGGCCTGGGGGGTGGATCCCGCCTGCAGGGTGCTTAGAACTGGTCCACAGGGCCACCCTGGAAACAGCAAAGGACTGGCCCGCAGTGTCTCAGCCAGTGAAATTGGAGCTCAGGAGCCCGTTTTTACTGCAGAGGGCCCACAGGCACCTCTGACACAAGTGATGTCAAGCTGGCCACGCCCACCCCAGCCCCCAAGGTCAAACACAACTCTGATGCGGCCCTCAATAAAATCAAGTTTGACACCCCTGCTGTTACCTTTCCACCGAAGTGGTACCTATTCATCTACTCACATTTGCATGTTTTTGAACTGCTAGGTGGGTAGGAGCTGGAGGATCTCACCCCATTTTGCAATGCTTGGGTGTCAAACCCAGGCCATCAGTTTCCCACTAAGCACCCTTCCCCCCTTTATGGAGAAAGGGGACCCTAAAAAGGATAATTCTTTCAAAATTGATAAAAAGCAGCTTTTTCAATTTTCAGCCTCCTGCTTTACTGATAAAAATGCAACTTTAAGTGTAACGTATTGATTGCATCTATTTAAAAAAAACATAATTTCAAATAATCATTTAGAAATGACTGAAAAAAATAAGATTAAAGAAATAGTCTCAACTTGCTCTTTATTTTTCAAAAAAAAGGGAACCTAAGCCATTTCACTACAATCGATTTTAATGAACTAGAGGCATTTTGACAAGATTATATTCCTCTGCCCATATATTTGCACTTCAAATTTACCTACCTGCTTACTTTCCCTTCATTTGCACAAAGTGTGGGAAGTAACAGTGTCATGCGCTAAATTTGATATTTGATATTTAGTGATATCTACGAGGCTTGGCATTTGTATAGTAAAATATGTCAGGGTGACACCTTCAGGTGTTAAGAGCTAAGTGTAAAGAGTGAAAATAGCTGCTGATGAAGTTTAACTTCATTTCTACACAGGTAAAATTCTGAGAAAATAGTGTGCAGGTAATTAACCCCAAGAGGATACAATCCTGACTGCTGCAATACTCGAAGAGCCAATGTATTATTTGTTAGTATCAGTCTTCATCAACATGGCATCTTATGTTTAACCAGAATTATTTTCTACTTTTCCTGCTGGAACTCAAAGCTACTGTGTTTGCATATATTTTGGGACACTTTATTTATCTGCAATATTTCTGCGGTGCCACATTCTACACAATTCCAGGTGTTTAAGAAATACATTCAGGAAAATAAGCTGGGATATCCAACAAGACGTTTTCCAAAGTAATCAACATGGCAGCCACAGCAGTGTGATCCGAGCCCTATCCACTTTTTTTTTTACATCCATCACATGCACAAATTCTTAGATCAACATTTTAAAGTGAAGTGCTTCTGTAAATACATTTTGTTCACATTTTATTTTTATTCGAAATCTCTCCCATCACTAAGGAATATCATTTTGTTATGTACTTCTTTATAGCAGTTCCACTGCAGTTGGATACTGTGTGGAGTTAAAATGACATACAACTCAATATTATACTTTCATTTTTATTTTTAATTCAAACAGCTCTGTACTGAAGGGAAAAAAAATACATCTTCTCACCACACTCTTTAATAAAGATGAACTCTTTTAGCTTGTTGCAAATTTAAGCACATTTTGATAGCTTGATATTTAAGATGGCATGAATGTTAAGCAAATTAATTTTTTTGCCCTAAATCTTATTGCCAATGTGCTTGAAAATGTACCAACTCTGAATGAAATGAAGAATACAAGTTGGAATAGAAAAGTCTGTTCCTAGCATTTTCCTGCCAAATTCTCTAGTGAAGATCTATGTATATGTATAGTCTCTCTCTCTCTCTCTCTCTCTCCCTCTCTCTCTCTCTCTCTCTCTCTCTCTCTCTGCGTGCGTGTGTGTGTGTGTGTGTGTATGCATACTGTATATTGTCAGAATTTGTTGCATAAATTCAAATCCAGATAGCACACACAGATAACTGATGCAGCAGGATCATTAACTTCTTTTTATACATAAGAATAGATGAATAAATGTATAATACCAACAGGTGGTTCTTCCAAGTAAACACAAGGCAGGAGAGTTACAGGCAAACACAAGCAGTTAGTTTCATTTTAGCAGATAAACCCAGACAGACTGCTAGTTTACTTCTCAGAGCAGCAGACTGCTTAAGTTTCTGTTTCAATTCTCTGCACACTCAGATCTGTTTAAGCTCCCATTGGCTGACTTAATTGCTATGCCTATTCATTGGCTGACCTTGTTCCCATGTCTCTTCTAGTCATGAATATTTTAACATATATCTATAGGTATGCTAGTAGACCAGAACTTAAGATCACAATTGAGCCCCAAATTTCCATTGCTAATTGTTAAGTGAGTTATACTCCATTTTACAATGTTTTCCACCATAGTTGTTAAGCAAATTACTGCAGTTGTTAGATGAATCATGTGGTTGTTAAGTAGTCTTTGCTTGTCGGAAGCTGGTTGGGAAGGTTACAGACAATGCAACTGTCATAAATACATGCCAGTTGCCAAGTATCTGGATTTTGATCACATTACTCTGGGGGTGCTGTTACGATCATAAGATGATTCTAGGTCAAGACTACCTGTACTTTATGGATACTTGAATATATGGACTTTAAGTGCAGTACAATGAAATTGATGGATATTGTGGGATTCCATACGGTAGAAGGCATATATGAAAAGAGGAGGTAAAAAAAATATGAAGAAGATTCAAAAGAAGATGGAGAGAGAACATCAAAGACACATTACAACAACATCAATTAACAATGGTTGAAGCTATCAGAAGAGAAGAAGAAGGAGAAGGAAAAGGAAAGAGAGAGAGAGAGAAGAAGAAGAAGGAGGAGGAGGAGGAGGAGGAGGAGGAGGAGGAGTTATAGATTTTTTTAACATGGCTCTCACCCATGATAGTGAAGGTGAGTAAGTGAGTAGGTGACAACTTTCCTTCTCAAAAGGAAGTAATGTTCTATATTTATTTTATTTATTTAGTTAGTTAGTTTGTCAAACATGTACAAGATAACAGGTATAAGTACAAATATGGACATTAACACAGGAAATGTGTACGAATAAATGGGGACAGTAGGCAAGGATGGTAGGCATGCTGGTACACTTTTGCACGCCCCTTAAAGACCTCTTAGGAATGGGATGAGGTCCACGGTAGACAGTTTAAGGTTAAAGTTATGGGGGTTTGAGGATGTAACAACAGAGTCAGGTAGAGCATTCCAGGCATTGACCACTCTGTTGCCCAAGTCATATTTTCTGCAATCGAGTTTGAACAGTTTACTTTGAGTTTGTCTCTATTGTTTGTCCATGTATTATTGCGGTTGAAGCTGAAGTAGTCATTGACAGGTAGGACGTTGTAGCAGACAATTTTGTGGACTATGCTTACAGACTGTAGGCGGCATAGTTCTAAATTGTCTAAGCCCAAAATTTCAAGCCTTGCGGCATAAGGTATGAGCAGAGGAGTGGAGTACTCTTCTCATGAAATACCTCTGGACTTGCTCAATTGTATTAATATCTGATAAGCGGTGTGGATTCCAGGCAGGTGAGCTGTATTCGAGGATTGGTCTGGCAAAGGTTTTGTATGCCCTAGTTAGCAGTACAGTGTTACTGGAGAAGAAGTTTCACAAAATTAGGTTAACAACTCTTAATGCCTTTTTGGTAATGCTGTTACAGTGAGCTCTGTACTGAAATAAATTGAAATTGTTACTTCAATTTCAGTTTCATTATCCAACCTGTCATTTTGACTTTTTTGACCATTCAGAGGTCCTTGGTTTTAAGGCTTCCTACTTTACACATGTGTCCTTATGCATCCTTGCCCAACAACTCTTGTCCTAGGCTGCAAAAGTAGCTCTCCAATTGAATTTTTTTTGGGTGGGAGTCAGGAAAAATCAATAAATTCAAGGGGATCATATATGCATAGTATTGCAATAATAGTATGCTCTGATTTTAATTACATTTTCATTTAAATGCAATCAATTTTTGCCTTTGCTCTGGCACCTCCCACTTATGTAGGATGGTTTCTAAGGGCCTAAATAAAAATTTACCGTGTTTCCCCGAAAATAAGACAGGGTCTTATTTTCTTTTGCCCCACGAAATATGGCCTTGGGCTTATTATAGGGGAGGGCTTATTATTTTCTGGGGCAGGTGAGGAGCGAGACGCGCCTCTTACCTTTCCAGCTCCATCGCGTTCCTCGCCATTGTGTTCAGGGAAGCCCCTAGTTTAAAAAAGCCCTTCTCACGAGTTCAGTCAAACTTCTTGAAGTTGCGAGAAGGTTTTTTTTTAACCAGGGGCTTCCCTGAACACAATGGCAAGGAACGCGACGGAGCTGGAAAGGTAAGAGGCGCGCCTCACGGTCCAACACCGCCCACCTCACCCCAATGGTAAAGGCAGCCTGCCTGGTTCCTTTCCCCGCCATCCCTTTAGCGAGGGGTGGCAGGTGGGGGGGGAAGCGAGGCCCGCCTCTTATCTTTCCAGGTCTGTTGTGTTCCTCGCCCTTTCACCCATTGAATCCCCTTGTAAAAAAAACCTCATGAGTTCAACTCGTGAGGTTTTTTTACAAGGGGATTCAATGGGCGAAAGGGCAAGGAACGCAGTGGAGCTGTCAGTCTCTGGTAGTGCTAGGACATGAGTCTCACTTCTCTCCCCCCACCTGCCACCCCTTGCTAAAGAGATGGCGGGGAAGGGAACCAGGCAGGCTGCCTTTACCATTGGGGTGGGCAGTGTTTTTTTGCATGAGAAGGAACAGGAGGAAGGGGGTGATCACATTGCTGGCCTGGCACTGTTTTTGTGGTGGGCTCTTTTTGCGTGGGAGGGAAGGGCGGGGGGTGGAAGCACTTTGCTTCGCCTGCCACTGTTTTTGCAGCGAGCCCTCTTTTTGCCCCACAAGCTGTACCGGTAGGTGGCACAGTGGTAATGGCAGAGACCGGTTGCGCATGCACTTAAATAGTTGGGGGCAGGCTTATTTTCAGGGGAGGGCTCATTATGGCGCATGCTCTGAAAAGACCGATTGGGCTTATTAGCAGGGCATGTCTTATTTTCGGGGAAACACGGCAATAGATAAATAGTAATTTTATGATTTATATAACAGCGATAAGATATTTTTTAAAAAGAGAAACAGTTTCTTAGAAGGGAATCTCTAGAAACCTTTACTTGTGTCTAAGATGAAAAGTTGCTTGATTAAGTCAGAAAACCCATTTCTCTTATCCATTTTCCCTCTTCACTTAAGTATCCCAAGTTCCTTTACAAAGATTTTTCATCTGGATACTCCAAAATCCACTTGTTCCCTTCATCTTTTGATACAGCTTTATCTTTTATTTATTTGAATGGTTTAATTTTTAATTGGAAATTCTACATTCCAAAGCTGCTTCCATTGCGCAACAGCTCCTTGGTGAAACATTTCTTCTGCTTTGTTCCGACCCACGGTCCCCCTTTCATCTTGTTTTTTTGAACCAGGGGTTTAGTCCAAGGAGACAAGTCCTCCCTGGGCAGCATAGTTTGTTGCTGATGTATTAAATTTGTAACTTCTCAACAATTCAGACTCTGTATATTCTTCAGCTTTAGGAAGGAAGGGAGGCAGGCAGGCAGGCAGGCAGGAGGGAGGAAAGAAGACAGAATGAAAAAAAAAAGAAAAAAGGGAGGAAAGAAAGAAGGAAGAAGGAAAGAAGAAAGGAAAGAAGAAATAAATAAAAAAGAAGAGAGGGAAGGAAGGAGGGAAGGAAGGAAAGAAGGAAGGAAAGAAGGAAGGATGGAAGGAGAAGAGAAAAAAGAATGGAGGAGGAAAGAAAGAATAAAGAAGGAAAGAAAAAGGAAAGAAGAAAGAAATAAAAAATAAGGGAAGGAGGGAGAGAAGGGAGGAAGGAAGGAGAGAAGACAAAAAAGGAGGAAAGAAAGAAGAAAGAAGGTAAAAAGAAAGAGAAGGAAAGAAAAAAGAAATAAAAAAGAAGGGAGGGAAGGAAGGAAAGATAACAAAGAAAAAAGAAAGATGAAGGAAAGAAAGAATAAAGGGGAAAAAGAGAAGGAAAGAAGAAAGAAAGAAAGAAAGAAAGAAAAAGGGAGGAAGGAACAAGAAAAGAAAGAAGGAAGGAGACAGAAAGAAAGAAAAAAGGTGGAAGGAAAGAAAGAAAGAAACAATCTCTCACATCTATAAACAAAGGTATCATTGAAATTAATAATTTGACAGCATTTCTTGGTGGAACTGCATTCCTGTATTAAGTTCAGTGAATTCAATAAACAGTTAATCAATGGCCATCTTATAGGTTATCTATGCAGTCTGGCACAAGTGCAAGATCCGTATTCTTCTCACCACAGGCATCACCTACTATTCTAGAATTCTCTCTGCCATCCATCCATCCATCCTCAGCTTGGCACACATACAATATGTTGGGACTGCAGCTCCCAGCATCCTCTCACTCAGCATTCCCTTTGGCTGTCTTGGCTGAGAATTCTGGGAGCTGTAGTCTCTAAAAGTTGCCCAGGGGCACCAATCTTCCCACAGCTTCTAACTCCAGATTTGTAGCTGCTCGAGATCACATGCTTCAGAACATGCCCTGCTCAACATTTGTCCACATTTTTAATCCACGAGTTTCTCTACAGCCTCATTTTTAAGGTTCTGACAAATAATTTGTACTTTACTTTGCAATAGGATAATGCTTTCTTAGGAGAGTTGTAAATATCTCTCTGCTGCCTCTGACCAAATGAGAATTTGCTGGCAGCAGAAGAAACCAATCGATTTTTATTACCTGGAATGTGGCCTAACCAAAATAATTGAAATGTCCTTAGCTTGTTTTGGAGAGAGCAGAGGGGGCTATTCTGAGAATTATATATTGATTAGACCACAGGCTAGTTGAGTTCCAGTTGAGCAAGTTGCCAACTTTGGAAACAGCATCTCTGCCTCCGCCATGAACTAATCGCATGGCATGACAAACTTGGCCCGATTTGGGCAGACAAAGGCATGGTCTGATTTTATTACTGTATTTTTCGGAGTATAAGAAGCACCAAGATTTTGAAGAGGTAAATTAAAAAAAAAGTTTTTGCACTCTGCAGACCTCCCAAATCCTCTGCATGCCTCATTTTTTGTGAAAAATGGAGCATGCAGAGAATTTGAGAGGCTCCTGGGGGCTGGGGGAGGGGGCAAAAACAAACAAAAAATGACCCATTTTTCACAAAAAATGACTCATTTTTCACAAAAATGGGCCCATTTTTTTGCCAAAGAAGGGCATGCATAGCCTTTAGAATGCTTATAGAGTGCTCCTGGCAGCTGGAGGGGGCAAAAATGAGCAAAAACTGCCCCCCTTTTTTGCTCGTTTTTGTCCTCCCCAGCCCCCAGGAGCTTTGCAGGTCTCCCAAACCCTCTGTGCATCCATTTTTGCAAAGGGGGCGGGGATTCAGAGGGCCAAAAATGCCTTATTCAGTGTATAAGATGCACCCAGTTTTTCACCCTCTTTTGGGGGGGGGGAAGATGCGTCTTATACTCTGAAAAATACGGTATTTTTTAATTTGGGGTTTTTGTTTATCCCACTGTTGGAAGAGAAGTCCTTCAGGGTTCACTTCCAAGTAGGGAAAAAGACACTGGATTCATGGAAGTTGCTTGGAAAGAAGGTTGGTTGATGATGGACAGGACCACATGCTTTGAGCTCCTGGGGGGAAAGGGAAGAGATGCTGAGAGGCCCTGGGTTTTATGCCCTCTCTGGGCTTTTGAATTTGAGCTTTTATTCTGATTGGTTGTCAGACTCCCATGGGGCCATGCAGGGGCAACTCTGTAGGCTGTCCTGAGTCCCAGGCTTGGTTGAGCCTTTGCTGGATGATGATGTAATGAAAAGGCTTTGGGATTCCTATTATGGCTCTGCCTGAAGGAGGTAAATCTTTGTTATGTAGAATAGACTGGCTCAGGCCTTGATGGCCCATTGACAAAGGTGGGGGGATGAGTTTCTTCCTCCCTTTTAGGGAAATATTCTGCCCTTTTAATATTTCCTAAAATATCTCATTTTTCTAGGAGAGGGGTGGGTGCTAACTTCCTACACCACTTTTATTATTTTGCATAAATAACTCAAGGTGGCAAATGTATCTAATACTCCTCCCTCCTCCTGTTTTCCCTACAGAAACAAACATGTGAGGGAGTAATTGGCCCAAGGTCAGCAGCTAACTTAGGATAGACTACAACTCACAGGATCCTGGTTCCTAACCTCATGCCTTAACCACTAGACCAAACTGTCTCCCATTTCTTGACAAACAGGGTGGAGTCCTCTGAAGTATAATTTGTGCAATAAGAAAACAACATTGTCACATCTGAATATACTTTTATTGCAAGT
>NC_138549.1:164199651-164547151 GCF_964273705.1 Natrix helvetica
CTAGATTGTTGGGGACAATATGCTAACTCTTTAAACTGCTTAGAGAGGGCTATAAAAGCACCGTGAAGTGGTATATAAGTTCAACGGCTATTGCTATAGTGCTATTAGTGTATGTTGATGTTTTTTTAAATACCTTTTTTAAAATTGAAGAAATAACATAGAGACAAAATACCTTCATATTATAAAACAAAACCAAAAATGGCGTGGAGGAAAATGAAGCTCATATTTTGAGAGTACAGAATTGTTTGCTAATGCACCTATAAATGAGGAGAACCAGAAAAAACAAAACAAATAATCAACGTTTAATATATTTGTCCAAAATGAGATTTGAAGCAGAGAGGCAATCTATCAAGAAAAACCTGCTCTGTGTCAAACCATTTGGTAACCGTTCCATTAATTCTCAGATATCCTACAAATATACATATTACATTTGTTATTTTTTTAAGATTAATATTATCAGGTTTTGGTCTTGACTGATTGATTATGCATGATTCCACAGTCCCTGCTGGGAGAAATATGTAATAGTGAGGAGGTGAAGGAGGAGATGGTCATATTTCATCCAATTTCCAGTCCGCCTTCCTCCCTGTTGGAAACTTCAATAGGGTTGATCTTCTCAGTAGAAAACCAATAAGCTTCAATATATTTGGTGTTCCTCTATTGAATTTTTTTTTAAAATTCCTTTTCTATCTCCCATTAATCTCCTGGTGTCAAGATTCTCATTCATTTCTTTTGTCTACTTCCTGAACCTTCATGGATAGATTTCTTTACCTTTTTAATGCAAATTATAATGCCCCTCCCCCTCTCTCTTTCTGTCTCTCTCATGTGCATACACATGTGTTTTGTGTCTGTTTTTAAGGCAGGAAGAGAGGAGAGAGAGAGAGAAGGAGGAGGAGGAAGAAGTGGAGGAGGACGAGGATGAGAAAGGAGGAGAAGGAGGAGGAGGAAGAGGGGGAGGAGGGGAAGGAGGAGGAAGAGAAGGAGGAGGAGGAGGAAGGAGGAGGAAGAGGAGGAAGAGGAGGAGGAGAATGAGGAGGAGGAAGAGGAGAAGGAGGAGGAGAAGGAGGAGGAAGAGGAGGAGGAGAAGGAAGAGAAGGAGGAGGAAGGAGGAGGAAGAGGAGGAAGAGGAGGAGGAAAAGGAGGAGGAGGAGGAGGAGGAGGAGGAGGAGGAGGAGGAGGAGGAGGAGGAGGAGAAGGAGGAGGAGAAAAGAATCAACTCTCTGTCCAGGTTCTTGACAGGAAGAGAGGAAGGGAGAGAGAGAGAATGGGAGGGAGGGAGGAACAGGGAGAGGGTGGAGGCAGGAAAGAATCAACTCTCTGTCCAGGTTCTTGATAGTCATAAACTATAGACTATGTCTGCTTTATTTTCAGGATCTTTGGATGAATTGTATCAAGACTTTAATTTCTCCCTTGCATTTGGGCTTTATTTCAGTTTTAATCTTTCATAATAAAACTCTTCTATACCCTGGTGACGTGCAAACTTTCCCTTGCCAATTTATACAGGTTCTTATCTTCCGCAGCCATTGTACCTATAGTGCAGCTGCCACAGATGTTTTTTGAAATGCATGCTGAACAAGCTCAAGTGAAATGCTGATTTCCATCTCTCCTCCTCCTCCTTTACCACTTCTGTGTCAAGGGAGATACAAAGTTTTGGTTCTGCCTCATGCTTTTTCACCTTCTCTTTTTATGTATGCCTTCTCACTAAAATAATATATGAGATCCAAAAGGTGCCACAACAGTATCCCAGAATACTACTAGGTGAGGTCATTTCAAGTTAGACATCTTACTGATTTTTGGCTTTTGTTTTCTCTTAATTTCCTGTTTTCAGAATGTTGTTTTGTTCTGTTATTCGTATTTCCTTATCATCCCCACTCCCTCTTTAATTGTGTCTGATTCTTGGAAACTTCCAGGAGAAAGGGTTTTTTTTGACAAGGTTTTCCAGAGGTGGTTTTGCCATTGCCTCCTTCCTAGGGTTGAGAGAAAGTGACTGGCTCAAGGTCACCCAATTGGCTTCATGTCCATGGTGGGCTGCCATTCTGTTAAGCGACACATCGCAAGCTGACAGCCTGATTTCAGTAATGAGGGGAGGGAACAGTAGACGTAGAGATGCAGTGAGCAGACTCAGAGGAATCAAAACCAAGCAATACAATACAATAATACAATACAATACAATACAATACAATACAATACAATACAATACAATACAATACAATACAATACAATAGTAGAGTTGGAAGGGACCTTGGAGGTCTTCTAGTCCAACCCCCTGCCTAGGCAGGAAACCCTACACCGTTTCAGACAAATAGCTATCCAACATCTTCTTAAAGACTTCCAGTGTTGGGGCATTCACAACTTCTGGAGGCAAGCTGTTCCACTGATTAATTGTTCTAACTGTCAGGAAGTTTCTCCTCAGTTCTAAGTTGCTTCTCTCCTTGATTAGTTTCCACCCATTGCTTCTTGTTCTACCCTCAGGTGCCTTGGAGAATAGTTTGACTCCCTCTTCTTTGTGGCAACCCCTGAGATATTGGAACACTGCTATCATGTCTCCCCTAGTCCTTCTTTCTCTTAAGCTAGACATACCTAGTTCCTGCAACCGTTCTTCATATGTTTTAGTCTCCAGTCCCCTAATCGTCTTTCTTGCTCTTCTCTGCACTCTTTCTAGAGTCTCCACATCTTTTTTACATCGTGGCGACCAGAACTGAATGCAGTACCATCCCATAAGACGCACCAGCCTTTTCAAGGTCACACCAAAAGAATGAGGGTGAGCACGTGAAGACGGGGAGTGTTTCCCAAACAATTTGTTCACACCTGAATGGACATTGACTGATAACCAGGGGAGCTGGCTGGGAAGAAGGGAAAGTTAATTGGATCCTTTGCGCACAAAAATCTCAGATCCAGCTTTGCCTCTTCTGTAACCACTTTGGCTTTATATATACTTTTGGCTAATCATAGGCCAGGAGTCTTTATTTTCTAATTGACCAAGACCATTGACATTAATCTGGATCTTTTAGAATTCATGGTCTTCCAGTTTCGAGCCTGATGCCTTAACTACTACACTAAACTAATTCTCTTCTGATTATTAATTTTGGACAAATTAAAATAGGACATATAGATTTTTTTGTCTCCTTTAGCAAATCATCATATCTTGTTAATGCTCTTGAGGAAACCTTGGAAATCTATAAAACAGCTGAATATTTCATTGTCATTTATTGAAATATTTTAAGTAGAATCCAATAAAGTTCTATTACAGTTTAAAATTTAACTTTATCATCTCCAGGCACTTTATAATAGGGATTTAATCTACCACTCTGGATTTTAGCACCATGCATGTTTGGAAGGAAAGGAGTTAGTTCTTTGGATTATTTTAAGCAAAGAAATCAAACTTTTTAAAAATGGGTGAAATTTTGAGAACATATTGAGAACAGATGCTTTCAAAATATGGCAGATATAACCAGTCATAAAATACTGTTTTATCAAGCTGATAAAGTTGTTTCCCATTAATTGTTTGTAATGTCCCAAGGAGACCTGGTTACACAATGGTTAGAATGAAGTATTGCAGGTAATCTCTGCCTACAGCCTGGAGTTCGATCCTAATGGGCTCAAGGTTGACTCAGCTCTCCATCCTTCTGAGGTCTGTAAAATGGGGACCCAAATTGTTGGGAGCAATATGCTGACTCTGTAAACCGCTTAGAGAGCACTGTAAAGAATTGTGGGGCAGTATATGTGTCTAAGTTCTATTGCTATTTCCATCTCCTCCATATGCTTTGACATTTTTATAGGATGGTGATCCTTCTTTCAAGTCAAGCACTGCAATTCAGTTACCCTCAATCTCATCAATTGGAGAACAGATTACAGATTACTGTTCTCTACCAATTTGCAGGTTGCAGGGATAATCACCAGTTTGGCTCTCGGTTCAAATATTTGTTGTTGTTGCTAGTTGCGAAGTTGTATCTGACCCATCAGGACCCCATGGACAACATTCCTCCAGGACTTCCTGTCCTCTACCATCCTCGGGGGTCCATTCAAGCTCATAGCTACTGCTTCAGTGACTCCATTCAGCCACCTCATTCTCTGCCGTCCCATTCTTCTTTGGCCCTCAATCTTTCCCAGCATGAGGCTCCTCTCCAGTGAGTCCTTCCTTCTCATTAGGTGGGCAAAGTATTTGAGTTTCATCTTCAGGATCTGGTCTTCTAAAGAGGAGTCTAGGACTGACCAGTTTGATCACCTTGTAGTCCAAGGGACTCGCAGGAGTCTTCTCCAGCACAATAGTTCAAAGGCCTCCATTCTTTGGTGCTCAGCCTTTCTTATGGTCCAACTTTCACAGCCATACATTGCAACTGGGAAAACCATAGCCTTGATTATACACATTTTTGTTGGCAGGGTAATGTCTCTGCTTTTTAGTATGGTATCTAGATTTGCTAGGTTCAAATATAAATTACTGCAAAACTCAGCAACCTTTATAAGTAGATTATTGAGATGCATAGAAGACACACTGGAGGTGCATGAACCACATAGAAGGAAAAGCAGGAGGCATAAGAACAGATTCCAGCCATTCCCAGATCCTGCACAAATTAAATTTCTCCATACATATAAGTGTATGTAGAGTTAATTAAAAGTGTGGCCTTAATTACTTAACATCTAAGCCTTGCTTTCTCCTTCTGCTGTAATTCTATTCACTAAGCACTATGACTTTTGATTGGCATGCAAATGACTTTTCAAAGAAAAGTGTAATTACTCACTAGTCTCTAAAGAGTTTGCAACTTTTTTTTTTTGTAATATCTTCTCAAAATACAAAAAGAATGCCTATCCTGTGTTTATTGGCATGATTTGTGATCAGTTTGCTATTTGTTGACCTGGCTCCTCCCCCCCCCCCGGGCAAATCCGTGTTTTTTTTTTCTCTGTGGGCAAGTCACTATTTTAACTCTTTTATCCACAAAATATTGAGATGTAGGTATAGATCAAATCATTCCACCTTGAAGATGAGCTTTTAGCTTTACCTGAAGTTATATTGTTGGAAGATGGAGACTGCTTGAAAGAATGGTTTTAATGGTGGACAGGACCATATGGTTTGAGGTCTTGGGCAAAAAGGCACATAAGAGAGAGAGAGAGAGAGAGGGGGGGGGGAGATATTTATATCCTCTGTTGGGCTTTGACTTTTAGCTTCTATTCTGATTGGTTGTCAGACTCCCATGAGGCCATGCTGTAAGCTGCCTGAGTCCCAGGCTTGGTTGAGCCTCGCTGGGTGATGATGTAATGAAAGGGCTTTGGGATTCCTATTATGGCTCTGCCTGAAGGAGAGAGATCTTTGTTATGTGGAATAGACTGGCCCAGGCCTAAATGGTCCGTTGACAAAGGTGGGGGGGATGAGTTTCTGTCTCCATTTTAAGGGAAATATTCTGTCCTTTTAATATTTCCTAAAATATTTCATTTTTTCTAGGAGAAGGGTGGGTGTTAACTTCCTACACCAGCAATACTGGATGCTTTCTACTGCCTTCTTCTAAGATGGTGTTTTGTTTTGTTTTTCATTTTTCTGGCATAGCTAACAGACCTGGAATTAATAAAGGAGAATATTTGTAGCTTAGGGTTGAAATGAAGGATCCTTAGTGCCCTCTGATCTTGGTTGTTTCCTTGCAAATATTTCATTATCCCAACCAGGTAACACCATCATGATGATGTTACCTACTTTGAGTAATGAAACATCTGCAAAAAAACAACCAAACTCAGAGACCATGAAGGATTCCTCAGACCTGAAATTTCCTGGAAGAGTCTTATCCAAGAAGACTGTAGAGATTCTCAGTCATACACATCATGGTTGTCCCAAAGGTGCTTTTTTTCCAGGAGGCAACTGGACTTTCTTGTTTTTCCTTTTGAAGATGTTTTGTTTCTCATCCAAGAAGCTTCTTCAGCTCTAACAGAATAGTGGAACATGTAAGGATTTATATTTCTTGCAGACAGCTGGTAATTTGCATCCTTTTAGAGGGTCATTGAAGCACTTGGAGGTTTATCTGTGTCCTTAGGGTCATCTGATTAATGCTCCTTGTCAAGGTACTGAGGATTTAATAGCTGCCAGCTGGTGTAAAGTTGTAAGCTGTAATCAGTAAGCTAATGTAATGTGGCTGATGCAATGAGGAGGATTCACAATATATATAGGTGGCTATTAGAGGACATTTCTCTCTCTCATCAGGTATTCATTTCTCTCCTTGTGTCCATAGTGAGTGGTAATGAATTTTTATCTACCACGTGTTTGTCTGTATATATTTCTATATATGTAAACAACTGTTAATTGTCTAGAAGGCTCTGTGCACTGTGTTATTGCTCCTGGGTCTATCTCATAATACTAGTCACGTTGCCAAAACTCTGACACTCCTGGTTTCTGTAGTCTGCAATTGTTTTCCCTCTGGAAATCCATTTCTACTCCCACACCATTCCAAGGGGGATCATCCCAAATTGTATTTAAGATCTTTAAGATCTGTATCTTTAAGAAGATGTTGGATAGCCATTTGTCTGGAACGGTATAGGGTTTCCTGCCTAGGCAGGGGGTTGGACTAGAAGACCTCCAAGGTCCCTTCCAACTCTACTATTGTATTGTATTATTGTATTGTATTGTATAGCGGAAAGTCTGTAGAGATTCTCAGTCACCAGGTCATGGTAGTCCCAAAGGTGCTTTTTCAGGAGGCAATTGGACTTTTTTTTTGTTTTTTCTTTCTTTTGAAGACGTTTCGCTTCTCATCCAGGAAGCTTCTTCAGCTCTGACTGGATGGTGGGGAATGGAAGGATTTATATTCCTTGCAGACAGCTGGTCATTTGCATTCCTTTCATCCAAGAAGTAACTAGCCTCAAGTCTGCTTAGCTTCTGAGCCTAGAGTTGGTCATGCAAGACCCACTACCTGTAGTTGAGAAACAAATTAACTGACAAAAACGCTAGGATCCAGCTCTGCAAACTGAATGCAGGAAGAGATGCTCTGACATAGTTCCGAAGAGTATCGTTTAGCTTTAGATATTTGTTTTTATAGCACAACTCCCTGGATCAAATAGAGAAAATCTGAAGTGGCCAATTCAATTTTGCTTTTAACCTCTGAAGTAGAAAGTAATTAGAAATTTTCCCCAGAATTACCTGACTATTACCCCATTTCAGTGTATTAGATTCTCAAGCGCCCTTGAGCGCCTGTCATATAGATATAGTGGTTTGTCAATTGGAACTCAAGTTGGAGTCTCTTAATTAGGGATGTGCCGAAGTAGCTGAATGTAATGTGCAAAAGCTGGCAGGCAGTTCTCTCCCTGACCCTATTCCTACTTAATGACAGCTCGGCTGATTAATGTCTACAGAAACCACACATCCATTTTTTTTTTCCTCCTGCAAAACATCCATAAAAGTTTCAGTGGCGATGATATCATTGACTTACATTTTGCCCGTGATTTTCCTCACTCCTTCGGGAGATCTTTTATGATCTTTCACAAACATTACTACAATGGAACATTCTCTGTGCGCTTTAATTGTTTAACAGTGTGTTGCCTGGCCCTTTCATTATTGAGACCCTGAAGTCTGGCTTTGATAGCTCCTTGGATTGTTGGTGTGGAAAGAGGATTTGCCCCTGGTATGGACTAGTGCAGCGATGGCGAACCTTTTTTAGCTGGCGTGCCACAAGTGGGGGGAGCGCAGGGGGGTCGTGTGTGGGCGTGCCGCACCCACAATGCAATGCTCGACCCCCCAGTGTGCATGCGTGCACAAAGGGCGCGACCCCCCCATTTTTACATGTTTTTTTCGCCCTCCCCATGCTCCAGAGGCTTTATAGGAGACTGGGGAGGTTGAAAAGAGCCTCCCCCACCCCCCCCGGAGGACCTCCGGAGGCTTCAGGGACTGTCCGGAGGCTTCCCTGATGCCTTCGGAGCGCTCAAAACGACCCTCCGAGCAAACCAGAAGTGACTTCCAGTTTGCTCGGAGCGTCGTTTTAAGCGTTCCGAAGGCTTCAGGGACGGTCCGGAGGCTTCCCTGATGCCTTCGGAGCATTTAAAACGACCCTCCGGTCCCTGAAGCCTCCGGAGGGCCTCTGGGGGGGGAGGCTCTTTTCGCCCTCCCAGGTTCCTATAAAGCCTCTGGAGCATGGGGAGGGCGAAAAAATGGCTTTTTAAAACGGTGAACTCAGCTGGCCAGTGCGCGCATGCCACCTGTGGCACACGTGCGATAGGTTCGCCATCACTGGACTAGTGTCAATGTTTGGCGTATTTGCAGGCCAGCTTTATTGTGGAAAGAGAAGGTTTTCAAGATGTAAATTACAAGTAAAATCCTTTAATAGGGCAAGATGAAGATGGGGAGGAGATTTCAGAAAAGAGAAACTATTTGAATTTCTCAGCATAAGCTTTTTAACATAGCATAGCGTAGTGGAGCAGAACAGAACAGAATGGAACAACATCACATCACATCACAACACAGTGTAACAAAGCATAGCATAACACAACAGAACAACATCACATCACAGCATAACACAACACAACACAAGCTTTTTAAGAGAATGTAATCAATAGATTTTGAGACTTCTGAGAAGCTTATGGTTCTGGAAAAGATAGAATAACAGAATTGAAAGGAACTTTGGAGGTCTTCTAGCCCAACCCTCTGCTCAAGCAGGAAACCCTACACCATTTCAGAAAAATGTTGACAATCTCTTCTTAAAAACCTCCAGGAATAGAATAGGGAAACTCTTCTATAAACTCCATAGAAAGAAAGAGAAGGGTATAATTCTTGGAAAAGTAGAAGGAAAGAGAAGAAGAGGATGACCAACAGCAAAATGGATGAACTCATTTACAGCAGTGATGGGTGGATCATCAATGGAAGACCTGAAGGACCAGGTGCCAGATTTATCATCCTGAAGTAGATCTACCTAAGTGGTCATTAAGAGTCAGTAAGATAAAGGTAAAAGTTCCTCTCGCACATATGTGTTAGTCGTTCCCGACTCTAGGGGGTGATGCTCATCTCTGTTTCAAAGCCGAAGAACCAGCGCTGTCCAAAGATGTCTCCATGGTCATGTGGCCAGAATGACTAAGCGCCGAAGGTGCATGGAATGCTGTTACCTTCCCACCAACGTGGTCCCTATTTTTCTACTTGCATTTTTACATGCTTTCAAACTGCTAGGTTGGCAGGAGCTGGGACAAGTAACAAGAGCTCGCTCCATTACGCGTCACTAGGGATTCGATCCACCGAAGAGCCGACCTTTCTGATTGACAAGCTCAGCATCTTAGCCACTGAGCCACTTAAGAGTCAGTACTGAATTATCATAATCATGATAATTATCCTTTAGATGGATTTAAGATTAAGAAATAATTATCCTTTAGATGGATTTAAGATTAAGAAATTCTTCTCCCTTACATCTTTCTACCAAACCTTATTGGCAAGAGCACTCAGAGAAAAGCTGAAGCTGCAGATAAGTGCATGTGGGAGTAGAAATATGCCTCAAAGCATCAAGGTACAGATCACCTGGATTATGCTGTTGCACAAGGTCTATTTCAGATGGCAAGTTTAAATATTCTATTCCATGAGGGGGGAAAAGTCTTTTGCCTTGAACACACAAAACAGAAGGATCCTCTCTAGCTATCCCAATGATAATTTTGTAAATTACTAAGAGCATCCTTCAAAACATTCGGGGAAGGAGGGAGGGACCTTTGTCAAAGATCAAGATGTCCTTCTAAATGAGCATTGTGCCATTTAGATAGACTAGCCTGGCAAAGCCTGGTTCCCACTTTTAACCAGCAAGCAAAGAGCCTGTGGCTTTTAAGGGCAGAAGATGGCAGGGAGTCAATATCTTTTACAGTGTTACGGTTCCAGAGAAGATTTTAAACGTTATCACTTTACATGGCTTAGCTCTGAGTTCTACCCTGTCAGGGTTCCAAGTAAGACACCCATAGTAAATGGAACTCCGAGGCGGGTAGATTCCTCACAAAATAGTTTTATTTGACATATCAGATTGGCACAGGCTGGTGAAAACTGACTCTGAAAGTTCCCGCAGTTTTCACCTTATTAAAAGTAAAAGATTTCTCCCTTCCCCAAACAACCAGTCACGTGGTCCAATCAAGGTGTCATCTGGTTGCCTGGTAACTTCACTCCTCCTCTCTCCAGCTACCTGTGGGAATGTCCTTGGTTCCCAGGAGAAAGTATTCTGTTTTGGCTACAAATTCCAATTATCTCCATTTCCTTCCTCCCTATACCCCAGCTCCAGTGTGGCAACACTGAAGTGTCAAAATGGCCTCGGTCAGGTCAGCTTCAGGGGTGACATATCCAGGACCATTTTCTCCAGTCACCTAAGTGCATGTTCCAGGACATCCATTTAGCAGAGTTGTCCAACCTTTAAGACAACTTGACGATTTGTGGACTTCAACTCCCAGATATTCCCACTACTGTCTGGGGAATTCTGGGAGTTGAAGTTCACAGGTCTCAAAGTTGCCAAGGCTGGACATCCCTGGGATGGAGACTGGCAGCGAATTCTTCTCTGTTGCTCTACGTGCTTTGGGGTATAATTTCCCTCCTAAGATAGAGTCAGCTCCCCCACTTTATTAACATTTTGTAAACTGCTCAAAAGACAGTAATTTAAAAGTACATTTAATAATAATTGCAGCAAACCTCCTTCATTGATTTCATTTCTTCAATTTTTAAAGCTGTCCGTGCATTTGAGTGTCGTTTTTAAAGTTGGATCTTTATTTTAGTAATAGTGTAGTACATACTAGCACAGATATTATGTATATGACACGTATCAGCATAGATATCAGGCAGTGGTGGGTTCTGGATCCCGTCGCAACTGGTACGCTGCGACAGAGCTGGGTGTCCTCCACATGCATATGTGCTGTGCATGCATGCGTACCATCACCCTACGATGCTCCAGCTGCTTGACAGAGCATTGCGCAGGCGCTGTACTCTGCCTGCGCAGGCACAGATGCCCCTGTCAGCTCAAATAGAAGTAAGGAGAGCGGGCGGGCCCTCTGCAGCACCATAACGGAACAGTGCCTGCGGCTCCCAGCAGGCACCAGTACAGTAAAGGGGCATAACGGCTGGAACCCACCACTGATATCAGGTAGATACATATGATCTATTGGCAGAGAGAATTGCCATGCCTCCACTGTGTTACTCCCCAGCAGTAACACAGAGGGTAAGTTTTCTTTAAAAGGCGCACAATCACCAAACCGGTTATTAAACCGGCAGGATCTCACCACTGGATATGATCTATTGATTAACCACATAATCGATTGATCAAGTGATCTCTAGATAGAGCATAAATACACAGTATTTACTAGCATAGCTATCATATATTCAATCCATGTATTAGATAGTAATGTAAGCCTTTGAGAGTAATTTGATTGGCGGGTGACAAATTTAAAACACTTTGTATCATTTCTAAGCCTACCCAGCTTTTCAGGACCATGCTGAATTGACCACATGAATTTTTCTTAGCTTCTCATGGAAACTGTGCTGTTCTCCTAGGGGAGGAGACAACAAGAAGTGCATTTATTAATGGTTATTTTCATTCTCTTGCAATGTTGGTTTCGAGCAACCATTGTTGTTTACTTTGTTTTTGTTGGAGATAGTAGGGCTGGTGGAGATTTTGAAGATTCACTATGAACTGCAGGCCTATCAATCCAACATTCCTGAATCTGAACATTACCCAGATGTGTTTGAGCTTCAACTTCCAGACTTCTCATCCAGCCCCCAAATTTGGTTAAAAAATTCAAGAGTTAGAATACTGACCAAGAATTTGTGAAATAACACTTTCCTATGAATGGCAGTCTCCACAATCTATACCAAGATAGTACTCTAATAATATATGGCACAAATAATATTTTTCAAGAGAGAAATCCTCTGTTCTTTTTCTCGTTTTCTTTAGTGCCTGGTAGAGGCTTGGCAAAAACAAACCACTATTGTACCACTGTTTTTGCACACTACAGCTTTTAAAAGCAAGGCAAAACAAAACAAAACAGGAACGGAAAATGAATTGAACCACCTGATCCAGAAGGTGAAGCTTTCAAGTCAACCTCACCTCTGGTGACTTAGAGACATATCCATGCCGTTTCCTTGGCAACAGTGCAGAAGTGGTTTGCCATGGCTGTCTTCTGGGATATTTTTCCAACTAACCAGTCTAGTTTATAGCCTGATTGTATTCCCTGTTAGTCTATCCTGTGAATATTATCCAGCTTTGAGTCTGCATGGCCAGCTCAATGTCACTCATCAAGGCTCCGTTTTCAGCTGTGACAGCCTCCTGCAGCCCTCTGCCAGCAAAAACTGAGCTCAGGGAGGATGTGCATGGCCTATCTGGGCTCCATTTTTGGCTGCAACAGCCTCCTGCAGCCCTATGCCAGTGTAAACAGGCTCTCCAGGCCCTAGGTTTGCTTGTGGAGAGCTGCAGGAGACCATCACAACCAAAAACGGTGCCCGGGAGGTCCACGCAGAGCCCTCCCGAACTCCATTTCTCCTAGCAGAGGCACCACAGGCTGGTCCTTCACTGTTTCCATGGTGGCTCCATGGGCTGGATCCAAGCATCCCATGGGCTGGATCCAGCTTGCCTGCCTTGAGTTTGACACCCCTGTTTCATGGGATTTAGTCTAGATTAGAGGTGGGGAATGGTGGACTTTTTATGATTTGTGAACTTCAATTTCCAGAATTCCTGAATCAGTCATACGCACTCAAGATTCTGGGAATTGAAATTCACAGGCATAAAGGGGCCATCGTTCCACACCTATGGTCTAGATCAGGGGTGTCCAAACTTGGCAACTTTAAGACTTGTGGACTTCAACTCCCAGAATTCCCCAGCCAGCTGGCTGGGGAATTCTGGGAGTTGAAGTCCACAAGTCTTAAAGTTTCCAAGTTTGGACACCCCTGGTCTAGGTCATCAATAGCTTAGTGTATCATCAATAGCTTAGTGTTACATCTTACTTTGACACCAACCTCAACCCCACTTCCAAAGCCCCGGAAGTGTCATTTATTTATTATTAGATTTATTATTGTGTTCTATATGGAGCAAAGTAAATAAATCTAATGATAAATAAATAAAATCTATCTTCATCCTTCTTTATTCTCTATCTTTCTTGCTGAAGAAGATCACTTTTAGCTCTTATTGTAAAAGATGGGGGGGGCGATTTCATCTCAATGATCAAGTTCTATCTGTAAATCTCATTTTGAGATTGGTACAGTAAATTAGAAAATCCTTTATTGCTTTTTTTTTGACACATTACCAATGCTTTCTTCTTTTCAAATGCCGACTTCCTTATAGAATAAGCACTTGAGAAAGAGTCAGCACTATGGTATATTACTGAATGTGATGTCAGAGAAATGCATTAATTTAGGAAGTTGGGTCTTTTCAGAAATATGAATCAGTCTTGAGCGCGGCTGTTTTGCAGTTTACTCATAAACCAAAGGCTAGAAATAAGTAATAATGCTGGGTTTTTTTCCATAACAAATTTTATTTTCTGTCCCAGAAAGTATGTGCGGAGGGTCATTGGTCTTTTTCTCACCACAGTTTTCAGAACTCACTTGATTAAATCCCAAGGAGTAAGGCATAATTTTAATGTTTCCCCCCCCTGTCTTTCATTTTTTTTAATGTTACATTCATTTCATTCTGCTTCTTTATGGATGTGACGAGGTTGACTTTTAATCTGGAGGTCTGTTGATTTGGAAAGGTGGCAACTGACCCAGAAATGCACAACTGTGGAGGAGTTTTTTGGGAAAAGAAATGATAGACTAGGATTACTGGGAGTATGTTGTGTCATGTGACTTTCCCTTTCTGCTCAGCTGGAGCACCTTCTCCTTCTGTATTGGGGAAATGTCTATCTCAGGGTCTTTTGTCCAGTTGCCCCCACCCCAAATTCCAAACCCCCAGGAATTCCCCATCTCTCAAATTTTTGGTTGGACTAGCAGCATGCCCTCTAGTCACGGAGGAGTTGGATCTTCTCCTGGAGTTCAAGCAGGGGTGGGATCCTACCTGTTTAACAACTGGTTCTCTGAGCACATGCTTTGTGCATGCTGTGCACATATGCACAGTTTAGAGAGAACTTATCCTTCTGCTGGGGAGGAAAACTGCGGATGTACAGCAATCCACTCTGTTGCGTGACTCAGCTGAGAAGATAAAGGTGAGTAAAGCACAGAGGTTGGCAGGTAGGCCCACTTCATTGTCAGAGAGAACCAGTTCGCTCACGCTGATTTTCGGAGTTACTGGTTCACCCGAACTGGTCTGAACCGGGAGAATCCCACCCCTGGGCACAAGTCCCTGACATACCGTGTTTTTCAGAGTATAAGACGCACATTTTTCCCTCAGAAAAGAGGCTGAAAATCTGGGTGCATCTTATACACTGAATACAGCATTTTTTGCCTTCTGAAATCCTGCCCTCTTCACCAAAATGGCCATGCAGAGCCTGTATGAAGCTTTCAGACTGCTCCTGGGCGCTGGGGAGGGCAGAAATGAGTGAAAAACAGGGGGGTTGCTCAATTTCCCCCCCCCAGTCCCCAGGAGCACTCTATAAGCCTTCTAAAGGCTATGCGTGCAATTTCTTTGACAAAAAACGGGCCCATATTTGCAAAGAAATGGGCCATTTTTTGCTCATTTTTTTGGGGGGGGGGGGGGAAACCTCCCCAGGAACACTCTACAAGCCTCCTAAAGGCTATTCATGCCAGTTTTCTGAAAAAATGGGCCCATTTTTGCGAAAAATGGGCTGTTTTTGGAAGGTTTACAAAGTGCAAAAACTTTTTTTTTTAAATTTGCCTCTTCAAAACCTTGGTGCATCTTATACTCCAGTGTGTCTCATAATCAGAAAAATATGGTATATACATTTTGCTGCACAGGGCTGAAACCCTGCAGATTCTGACCGGTTCTGCAGAACTGGTAGCGGAAATTTTGAATAGTTTGGAGAGCCAGCAAATGCCACCTCTGGCTGGCTCCATGGTGAGGTGGGAATGGAGTTTTTGCAGTATCCTTCCCCTGCCACGCCCACCAAGCCACGCCCACATGAGCGTTAGTAAAATAAATTGAATTTCACTGTCAGGCCTGTAATTATGTTCCTTTTAGGATCTTTGGCCTGCCACATATTTAAAACATATATATATTATGCTGTTTCATTGGTATAGTAATTGGGAGGGGGGAATAGAAAGGAGTAGGATTGTGGAATGTATTGTTATGGATTTCTTAGAAGCTCAAGGTCGTCTTTTGTCTCCGCACCTCGACACCTGACCGGAAGCAGAGGGGTGTACATGCCAGCGTGGAAGATGAAGATTGGACCATGTGATGAATTATGGGGAGTGGGGATAGATGATGAACTTTCAACTGGGTGAACCCACAGGATGTACGTTAGAGTTGAAATTTCACAGCATAATGCCAAAATGTCTGTCTTATTAAATTGGAGTTTTAAGGATAACTGTCAGGCCTGTAATTGTGTTCCTTTTAGGATCTTTGGCCTGCCACATATTTAAAACATATATATATTATGCTGTTTCATTGGTATAGTAGTTGGGAGGGGGGAATAGAAAGGAGTAGGATTGTGGAATGTATTGTTATGGATTTTCTTAGAAGCTCAAGGTCGTCTTTTGTCTCCGCACCTCGACACCTGGCCGGAAGAAGAGGGGTGTACATGCCAGCGTGGAAGATGAAGATTGGACCATGTGATGAATTATGGGGAGTGGGGATAGATGATGAACTTTTAACTGGGTGAACTCACAGGATGTGCGTTAGAGTTGAAATTCAACAGCATAATGCCAAAATGCCTGTCTTATTAAATTGGAGTTTTAAGGATCACTTTGCCTTGGACAATGATTTAATTCTGCATGATATTTGGAACGCTGACATTCACCACTGTTGCTGCACCAATGGGACTGCTTACTGGAAAATTTTCCATACAACTGCTGAATGGCAACCAAGTCGACCCATTAAGCTCCATGACAATACCACGAACCTTCAAGACCAGAACTGAGTTGCTTTTTCTCCTTTTCTTTACTCTTTAATGTGCATCTGGAGAAGCACTGCAGGAGACTTTGGGCAACCCAGACCTTTTTCAGGGAAAGGCTTGGATTAAGAGACTGCATGCAGGAACTGAATGCAGGAAGAGGAGAAGAGGTTCAGCATAACCGCATTCTAGAATCTCTCAGGATCAGTGGTGGGTTTCAAAATTTTTAGAATCTCTTCTGTAGGTGTGGCCTGCTTTGTGGGAGTGGCTTGCCAGCCATGTGACTGAGTGGGAGTGGCTTGGCAGTCATGTGACTGGGTGGGCATGTCCAACTTGTAAAATGTGGTGAAACTCACTTAATAATGCTCTTGCTTAGCAACCAAAATGTTGGCTGAGAAACTCTGGCATTTGAAGCAATCAAATCTTAAAGCTGTCAAGTTACAAGACCCTTGCACCTCTAACCCTTTAGAAAAAACAACAACCCAGGGGTGTTCAAACCTGACAGCTTTAAGACTTGTGGACTTCAAATCCCAGAATTCCTCCTCCAGTCATGTTTATTTATTTTATTTTTATTTTATTTGACTTCTAGACCGCCCCCTCTCCCCGAAGGGACTTGGGGCGGTGTACAGGTACCAAATTAAAACCATACAAACAATAATAAATATAATTAAAATCGTTGGCTCAGGAACTCTGGCATTGAAGCACACAAGTCTTAAAGCTGTCAAGTTACAAGACCCTTGCACCCCTAACCCTTTAGGAAAAAAAACCCCAGGGGTGTCCAAACTTGACAACTTTAAGACTTGTGGACTTTAACTCCCAGAATTCCTCCTCTCACTTTTCATCTTGATGATGTGTGGAAGGGCCGGGGGAGGAAGCTGGAACCGGTTCTAAACAGCACTGTAGATTTGCGGAACCTCTTCTATAGAAGAGGTTAGAATTGGCAGGGACCCAACTTGCATTTTTACACGCTTATGAACTGCTAGGTTGGCAGACGCTGGGACAAGTAACACGACTCACTCCGTTATGCGGCGCTACGGATTTGAACCAACAAAATGCCTACCTTTCTGATTGACAAGCTCAGCTTCTTCTTTTTTTTTTAATTAAAAGAGTTTTGTACAAACAAATTTTCCCCCTTTTCACCCCCCCTCCACACAATATAAATCTCATACAAATGCTATACCCCCCCAACCCCCCGCAAAAATTCACATTCAAATATTATACCAAACACTTTACCCCCTCCCCTCCCCCCATCTTAAAATAGATTACTCATAACCCCTCTCCTCCCAACAAAAACTATATAAATTACTCTTAAATTAATAATAACACATTGATCATTTTCTAAGCTAATTTAACATCTATAACTCTTAATATAAATTTCTCCTAGCCTAACAATGTTTCATTAGTCCCATCTTCTAATTTATTCATACATATATATTGCCCCACCCTCCACCCTAACCCTCCCCCACCTCCCACACAAACCCACCCCCCTGACTTCCGCTGTATACCACTCTAACAATTCCAAACAGCCCATATACTATTTACTCTGATCATCTATCGGTCTAAACATTCTTACCTAAAGGCTAGATAATAACTCCTAGTCTGGTATTTATTCTGTATATAATCAATCCATTTTGCCCATTCCTGTGTGTAATCCTCCTGTTTCTGAGCTTTTAAGAAAGCTGAAATTTTTGCCATTTCAGCGAACCCCGCCACCTTCTGAATCCATTGATCAATTGTCGGCAAAAAATCTTTTTTCCAATGTTGCGCAATCAACAACCTAGCTGCTGTAACCATATACAAGGCCAATTTTGTTTCCCCTTTGGTAAAATCCTTAACTATACCCAATAAAAACATTTGTGGAGTGAATTGTATTCTTTTCTTAAATACATTCTGCATAACCCACCATATTTTTATCCAAAAAGCTTTAACCTTGTTACAAGTCCACCATACATGAAAAAAGGTAGCATCTAGACACCCGCATCTCCAACATTTTGGTTGAACATTTGGGTACATGCATGATAATTTTTTAGGATCTAAATACCATCTGTAAAACATTTTATAAAAATTCTCCCTTAAATTCTGTGACTGTGTAAATTTAACATTCTGAACCCATATTTTTTCCCACGTTTCCAACATACCCACTTCACCAAAATTCTGAGCCCATTTAATCATACAATCCTTAACCAATTCACTTTCTGAGTCTCTTTCTAACAGTACATTATATATTCTTTTAACTTGTTTTGGACCAGTCTCTTTTATCTGCTTAATCAGTTCCACTTCTTTATCCATAAAGCCGACCCTGCGATCTTCTTCCCATCTCTTCTGAAGCTGTATGTAATGTAACCAATTTAAAGTAATTCCTTCTTCCAACAGCTGTTCCAAAGTTTTTAACTTCCATTCGCCCCCATCAGCAATAAGCACATCTTTATATAAACACCCCCCGAGTGACTTAATATTCATAATCCCCATGGTGTCTGCAAGATCCAACCAAAGCGGTATTTTATAATCCCAATTGGGCCGGTGCTTCTTCCATATTCTCATCAAGGCACTACGGAGAACATGGTTGTTGAACACTTTATCCACCCTGTCTTCATAAAAAAGATATGCATGCCATCCCAGAACAAGATCATGGCCTTCTATATTGAGCAATTCCATTTTTGTTTTCCCGAACCAATCTGCTACATGCGTTAATACCGCAGCTTCATAATACAATCGAAGGTTTGGGAGTCTAAGGCCGCCTCTTTCACGTGTATCTTGCATAATCTTCATCTTTACTCTCGGTTTTTTCTCCTTCCAAACAAATTTATTTAATGTTGTTTGCCAATTTAACAAGGTTTTATCTGACTTGAGCACCGGAATCATCTGGAATAGAAAGATAAATCTAGGTAGAATGTTCATTTTAATTGCTGAGATCCTTCCAAGCAAAGACAATTGTAACTTTTTCCACGCTTCAAGATCTTTCTGTATCTTTTGCCACAACACTTCATAGTTATTTGAGAAAAGTTTTGTGTTTGATTCTGAAATTTGTATTCCTAAATATTTAACTTTAGAAACTATTTCAAAACCTGCTAAACTTACAAGTCTCTTTCTTTGAGTCTCTGTCATGTTTTTAACCATCATTTTCATTTTGTTTTGATTTAGTCTAAACCCAGACACCATGCCAAATTCTATTATGATATTTTTCATCTGGATTATTGATTTCAAAGGATGTGAAAGGGTAACAACCAGATCATCGGCGAATGCTCTAGTTCTGTATTCCTTTTGCCTGATAGCTATGCCATCTAAGGATTTTGAGTCCCGAATTGCGTTCAACAAGACTTCCAAGGTTAAAATAAATAACAATGGGGATAATGGGCAACCTTGTCTTGTGCCTTTTTGTATCTCGAAAGTTGTTGACAAATTTCCATTAATAATAAGTTGTGCATTTTGTTGCTGATAAATTGCTCCAATCACCTGCCGCAATCGTGGTCCCATATCCATCTTTTCCAAAGTCTTGGTTAGAAAGTTCCAATTCACTCGATCGAAGGCCTTCTCTGCATCCAAGAAAACCAGCACTGCAGAGATCTGCTTATTCTTATCAAGATAGTCAATTAAATCTATGAGTTGCCTTACATTCTCCTTCATATGTCTGCCTTCAATAAATCCTGCTTGATCATGATGAATAATCTCTTGAATAACCGGCATCAATCTGTTGGCTAATACTTTAGCAAATATTTTATAATCTGTGTTCAGAAGAGATATCGGCCTGTAATCCTCTGGTTTCTTAGGGCCCTCTTTATCTTTGGGTATCAATGAGATAAAAGCCGCTTTCCATGAGGGAGGTATTTTACCTCCTTGTTGTATATTACAAAATAGTTGTGTAAGATATTCAATCATTTCCAGTTGTAAAGTTTTATAATACATTGCAGTCAAACCATCAGTCCCTGGAGCCTTAGCTAATTTAAGTTGATTTATAACTAAAGTGATCTCATCAGCGGTTATAAGACGTTCCAAATTTGCCTTTTGAAGCACAGAAATTTTTGCAACCCTTTTTCCTTCCAGAAAATCATCTATTAACTTGTTCTGTATATTATCCTGTACATATAGCTTAGTATAATAGTCCACAAATGATTTTTTAATCAACTCTTGTTGATATACCATCTTCCCTCGAAACTCAATTTTATCAATAATTCTGTCATTCATATTCCTTCTCAAAGTATATGCTAACCATCTACCAGGTTTATTAGCGTTGGCAAAGGTGTTATGTTTAGCAAATTGCAAATTGGTTGCTGTTTGTTCTGCTATAAGCATCTGAAATTGATCTTTCAACAGCTTTAGCGCCATCTGGAGCGCCTGGTCATTCGGGTTTATTATAAGCAGCTGTTCTTTGCATTTTATTTCATCTTCCAATTCCATTCTCCTTTTCTGTCTAATTTGTTTGTGTTTAAAGTTCATATGTATCAGGACCCCACGCATATAAGCTTTACTTGCATCCCAAACTATTTCAATGGGAGTGCCCTTATTCATATTAAAACTGAAAAATTCCTTCATGTGTTTTTTAAGTTCATCAACATTTTTTTCATATCTAAATAAATTTTCATTTACTCTCCAAGACCTTCTTGGCCTCATCCCTAATTCAATTTGTAACCACACCGGACTATGATCGCTAAGTGACCTGGCGAAAATCTTGGATTTCTTGGCTTTAGGAAGTAGATCCGGTGTTAACAAAAAGAAATCAATCCTTGAAAAGGATTTATGTCTATCTGAATAGAAAGAAAAATCCATCTCATTTAGATGTTGCGTCCTCCAGACATCTTTTAATTTCAAATCGTCTTGTAAATCAAAAAAAGCCTTTGGTAATTTGGTAGTGAATTTGGTCTTTGTACTCTTGTCTATCTTTGGAGAAATCACTCCATTCCAATCTCCCATTATTAGAATACTCTTAAAGTTCCAGTCTAAAATTTTTAAATGGAGCATCTTATAAAAACTTTCTTGGCATTGGTTAGGAGCATATATTCCTAGCACCAAAATGGAACCGAAGTCTGTATCAAATTGAATTGCTATATATCTACCAGCGTCATCTGCCTCTATAACTTTGAAAATCTTTTATTTATATATATCACCACACCATTTTTCTTTACCAAATCAGAGGCAGCATAAAATGTTCCCAGTTTTGAATTCACTAAGTACTTCTGGTCTTGCAGCCTAATATGAGTCTCTTGAAGGCAAACAACATCATTATTAAAATGCTTCAAATAATAAAATATTTTTTTCCTTTTTTGTGGGGAGTTCATTCCATTCACACAAGCTCAGCTTCTTAACCACTGAGCCACCATGTCCCTTTATGGTGCCCATATATCTATTAAAATATTAAGATACTTTGAGGATCTACTTCCCATTTTGTTCCTCTCAGATTGGATAATATGGATAACCAGGGAAGGTTCAGATATATAAAAATATATGAAAAAAAGTCCATGCAATGCAGAATCCTCTGCCATCTTCCACAAGAAAGTAAATTTCTAAACATTAGCAAGAGAACTTTGAAAAGTAAAGTAGGAAGCTAATACTTTAATGACATCATGTCTTTCTAGAAAGTTCTTTCTTAAAGCCTTTAATCTACATTTAGCACTTACTCTTTTGCTGCATCTTCTGCATTTTTCCCCCTGTACATCCCTATTTTAAGAACAAAAATAATTTTTAAAAAAGAATTTAGAAGTGTTTTCAAGAGGGAGAAAAAAAATAAAACTCTGAAAATTGTAGGACAGATTTTGGCAGTTCAGTAGCTAATTGATTTCCTGTGTATCAACTAGGATGCATTTTGCATTAAAAATAGTTTTTTTTAAGGAATCTAAATATACAGTAAAGCATTTGTCCCACGTGTTGTGATAACTCAGGACTCAATTATTGGGTAGAATTGTTGAGGTATTTTCAACCATTACATACTGACATTTTTAATAATTCTGTCTTAAAAGTTTATTATGAAAATTAGCAAGGCAGGGGAGGGTCAAAATGTACAGGTAGGCAAGGTGAGCATAATTTTGCAAGGTGAGTATCCCTTTTTACTTGTGTATGATGCTCATGAGATACATGAAAAGATGCCGGAGCTTTGATAATCATCACACCTACTAAGTGTGACTGATTACTTTCCCTATCGGTTTGCAAATGTGCATGCACGCGCCCATCCCCGGGCCTTCCACGCATGCGCTATTCCAAACAAATATACAGTACATCCCTAAATAGAATGAAATAGAGCCAGGGTGGGTGTGGGCAGGCCCACCCACGATTGGGTGAACTGGTCCAAATCAGCTGAATACTACCACTACCACAGATACCTACCATCTTGGTCTTTTAATTCCCCTCCCGCAACATTTTTTATACTTATACTTTTTAAATTTTTTTATACTTAAGAGAATACCTGAACAAAAAAGCAGCATTTGCATGCCTTCTTGGAATGTAATAAAGATGTGTGTTGGTTGGTTGAAGAAACATTTTGCCATAACCCATAAAATCGAAGGATATATTTTTTCTGTCTCCCCTTTGGGGATAATTGGTGGCAACCTTTATCTCTAGATCAAGAACTTTTGGAGCAGGCAATCAGGGTGATAACTCCTGATGCAAATCTCTTTATAAAGGTCACTTTAAGTTTAAAGCACCCATTAGGTGGCAAATGTGGCTTCTCCGCACTGATTCATTAACACCCTGACTGTAGCGCTTTCATACTGTTAGCACTTTTCTGTGGTGGTTGAGCAGGAGAAGACATTGCTTTCAACTTTCACTATTTTTATCTACTTACCAAGAAGCTCTGCAGAAATTGACTAACCCTCAACTTTAATGATTATTTTTTACCTTTTTAAAGGAGTAAGAATAAAGCACTAGGGAAACAGGAGTTTCAATCTATATTATATTATATTGTATTGTATTGTATTGTATTGTATTATATTATATTATATTATATTATATTATATTATATTATATTATATTATATTATATTATATTATATTATATTATATTATATTATATATTATATTATATTATATTATATTATATATTGTATTATATTATATTATATTATATTATATCATATTATATTATATTATATTATATTATATTATATTATATTATATTATATTTAGTATAGTATATTATATTATATTATATTTAGTATAGTATAGTATAGTATAGTATAGTATAGTATAGTATAGTATAGTATTATACTATACTATACTGTACTGTACTGTACTGTACTGTACTATACTATACTATACTATACTATACTTAATATAATATACTATACTATAATTAATATACTATACTATACCATACTATACTATAATTACTATGCTATGCTATGCTATGCTATACTATACTATACTATAATTAATATACTATACTATACTATACTTAATATACTATACTATATTATACTATACTATACTATACTTAATATAATATACTATACTATAATTAATATACTATACTATACTATAATTACTATATTATACTATACTATACTTAATATAATATACTATACTATAATTAATATACTATACTATACTATAATTACTATACTATACTATACTATACTATACTTAATATAATATAATATAATATACTATACTATACTATACTATACTATACTTAATATACTATACTATACTATAATTACTATACTATACTATACTATATTATAATTACTATAGTATACTATGCTATGCTATGCTATGCTATACTATAATTAATATACTATACTATACTATACTTAATATACTATACTATATTATAATTAATATACTATACTATACTATAATTACTATACTATACTATACTATACTATACTATACTATACTATACTATACTATACCATACCATACCATACCATACCATACCATACCATAACATAACATAACATAACATAACATAACATAACATAATATAATATAATATCACATTTTAGTACAACACAATACTATACAACACAATACAATACAATACTGTTGCTATGCTATGCTATGCCATACCATACAATATAATATAGAGACCCAGTTTGGTCTAGAGCAGGGGTTTCAAACTGAAGACCCACAGGGGGTCAGATCAGGCCAATGGGGTGCTTAGATCTGGTCCATGGGCCCGCCCTGGAAACAGTGGAGGATCGGCCTGCGGTGCCTCTGCCAGCAAAAATGGAACTCAGGAGTCTTGTGTGTGATCCTCCCAGGCCCCATTTTTGACCTGGACGGCTTCATATAATCCTCTGACAGAGGGCTAGCAAAACAAAATAAAAGCAAAACAAAACAAAAGGAGAAATGTTTCTCCTTTTGCATTTGAGCATCCAAGAAGGGAGAGGAAAGGAGAAAGGGAAAGAGGAAAGACAAAGAAAATGAAGGAAAAAGGGGAAGGAAGAAGAAAGGAGAATGAAGATAGAAGGAAAAAGAAGAAAAGGAAGGAAGGGAGGGAGGGAGAGGGGAGGGAGGGAGGATATAAGGAAGGAAGGAAGGAAGGAAGGAAGGAAGGAAGGAAGGAAGGAAGGAAGGAAGGAAGGAAGGGAAGGGAAGGGAAGCCTTGCCTTAGCACTTGGCCACCAGCAGATGGCAAGGCTCCTCTGGAGGTCAAGGATTTGGTGCTCTCCCTGGTCTTGTCTTCCTCCGCTGAAGACTATGCGTCCCCTCAGCCCTGCCAAGGCCACCACAGGTGCCCCTGACATGAGTGATGTTGAGCTGGACACACCCACACCAGTCCCCCTAAGGTCAAACACAAACCTGATGCGGCCCTCAATGAAATCGTGTTTGACACCCCTGATCTAGATGTTAAGATCCAAGGTTAGAAACTGGGAGACTGTGAGTTCTAGTCCACCTTAGACATAAAAGCCAGTTGAGTGACTTTGGACCAATCACCAGTTGTCTGTAAGTTCTAGTCCTACCTTTGACATGCAAGCTGGTTGGGTGATTTCAGGCCAGTCACTCTCTCTCTGTTCACTCCACCTTATAGGGTTATTGTGATGAAATAGGAAGAGGATGGAGAATCAGGCATGTTCACCGCCTTGAGTTATTTGTAAAAATAATAAAGGAGGAATATAAACAAATGAATAACTATTGGTTATGTTTCTAATAACTCAGATAACTCAGATTTCAATATCACACACACATTTTGATTCAAGGGCTGAATTTAGAAATATGAAAAGAGCTTGATTTTCTTCTCAATGGTTTTTGTTTTTTTTCTGAATTTTTGTGGAAGAGAAATAAAAATGTCAGCTGCTTAATTTTTGCGGAAGAGAAATAAAAATGTAAGCTGCTTAATTTTTTGTTCTTTGTTAAAAGGAGGTGAAATTTGCCACCTAAATCTTTGTGATAGGAACTGTGCTATACTTTACAGAAACCATGACAAGGGTTTTAAACTTTGTTTTATGAAAAATAGCATTTTCATTTTGGTACAAAATATGCTACCAATTGCAAAGTTAGAAAAAATGGAGAGAGATGGCTTCCATTCTTTAAAAATGATTTTGTGCAATTCATTTCAGCCATAAATTACTGCAGGCACCTTGTAACAGAAGGAAAAACCATCCACATCATTTCATTTGGCTGAGAATATTACTGAATCAAATGCAGACAATCTCCATTGGGGGAAAAAATGTTGGCCAATGAAGCAACAATGATGCTGGGAAGAAATGGAAATTTAATTGATTTGAAAGCATTGAACTTTTCCTATCCAAACTTTGACTTCAAATTGAGGGTAATGCAAGTGGAATTTATAGCAGAAATGCCCATGAAATGTGACATGTTAGAGTCATAACATTCTTGTATGATTCTCAAACTATCAGACCTCCAGAAAGTGATAGAAAAGTTTTTAAAGAAGATATCATATAGGTATTCCAAGTGCTGGGAGTTTTACTTTATGAAAGTCTAATTCAAGAATATTGCTTGGGACATTACTTGTATTTATCTGATAAATAAGCAAATCATATGTTGAATGACATAGTTGACATAGATACATTGATACTTTGGTACTCATTGTTAATTAGTTCCGGGAGGCATGATGAGTAACAAAAATGCTGAGTTCCAAACAATTTTTTCCCGATACGAAATAATGTACTGAGTCACAAAGCAGCCCGAGACCAAAAAGTTATGCACTGAGTACCAAACAAACAATGAGTACCGAAAGAAAGTTTTCACATCAAAATGCATTGAGTACCAAACTTGATGACTTTCAAAGCAGTTGAGTACCAATTGTAATCTCCATGAATAAGGGAACATAGTTATTCAATGGAATGAAAGAGTATTTTATACGCTGGTTTCATCCATTAACATAAAAGAAATAATAATTCCATTCTCACAGGCAAGCATCAAAATCGTATAGAAAGAAAGATTCCACCAGTAGTCAGCACTCAGATCAGTATAGTTTAGCTCCGGTCAACTTTAGACCAACAAACAAGTAAACAATACCCCAATCAAGGAACTGCCAAAGAGCCATCAGCAAACAGCCCAACCAAAGAATCTCTAAGAATATCCCCACCATCACAGAAAGGCAAGACACCAGAATATAAACTGACAGCGAAGAGCACACCTTAATAGCACTGATGACACTACCTAGTTTGAGTAATGAAATGTCTGGAAGAAAACAAGCAAGGTCAAAGAGCACCAAGGACCCTTCATTTCAACCCTGAGCTACAAATATTCTCCTTTATTGCGTAGTAAAGCTATGGCAAATCTAGACAGCATATTAAAAAGCAGAGATATCACCCTGACAACAAAAGTGGGTATAGTCAAGGCTATGGTTTTCCCAGTTGCAATGTATAGCTGTGAAAGTTGAACCATAAGGAAGACTGAGCGCCAAAGAATTGTGGAGGAGGAATATTGTCCATGGGGTTGTGATTGGTCGGACATGACTTCACAACTAACAACACTGTGTTGTATCTGTTCTCAAAAACTGCAGACGTACTCAGTTTTAACTTTTTGGCCAAAGATTTCAAGGTTGGTGCCAGTCAGAATATTCTCTGGAGAGAGAATACTCTATAATATAGGAACTATTACTGAGGCTCTTTGCCTCCAGGCCTCTCCTCAGTAAAAGAACAATATTGAAAAGCTGGCTCTGTCTGGAAAAGATGGTACCTAGCTAATGCTTCAAAGGTCAAAACACACATTTTGAATGAACCGATTTATTTATTTATTTGTTTGTTTGTTTATTTATTTATTTACTTATTCACAATAATCAAATCAAAGTTTTCAGGTGGCTTACAATAAACCACACTAAAAATACAATTTGAGTTCAAAGTGTAGACCGGAGTGTCCAACCTTGGCACCTTTAAGACTTGTGGACTTCAATTCCCAGAATCCCCCAGCTGGCCATGCTGGGTTCTGGGGATTCTGGGAGTTGAAGTGCATAAGTCTTAAAGGTGCTAAGGTTGGATAGCCCCTGATATAGACAATCAAAATAGAAAAAAAACCAAAACAAAACAAAAGGAAGACATCCTACCAAGCAGATTAAGCCAAATTAAAAACAATCGTACTTGATTGTATGAATGTTGTACCATGCGAAGCTGTGTAATTTCTAGGCATGATAATATCACTTTGAACCTGCAAAGATTTGGATTTTAATAAAACAAAAGACATTTGTGTTCTTAGGGATTAATTGAAAGATGAAATATTGTGGATTTAAAACTCCAGGAAATCTATATTTCCAGGGAAGTTTGATAATGTTCTTCAAAATGTGAAGATTGCAACAAGCTCCGTTCTTTTGATGTACCTTTTAAAACAGGGAAATGAACATCCCCCCTCCCTCTCCCTCTCCTTTTCCTTCTCCTTTTCCTTCTCCTTCTCCTTCTCCTTTTCGTTCTCGTTCTCCTTCATCATCATCATCTTCTTCTTCTTCTTCTTCTTCTTCTTCTTCTTCTTCTTCTTCTTCTTCTTCTTCTTCTTCTTCTTCTTCTTCTTCTTCTTCTTCTTCTTCTTCTTCTTCTTTCTCTCTCTCTCTCTCTCTCTCTCTCTCTCTCTCTCTCTCTCTCTCTCTCTCTCTCTCTCTTTGTGTGTACGCACATTCTATGATTGCTAAATACAGCTTTCATTGTGGAGTCCTTGATGCTTTCCGAGTTTGGTAGCTTTCTTGCAGATCTTACAAAAGCATCTTTGGGACAACCATGACCTGGGTGACTGAAAATCTCTACAGACTTTGAGCTACACAATTTGGGATGAACACCCTTGGAATGGTGTGGGAGTCAAATCACCAGCTGTCTGCAAGGAATATAAATCCTTCCATTCCCCATCATCCTGTCAGAGTTGAAGAAGCTTCTTGGATGGGAAGTGAAACATCTTCAAAGAAAAAAAAAACAAGAAAAGTCTAGTCGCCTCCTGAAAAAAAAGCACCTTTAGGGCAACCATGACCTGGATGACTGAGAATCTCTACAGCCTTCCTTGCAGATGTTTCACTACTCAACTAAGTAATACCACCAATACTACAAGGGAACAGGTTTTGCTCTCTTTATACACTAGTGGCTTGCCCTATTAGCAATGGTGTGGCCCCACAGTTTAAACCATAAGCTACAAATATTCTAAAGCTTTAACCATTAGTGGCTAAGTGGCTAAGACCCTGAGCTTGTTGACCAGAAAGGCTGGCAGTTTGGCAGTTTGAATCCCTAGCGCCAGATAACGGAGTGAGCTCCCGTTACTCGTCTCAGCTTCTGTCAACCTAACAGTTCGAAAGCATGTAAAAATGCAAGTAGAAAAAGAGGGATCACCTTTGGTGGGAAGGGAACAACAGTCCGTGCGCCTTTGGCGTTTAGTCATGCTGGTCACATGATCACTGAGATGTCTTCAGATAGCGCTAGCTCTTCAGCTTTGAAACTGAGATTAGCACCACCCTCTGGAGTTGGGAACCACTAGCCCATACGTGCGAGGGGGAACCTCGTACGCAACAATTGCTGGAATTTATTTGTATGGCTTTCCAGCTTGTAAAATCTATGTATTTGGGCCTTTGGTTCTTTGGAAATGTTCTCCTGCAATGTTTGCCTTGTCAGATTAATGGGGTGTGCCACAAAGCATTCAGTAAAGTCTCTCATTATGTCTTTATTTTATAAAATGTAAAATTGGGGCTAGATGATGCCTCTGTCAGATGGAGGAATAATTGGTTCAATGACCACATCTAGGGAATACTTATAAATGGTTCTGCAAGAGCTTGGAAAGTCCTACTGAATGCGGTGCCCCAGGGCTCTGTCTTCACTTTGTGCTATTCAACAATTTTATTAATGACCTGGATGAAAGCTTGAGGTGATGATAATTAACTTTGTGGACGATACAGAACGAGAAGGTTGTCTAACACTCAGGAAAAAAGGACGCTTCAGAAGAACTAGGTAGGACAGAACAGTGGATCAAAAGGAGAAGTAATTGGGAGAAAATGTGAAGTCGTGCACTGGAGGAGGAAAAATGAAAAAGAACACATGTAAGATAGGGAGACATGGCTTAGCAGTACAGATAGTCCTTAGCTTATGACCACAACTGGAACCAGAATGTCTGTTGCTTAGCAAGATGATTGTTAAATGAGTGGAGCTTGATTTTATCACTTTTTTGCCATTGTTGTTAAGCAAATCAGTGCAGTTGTTAGGTGAATCATGTAGTTATTAAGTAAGTCTGCTCCCCCCCCCGACTTTGCTTGTTGGAAGCAACTGCAAATGAAGATCGTATGACCCTGGGACACCGCAACCATTATAAATATACAGGTTTCTGGGTGTGCAGCTAAAAAGTAGGCTCAACAGCAAGACACTGGTGAAATGGACACAACAGCGCCTGCATTTTATGCTTCGCATGAGAAAAGTTCATCTTCCTTCCCCTGTCCTTACCACTTTCTATAGAGGGATGATTGAGAGCATCCTGTCATATGGCATTACAGTCTGGTTTGGAAGCATTACTCCTTTGGACAGAAAGGCGGTGCAGAGAGTGGTGAGGACAGCAGAGAAGATTATTGGCAGCTCACTTCCGTCTATCCAGGACATGGCATTTAAGAGATCCTTGAGCAGAGTCCGCAGGATTGTCTGGGATGCAACACATCCTCTTCATGGCCTGTTTTCCTTGTTACCTTTTGGGAGGAGGCTTTGTAATATCTGAAGCAGACCATCCAGATTCAGTCGCATATAGTATCAGTCTTGTGAACTCTCAAGATTCCTCTTTCCGACATGTATTAAAGATGGACAGTGATATTACACACACACACACACACACACACACACACACACACACACGTATGTATATGTATGTATGTATGCATGTATGGGGATGAGGTGCACACACACATGTATAGTATGTATGTATATGTACAATATATGTATATGCATATAGCATGTGTATATGTGTGTTATGTACTTTTGAGAACAGGCAACAGAATTTCATTTTTAATATGTGCCAGTGTAAAAGTGACAATAAAAGTTATCTCTATCTCTTTATCTATCATCCATCCATCCATCCATCCATCCATCCATCCATCCATCCATCCATCTATCTATCTATCTACCTATCTATCTGATGTACTTTTGAGAGCAGGCAACAGAATTTCATTTTTAATATGTGCCAGTGTAAAAATGACAATAAAGGTTATCTGTCTGTCTGTCTGTCTGTCTGTCTGTCTGACTGTCTGTCTGTCTGTCTGTCTGTCTGTCTATCTATCTATCTATCTATCTATCTATCTATCTATCTATCTATCTATCTATCATCTATCATCTATCATCTATCTATCTATCTATCTATCTATCTATCTATCTATCTATCTATCTATCTATCTATCTATCTATCTATCTATCTGATGTACTTTTGAGAGCAGGCAACAGAATTTCATTTTTAATATGTGCCAGTGTAAAAATGACAATAAAGGTTCTCTCTCTCTCTCTCTCTCTCTCTCTCTCTCTCTCTCTCTCTCTCTCTCTCTCATCTATCTATCTATCATCTATCTATCTATCATCTATCTATCATCTATCTATCATCTATCTATCTATCTATCTATCTATCTATCTATCTATCTATCTATCTATCTATCTATCTATCTCTATCTATCATCTATCTATCTATCTATCTATCTATCATCTATCTATCATCTATCTATCTATCTATCTATCTATCTATCTATCTATCTATCTATCTATCATCTATCATCTATCATCATCATCTATCCATCCTCATGCTGGTTGCCAAGAGCCGAAATTTTAATCACATGATGGTGGGGATGCTACAAGAGTTATAATCCAAGGACTGGATATAAATTACTTTTTTCATAGCATTTGTAACTTCAAATGGTCCTTAAATGAATGGTTGTAAGTCAAGGACTATCTGTAGCACACAAGGCAAGCATCTGGGTGTTTCAGCTGTTCACAAGTTGCACATGATGCAACAGGGTGACATAGCAGCTAGAAAGGGAAATACTGTATTGGAATGGATTGAAAGGAAAAGCATAAAGGCTCCATCTCAGTTGAAGTCCACACATTTTAAAGTTGCCAAGCTCAAAAAAAAAAAAAAAACATTCACCAAAAGGCAGGCTCAAACTCATGGATGAAACTCCAGAGAACTCAAGTCAAATATTAATAGGAGTTTCCTGAACTACTCACTAGTGGAAAGACTACTTCATGAAGAGGCTGAAGAGCTGTCTGCCTGAAATGCTTTAGGGTGGTGCTTCTGGACCTTGTCAGCTTGAAAGTATGTGGATTTCAAATCCCAGAATTCCCCAGCCAGCCAACTCCCAGTTCTGGGAGTTGAAATCCACACATCTTAAAGCTAAAAAGATTGAGAAATAGTCCTTTAGGAGTTCCTGCACTGGGGTTGGACAAAATGATTTCTGAGTTCAACTTCAACCCTCATTGTATAATTTTTTTATCTGATCCTGTTTTGTTACTGTAGAAAGTTAGCATCCACCCTTCTTCTAGAAAAATGAAATATAGGAAATATTAAAAAGGCAGAATATTATATTTCCCTAAAGGGAGAAATATGCCCTTGAAGACAGAGAGCAGCTTCCTTAATAGCCCACAGCAGATGTCAGCACTTAAGAGATAAAGATATAGCTCTCTATTCATAAGCAAATACCCTCACCCAAGACCCAAGACAGGACAAAGCCATTAGGCCCTAATAGGAATTGCCCAACACCCTTTCAGAACACAAGACTCTTCACTGCATCATCAAACTTCAACCAAACCTGGGTGCTCAGACAACCTATAGGGCCAGCTGTGACCCCTACATAACCCCTAAAACAGCCAATAGAATACATGTTCTTGCACAGGAACAGGAAGCTCAAGTGCAAAGACAAAGAGAAGGTATAACACACACACACATACACCCAAACTCCATGTGGTCAGTTGCCTAGAACCACACGTGTTTGGTGGTTCTGCTTCATCAATAAATGGAGCCTCTTTCCAATCAGCCTCCAGCCTCCATTTTGTCTCCAGTGCCTTTCTCCTGGCTTGGAACTGAACCAGATGGATATTTATTTATTTATTTATTTATTTATCACTCACTCACTCACTCACTCACTCACTCACTCACTCACTCACTCACTCAACAAGTACAGGGAAACAAGTATGAAAGCATATGAAAAAATGGCACAAATAAATGGATATAAATAAGTAAAACATAGCCATAAATTCATAAAAAGAGCACATATAAATGGGGACAGTAGGACAGGTACGGTGCGCTTATGCACACCCCCTTAGGGACCTCTTAAGAAATGCGTAAGGTCCATGGTAGACAGTTCAAGGTAAAAGATGTGGGGGTTAGAGGAGCTAACAACAGGATCAGGTAGGGTTTTCCACACATTTCCTACTTATTGCTGAAATCATTTTTCCTGCAATCAAGATTAGAGCGGATTTAGTTTGTATCTATTGATAGCCCTTGTGTTATTGCAGTTGAAGTGAAAGTAGTTCATTAACAGATAGAACGTTGTGGCAACTACCATATTTTTCGCCCTATAAGATGCACTTTTTTACTCCAAAAAAGAGGGTGAAAATCTGGGTGCGTCTTATAGGCCGAATGTAACCACCTGGGCAGTGGTGGGTTTGTGCCAGTTGGTCAATGAACCCGGAAGCTCCGCCCCTGTCACTCACTCGCAAGTCCTTGGCGTTTTTTTGCATCGGGGCTTGCTGCAAGAGAGAGGGAGCAAAGACCTTTTCCGGATTGGTGGTGGTGGAGGTGCGGGCCCGTATTCACTAAAGCAAGTCCGGGGAAGTCCTTTGCGCCAGCTGGAAAAGGTCTTCACTCCCCTTCCCCCTTGCAGCATGCCCCGATGCAAATAATGGCGAGATCTCTTCTCAGAAATGTCTTCTCGGGCTGGCCGGATCTCTCTCCAGATCTTGCGGCTTTTTCAGGGTTTTCTTTTTAAAAAACACCTGTCCGAACTATCTTGAAAACCTGCGATGTTGCTTTGGGAGGGGGCAGGCGGCAGCATTTGCCCCTGCTGCCCTCCCTGGGCACCTGCAGCCTTGAAGCCTGCACCTTTAAAACAACCCGTCTTTCCCCTCTGAAAGCAACCTCGCAGGTTTTCAAGATCGTCTGCAGAGGCGTTTTTTAAAAAGAAAACGGTCTTTTTTTGGGGGGGGGGAACGGGCTGTGTATGGAGGAGCTGGCGGTCAGGGCGCCCTGAAGCAACGCCAGCCAGCATGTCCCTTAAGGGCAAGGGCAGCAGCACTGCGCCCACCTCTGCCCTGCCCACTTCTCAGCAACGCGCCCCCGCCTCCTCCTCCTCCTCAGCAGGCAGGCCGGGCAGGGGCACGGGCACGGCTCAGGAGGGAGCAGCCAACGGGGGGGGGGGCTCTGGCCAGCCAGCGGCTGGCTCGAACTCCTCTCCTGTTCCTTCTTCTGCGGGGGGCGCTGCCTTGGTTTGACAGCCACCTCGTTTCCAATTGGGGGGTGGGGGGAAAATCCTCTGCATGGATCCCCCCAATTGGAAGGAGGAGGCTCCATCCACGGGGGGAGAGATCCCCCTCACATTCCTCGTCTTCCTGGATGGGTTCCAGATCAGTGAAGCCTCCTCCTTTTTAACCAGGCGATCTCTGTCTGTCTGTGACTCTGCCAGAGAAAACGTAGAAGGCGCGGTCACGCGCCCACCCGCCTGCCTGTCTTATCTTACACAAGTTTGCCGAAGCGGCTTCTCTCTCCTCCTCCTGCCAGCCGAAGGAAAAGCCCTGGGGAGGCGGGCTCCGCGCGCTGCTCTGCCGGGCTGCCGATCCTCTGCTGACCCCTAAAGAAGAAGGATCGGCTGCGGGAGTCCGGCAGAGCAGCGCGCAGACTGGGACCGAAAAGGCACCCTTTTGGCCAAGAAGGGATCAGCTGTGGGATGTGGAACAGCGGGGTCTTTTCAAGTGCGTAAGCTGAGCAGAAGGAACATCCATTCCTCAAACCTGGACAGCGCTACTCCCACCTCCCCATTGTCCGAGTTGCAGCAAGTGAAGTGCCACGGGCGGCAGGGAAAACAAGGCTTCTTTGCCAGCCTCCCAGCTGGCAAAACAGAAATTTTTGCCAACTGGAAGGTATGTGTGTGTGAGGGGGGGGGGGAGTGAGAAAGAAAGAGTAAGAGAGAAAGGAAGGAAGGGAGGGAGAGGGACAAAGATAGAAAGCGAAAGAAAGAACATTGGAGAGAGAGACACAAGAAGGATGGAGGGAAGGAAGGGAGGGAGGGAGGAAATAAGTGGGGGAGAGAGACAAGAAAGAAAAGGAAGGAAGGAAGGAAGAAAGAGGAAGAGAAAGGAAAGAAAGAAAGAAAGAGGGAGAGAGAGGCACAAGAGGGATTGAAGAAAGAAAGTGAGGGAGAGAGACAGAAGAAAGAAGGAAGGAAGGAAGAAAGGAAGAGAAAGGAAGGAAAGAAAGAAAGAGGGAGAGAGTGACACAAGAAAGGAAGGAAGGAAAGGAAAGGAAGGAAGGAAAGAAAGAGGGAGAGAGAGACAAAAGAAAGAAAGGAAGAAGGAAGGAAGGAAGAAAGAAAAAAAGAAAGAAAGAAAGAAAAAGGAAGAGAACTTATGATCACAATTGAGCCCAAAATTTTGGTTCAGAATCTTTTTTTTTCTAGATTTTCCTCCTTTAAAATTGGATGCGTCTTATATTCCGGAGCGTCTTATAGGGCGAAAAATACGGTATCTTGTGCGGTAAGCTCAGGTCAGAATGTCAACAGTATAGTTCAAGGTTATCCAGACCTAAAATTTCAAGCCTGGCAGTATAATGTTCTTCCAACATTACAAAATACACATGGCTTTTGAATGCCATTTTTGTTCATTTTCCATGGCTGTCTCCAAGTATAGCCTCGTTCGGTCCATTTATTCCAGGGGTGTCCAAACTTCCCAAGTTTGGACACCCCTGATTTATTCAGAATATTGAGGATCCCAAAATAAAGTTAAGCATGATAGACACGATGCTATGAAATGGCTATACGGTGTGAACAGGCTTCATTTGTATAGATGGGTGCAGTAGGAATTTTCCATTCTTTCTTAACAAATACCTTCTCAGGGAAGAACATTACAATTGCTAAAGGGTTTTTAAAGATGTGATAGTATATCCTGCAAGATAGTATATTAGTAGCATGGTAGTACTAGATAATGTATTCTACAAAATTGTCTGCCAGCAAAGAACCAAGCCACAGTTCAGAGTTACAAATATTCTCTTCTGTCCAAAATATATTCTACGTTGTAACCCAACATGAATCATCATTCCAGTGTCCAAAGAGAAAGTAGCAAACAAACCCTGATTACCTTTATGTATTTGACACCTTTCTGACATTGTCCAAGCTTGACAGCTAATATTCTGTAACAGTTTTGTTCCTTATGCCACCCGTCTTGCAAATCACAGGATTCTTTCTTTTTGCCACTTGAACTAGACTGTGATGTTTCTTTGCATTGTGTGTGTCTGTGTGTCTCTTTATGTGGTTATATGCATAATGGTTATCTTTTGAGAGCTTGAATGTAATGAAATTTCATTTTAATGTACACTGATTAGTGAACATTTAAAATGGAAGTTTTAAAGAAGAGATTGGACAACCATTTGTGTGAAATAGTATAGGGTTTCCTCTTGCCTTAGCATGGGGTTGGACTAGAAGACCTCCAGGGTCCCTTCCAACTCTTATTCTATTCTATTCTATTCTATTCTGTTCTGTTCTGTTCTGTTCTGTTCTGTTCTGTTCTGTTCTGCTCTTGTCTTCTCTGCTCTGCTCTGCTCTGCTCTCTTCTCTTCGCCTAACTAATACTGGGATGGCAAATACCAGGAAATATTTTGAGGAGTGGGAGGCAGGATCATATCACTAGAGGAAATAAGATACTTCAGCTAATTTTCCTCTCCTGTTTTTTTTTAAACATTAAACCTGGATTAAACCTAGGTTTAATTAGAAACTAAGTGAAACTTCCAAGTCAACTCCACTTTTGATGACTTTACAAACAGCAAAGGTCTAGAAGCAAAATAGTCTGATCTATTTTTACTAGGTGTTAGCTGAACTCATACAAACTGTAGCTAAGTAAGCAGAACATGTTTGCAATATGTCAGCAAGCATAATTTTGAAGGTCTGCAAAGGAACATACTTGCTATTAAGAGAAATAAATTGGAAACACGGGCATTTTGTTCCCCTCACAGATTAGATACCTTTATTTTTGTCTACCTCAAATGCTAACAACAGAAATTGCTCTTTTCCATAAAAAATCATTCAGTTTTGAATGTTTTACCAAGGGAATATAATGTTTATGGGCATTGCAGAAGCCGAATTGGACCCGATGCATTTGCTTCTCATTAAAAGGAGAAAAAATAAACTCCAGCATATTATATTTTTGTCCTCAGGTGTTTTTTCTCTCTCCTTTTGCTATTAACATGCTGCTATTGGTAGAAAAATGTGCTTGCATTAATGCACCCGCTTGCAAAATGTGCCATTAACAATCATCTCTGACTTCACCCTTCTTCTCAGGATAACGCACTGCACTTTCAATTATCGCACTGGACTGTTGTGGTTCACTGGATGGAAATAGATATTAAAATGGACAAAAAAAAGCCATCATTAAGCAATGGATGAAGGCCAAGGGTGAGTCTCGTCTTTGGAGATGGAAGTTTTAGTCAGCCTAATTTCTATTCTATCTCAGATAGCCATTATAGAGGGCAATTCTTCAACTGAAAAGATGCAAAACAGACAGGAATAGCTTTGAAGAATCCCTTTCTTTGAAGAGCTGTCTGACCGAAGAGCAAACTTTCATTTACGCTCCTCTGTTTGAAGATGCCAAATGATAGCTAGATAATTTGAATAACTATCAAAAGGCACAGTTTTATCTGAAAGTTGGTTATCCAGTCAGCCTACTTTGAAGACCAAAGACATAAGAAAGAAGAGTGCACCCATAAACATTGAACATCTGGACAGTTGTGTTGCCCTGCTCACTCTCTCTATCACACACACAGACATAACTGTGTTGTAGTTTATTAATGTTGTTGTTGTTAGTTGCAAAGTCATGTCTGACACATCGTGACACCAAGGACAAAGTTCCTCCAGGACTTCCATTCCTCTACCATCCTCTGGAGTCCATTTAAGCTCACATCGACGGCTTTGGTGACTCCATCCAGCCACCTCATTCTTTGTTGTCCCCTTCTTCTTTTGTCCTCAATCTTTCCTAGCATCAGGCTCTTCTCCAGTTTATTAATATTCCCCAGCAATTTCCTTCACCAAGGCTCAGAACTATCCCAATTAAGTCCAACCGCATGCAGACCAAGATTAGTCCACAAAGCAATTGAAAGTTACACAAACAAAATGATTCTATCAGACATACACAAGAGAGCTCATGAGACAAAGAAAAGTCCAGAGTCTACAAGGCATGAATCAATTACAAACATGGTGTCAATCCAGAATAGGGGTTTCAAACTCAAAGCTTGTGGGTGAGATCTGGCCCACAGGGTGCTTAGTTGTAGCCCATGTGGCCACCCTGAAACAGCAAAGGACTGATCTGTGGTGCCTCTGCTGTGAAAATGGAACGTGGGGCCTCCCAGGCTCCATTTTCAGCTGTGACAACCTCCTGCAGCTTTCTATCAATGAAAACGGAGCCAGTAACATTGAGCTGGCCATGGCATGCCCACCCTGGCCACTCCCCCCACTGGCCTCCCAAGGTCAAACACAACCCTGATGTGTCCCTCAGTAAAATTGAGTTTGATACCTTTGATCCAGAGTGAAGCAGGAAACATGAGAAGTAAAAACATACAGTTAGAAAACAAACATATTGTTCTCACAGCAGCATCTGTCTGCTGTGATAAATAGCCAGATTTCCAATGCAGCCCAACAAGATGGTCTTGATTAGTCTGGCTGACCTCTGCTGTTCCTGCCTTTTCTCTGCCCTGCGTATTCTTGGATCAGGAACATAAGGCAGTTCCTCCTCCTCTTTGCTGTCTGTCTCCCAGTGCATGCTTTCCCCAGCTGAAGCCAAATCTCTTTGGATGGCTGTTCAGAGCCATCAATCAACAGTTCCTGAGATGATATCTGAGGAGGAATCTGGGGCGTCATCCAAGGGAGATATCATAACATCAGACCAAACTGGAGCATATGTTTTCTAATCTTCACTGAGATGAAAATATTATTTTATTGTTGTCTATGCTAATTATTTGTTATGAGTCTGACACTTCATACTTTTGGTAAAACCAACATCCATTTTCCATTTTTAGAAGTGTTGCCTGAAGCAGAATGATCTACAAAGCCAATAAGGAAATAAATCAGGATGTAACTTCTGAACCATCTGGCCTCCTTGGCCCTCAAAATTGGCAAACTGTCTGATAAATGGCTTCAATTTGAAAATGGTGCAACTTTCATACCAAAGTTGTCAATTTAGTGTATTTAGTGATACTTTTCTGGAAAGAAAATCAGGAATTCATGATTCAGTAGTCAGGAATATATACCTAGACAATGAATGGCAGAACTTAGCTGACCTTGGCTGATTTCAAAAAAAGGAGAACAGACACAGACAAAACATGGACATAAGAATTCAGATAGACAAACTTGGCATAAGAATTTCCTGACTATGATAATTAATTAAAGAACTGAATGGATGATTTTCAAGCAAGAGGATTCCTGACAGAGTATCTCCAAGGTCCTTCCCAAACAAGTGATTCTCTGATTCGTACTTGGATGAGATACAGGAAATCTTAGGGCTATACACCAGACCAATGTCTATCAACTGTGGCAACTTAAACTTTCCCCAGACAAGACTGGCTGGGGAATTCTGGAAGTTGAAATCCACACATCTTTCAAGTTACCAAGGTTGAGAAATATTACACTAGACTAAAAAGTCCAAAGAAATGACCCTTAAGAGGACACTAGACAACCAGTTTCCTATTTGGATTAAGAAAACAATACAGACGTGTCTACAAAATCACCAGGGATTAAGCTTGATTTGAAAAGCTTTGCCTTGATATACCATTTGGGATTTAGATGTAGCAAAGAAAACAAAATCATTTGAATGACCTAAGCCAGTGATGGCAAACATTTTTGTTGTCGTGTGCCCAAAGTATGCGCGTGCGTGACAGCATGCCCACATCCATAATGCAATGTGTGTGTGACACCTGTATGTGCCCCACCCCCCCACATGTGTGTGTGACACCTGTATGCGCCTCACCCCCATGCATGCACGCATGACCCCATGCTTGCATGCATGCATGACCCCTGCATGCACATGTAACCCCACCCACTCTCCCACCTCCCTGCGCATGCAACCTCCCTCACCCATTTTTGGCTTTCAGGTTGATGCAGGAGGCTTTCCAGGACCAAAACGGGACATGGAGGTGCTGCGCGAGCCCCCAAAATGCAATGTGGCCACCCCCTGCACATGCCTCTCACCTCCATGCATGGGGGTGCGCATCCCTTGCATGCACCTTGCCCCTCTGGCATGCATGGCAGAGACCCGAAGACAGACCAGCTGGCCAGTGGGAGGCGTGCATGCATGCGGGGTGGAGGTGGGCTGCGGCGATGGCTGGCATGCCCGCAGAGAGGGCTTTGTGTGCCACCTTCATCCAGTCTATATCTGGAACACACATTAAATGCAAAAGTGTTCTCTACGTGGTGATTATTCTGGACAGGGATCTTCATAATGTCATGTCCCCACTAACTGCAGTTTTAATAAGAGATAATATGTCTAAACAGCAAAGCCATTTACCCTTGCATAAGACTGCAGTTTACGACAAGAAGTATAATAGCATCTTTGAGCATTTTAATTAAAAATTAATTGGGATATTTTAAAGAACAAACTCGGGGTGGGGGAGAGGAGGATGTCATTGTACAATGGCTTGTTTACAAAATTAGCCTGGCTTTTCTCTCTCCCTCCCCCACCCCTCCCCCAAGTGTTTCAATCAATTCCATGTCTATTACATATAATTATGGAAGATGCTCCCTCCAAATTATAATGTAGCATTCAAAGAACAATTGGGGGGAAAAAATCTGCAATTTTTACTGCGGGATGAGTGTAGCTATTAAAATGCAAATAGGTTGTAAAGGGAATGCTGGCGATGAGGAAAAGATTTTTAGCAGTTAATCTTGCCCTGACAATAATTTTCGGTTAACTGCTATTTATTATCTTCGGTGTCCAAGCACTTTCATGAAACATGGAGACAGAATTGCTCCAGAATTATTGGAGAGCAACCAATAATTGGGAGGGGGACTCAAGAGGGAAATTAGCCTGGACTCACTATGTAAACACAAGAAGGCAAAGTCTGACACACACACACACACACACACACCAGGGGTGGGTTCCTGCCAGTTCTAACCTCTTCTATAGAAGAGTTTCCACAAATGTACAGTGCCGTTTAGAACCGGTTCCAGCTCCCTCCCCCCGCCCGTTCACACATCATCAAGATGAAGAGCGAGAGGAGGAATTCTGGGAGTTGAAGTCCACAAGTCCTAAAGCTGTCAAGTTTGAACACCCCTGGGTTTTGTTTTCTAAAGAGTTAGGGGTGCAAGTGTCTTGTAACTTGACAGCTTTAAGACTTACGTGCTTCAAATGCCAGAGTTTCTATGCCAACATTTTGATTGCTAAGCAAGAGCGTTGTTAAGTGAGTTTCACCACATTTTACAAGTTGGCCACGCCCACCCAGTCACATGGCCAGCAAGCCACACCCGCCCGGTCACATGGCAGCAAGCCACTCCCATAAAAGGCCACACCTACAGAAGAGGTTCTAAAAATTTTGAAACCCACCACTCACACACACACACACACACACACACACACACACAAATTGCTTTTGAGCCTTATCTGGAGTTTCCCAGTAGAAAGCTGCCATTTGGGGAAATTCCTGTATTATAGGCAGAGGACAATGAAGTAGCTTCTTTGAACTCTACGCATGTAGGTCTGGCGGTTGGCACCCAACAAGAATAGATAACATTGGTGCAATGGAAATCTTCTCAAGAATGCTTCACTTCATCAGTTATGGAACTAAAGCATCTTTTCTAAACAATACATGCCCTGTTTGTCATCAGCATCATCTCCATTTCCCTTCACTGAGTAAAGGAACTACAACTTCTGCTTATAATGAAGCAATATATTGTACTCGCATCCATAATAGGGAAACATTTCTCTTTGAAATATAAAGGCAGAAAATTTCTAAGTGATTTTCAGCTCAACCCTTCCCCAAATGGTTGGCTGGCTAATTTATTTTATGTTCTCTTTACTCCATAACTACCTTTTGGGCTATGACGGTGTAACCAGTCTTGGTTACCTGCTTAGAATTGTGATGTCTACTCTGGTTTGGTTTGTCATCTATAAAGGTTTAGATGGCAACTTGATTTGGTGACTTGAGTTACCCATGTGGTTAAAGAGGTACAAGTAGTGGATAGGAAAATTGCTTATGATCCTTAAATATTTTGTCTATTAAAAAAAAAACCTAACAGAGATATTTCAGGGGTGGATGGCTGCTGGCATTATGGCCAGTTGGTCACACAAAAAAATTTTGTGCACTGCGCTTCGCTCACGCACACACCAGACGCGTGCTCTGGACACATGCACATTTGCATCTAAGAAGGTCTGTGCATGTGCACCATGTTAGAAAAGGAGAAAAAACATACATTTTTGTAATGAAGATTGTTCTGCACATGTGCACAACCAAAAATCAAGATGGTAGTGCCGAGGATAGAACCGGCTCAGGCACGTGTCTGGCTGAGTTACTACCTACTCGGTCGAACCAATCCGAACCAGCAGGAACCCACCTCTGGTGTATTTGAATATGTGTTCTGGGATCGCCATCATGATCACCTCTGGCTATTGTTGACTACAATTTCCCTAATTGCTAGCTATGATGGCTGATGGCAGCTCTTATCTAACATACTGGAGGGAACCTGGACTTTTGTTTTATTTTTATTTTTTTTAAAAGAACCATCACTATCCCAGCTCATAATTAGTTATAACTAACATGACACTTAAGGGAACCTTTACACACATGCATAAGTGGTTCCATAAGAATTGGCTATGGCAGGGGTGTCAAACTCAAGGCCCGGGAGCCAGATTCGGCCCACAGGGAGGCTTAGATCTGGCCCAACGGGGCTGCCCTGGAAACAGCAAAGGACCACCCCGCGGTGCCTCTGCCAGCAAAAATGGAGCTCAGGAGGACTGGATGCGGCCCTCTCAAGCTCCATTTTCAGCTGCGACAAGCCTCTTGCTGCCCTCTGCCAGTGAAAATGGGGGTACCCGCCCCAGAGCTCCGTTTTAACTGGCGAAGGGTGGCAAGAGGCCGTCACAGCTGAAAATAGAACCCTGGAGCACGTGTTTGGTGGCAGAACTCTAGGGCCACCACAGACACCCCCGACACAAGTGATATCAAACTGCCCACCCTGGCCACACCCATCCTGGCCACACCCTTCCCATCCTCAAGATCAAAAACAACCCTGATGCGGCCCTCAATGCAATCGAGTTTGACACTCTTGGGGTATGGTATGAGTCAGATGGTTCAAAAAAAGCATTATTACTTTTAGTGTGTATCTTTACAATGTTGGAATGCTTATTTTATGGTTTGGGTGGGTGGGGAACAGTGGTGGGCTGTGGGCGGTACACCACGGTACAGGATACAATTCCGGTATGTTGCTCTGGAGGGCCCACCCACCCGCCCAAGCTCCTTACCTGTCTTTTAAGGCTTCCGCGCCTCCGCGCATGTGCATGGCATGGCATGTACAGTGCCTGCGCCATGCTCTGCAGAGCAGCTGTAGTGTCGTGGAGGCGCTAAGATGCATGTGGATGCTGCCGGGCACATTCCAACTGTACTGGTTGGAACGGGATCCGGAACCCACCACTGGTGGGGAAACCAACGAAAGCAACTCAGAAATTCACTCAGATGCTTTTGAGGCCCAGATGTGGTCAGACGCTATCTTTGAAGAGGAAGAACAAGGAAACAAACTAAATGGACATCCACTCTGCATTGTTCTAGAGCAGATTGTCAGGGTTCCAAGTAACAGACACAACTCAATCAAAACTCTGAGGCCTGAGGTTTCCTCAAGGCATGCATTTATTAGGCATGTCATATTGGCACAGCTGGTGAAAATCCATCTCTGAAGAACCCAAGGTTCTCCATTCTCTATTCATTCTCTATTCTCCAAAGCACCCGAATGCAGGACAAGAAGCAATAGGTGGAAACACATCAAGGAGAGAAGCAACTTATAACTAAGGAGAATTTTCCTGACAGTTAGAACAATTAATCAGTGGAACAACTTGCCTCCAGAAATTAGGAATGCTCCAATACTGGAAGTCTTTAAGAAGATGTTGGATGCCCATTTGTCTGAAGTGGTGTAGGGTTTTCTGCCTAAGCAGAGGGTTGGACTAGAAGACCTCCAAGGTCCCTTCCAATTCTGTTACTCTACTCTACTCTACTCTACTCTACTCTACTCTACTCTACTCTACTCTACTCTACTCTATTCTATTCTATTCTATTCTATTCTATTCTATTCTATTCTAAGGTTTTCCCCACACAAATCAAAACCCAAAGTTTATAACCCCAGTCCACACGGCCGTCAAATGGTCAAATCGGGTCACAGTCCCAAACTCCAGTTGGCTTCAGTCCAAGCCACCCTAGCACCTGATGGGAATGTACTTGTTTCACAGGAGAAAGATTTTTATTTTGGCTACAAGTCCCCCAGCTATCTCTATGCTCTCTCCTTTTCCTACAGCTCCATCCGGCCTCACTGTGGTAGCCCTGAAGATGCTCCAATATGGCTTCAGGGCTGACACATATATTACACTGTAATGTTCCTATAGCACACACTCTTTATCTGTATTGCATAGAAGAAGTTGAATCAATCACATGTTCTTTTATAGTATATATTTTATTTGAAAATGGACCAAAATTTTACTTTGCCTCTTCTAGTACCAATCTCTGACCATTGAAATGAATTCTGTGCTGATTTTTTCTTGTAGAAAAGTTATCTACTTTATGTACCATGCAATGCATACAACATGGTGAAATTCTGCTTCTTAGCTTCAAGACTGAAGCAGGAAAGCCACACTGAATAATAAGTCTGAATACTATCTATGTGTGTATGTTTCCCCTCCCTCCACTTTCCTGGTCTTTGGTATATTTCAGTTAAAGGACAGGGGAAAAAATGAAATTGAACATCAACTCTGTATTCACATTTTAATATAAAAAGGTAGGCAGAAATTGCTATCAATTTGGGGAGATGAGGAAATTTGCTGTCACTCTTTCCTAGCTACTACCAATGGGCATGTACAGCTGCTTTCGTAATGAACTTTCAATCCCGATTTTATCCCATTATAACAAGAATAAGTAACAGTCATATTCTCTCTCTCTGGAAGTTCAAGAATTATGGCATGTCACATCTGAATCTTGATTCTGAGTCATCAGCTAGACCTTGTTTGAGTGACATAGTCATTAGCATTCATTGAGAAGCTCATGCCTATAATATACAGTACCATTTTGATGCATTCAACGTGTTTTTCCTAACACTTCAGCTACTTTTTGGACCAAACATATAGCAGCCTGTTCTGCATTGTTCATTCAGAGACACTTAATAGAATAACAGAGGTACCTTGGAGGTCTTCTAGTCCAACCCCCTGCTCAGGCAGGAGATACCTACAGTATACCATGTCAGACAAAGGGTTTTCCAATCTCTTCTTAAAAACTTCCAATATTGGAGCACCCATAATTTCTGTCCCTTAGTTAGTGGAACACTGCTATAATGTCACCCCTGGTCTTTCTTTTCATTAAACTAGATATACCCAATTCCTGCAACCATTCTTTATATGTTTTACCCTCTAGTCTCTCATGGGCAATCCATGGCATGAATGTGAGCATATAACAGTTAGTCCTCAAGTTACAATGGTAATGGAGCCTGCCTATTATGAGAGTTGATGCTGGTATTTAACATATTGTAGAGCATGAACGGAACATGCACGAGCATGCATATGCATTCATTAGTAAAAATTTACATTACTTGGGTAAAACAGACCTTTGGTTGGGTTTACGGCATACTGCCCATATTATGATAAAACTAATTGTACTGATATTTTCTCCCTGCAACATTGGTAGAATAGCAATAGAATTTAGACTTATATGCCACTTCCCAGTCCTTTATAGCCCTCTCTAAGTGGTTTACAGAGTCAGCATATTGCCCTTAACAATCTGCATCCTCATTTTACCCACCTCGGAAGGATGGAAGGCTGAGTCAACCTTGAGCCGGTCAGGATTGAACTGCCAAACTGCAGGCAGCCGTCAGTCAGCAGAAGTAGCCTGCAGTACTGCATTCTAACCACTGCGCCACCACAATACATGAGGTTTAGGAATGGCTAAGGTAGTAACCTAATCTGTACTTTTTCTATATTCATGAAATGAATTATGGGAAAGCCCTTATTAACCAAAGCTATGATGGTAATAGGTCAGTCTCGGTGGACCCATGTGACAAAAACATGGTATATGGAAGATGGTAGCGTGGAAGAAGAAAATAGTAAAAACATGAATGAATGAATGAATGAATGAATGAATGAATGAATGAATGAATGATAAATGAACATTAAAATAAATATGCTGTGAAACTAAGGTGTTTTAAAAATTACCTGACCATCTGAAGGCAGTGTATAGTTTTGCCCTTTTTGAGACTCATTAGATACACAAAGCCATTACAGTTAACTCTGTCTTTTTGAAATCATTGGCCACCTTCTTCCAATCCAGTTACCCTCATTATATAGTCGGCATATAAGTTGAATGAATAATAGTTGAATATAATCTTGTCTGACTCCTTTGTTGATCTTGAATCAGTCTGTTTTACCATAGTCTGTCTCATGGTACCAGTTTCACATGAACTTAATGAGATATTCAGGAATTTCCATTCCCCTAAGCATTCTCTACAGTTTGAACAGTCAACACACTCAGGATTGGACATGTGACTGACCTGCTTTATGAATGTCATGAGCTACCACCATGATGGGCAGGCTCCATTACCGTTGTAACATGAGGACTACCTGTATTATATTCACATTCTTATCATGGAAACTAGTTGGCTTTGTTTTTCCACTTGGAACTTGCCCGTGAGTGATCCATAACCTGTTCTGTAGTCAATCTTTGTTGTTATTGAGGTTTTCACTTCCTTGTATCAATAATATAATGATTTCTATGTTTTATATCATGTGATGTCCATGCATATACTGTGCATAAATGACGCTATAGAGCACTGCACACCAGAACAACTAGACACAAGAACAGTTTTTTCCTGAACTCTGCTAAACAAATAATTCCCTCAACACTGTCAAACTATTAACTAAGTCTATATTACTATTACTATCACCCTTCTCCTCGTTCCTATCACCCATCTCCTCTCACTTATGATTGTATGACTATAACTTTGTTGCTTGTATCCTTACAATTTATATTGATTGTTTCCTAGTATGATTTGATTGCTTATTTGTACCCTATGACTATCATTAAGTGTTGTGCCTTATGATCCGTGATGAATGTATCTTTTCTTTTATGTACACTGAGAGCACATGCGCCAAAGACACATTCCTTGTGTGTCCAATTACACTTGACCAATAAATAAATCTCTTTTCTTCTCTTTTCCTCTCCTCTCCTTTCCTTTCCTCTCCTCTCCCCTCCTCTCCATTCCATTCCATTCCGCTTTGCCCGAAGCAGCTATATTATTCTCCTGACTCATTTCTGTACTCTGGACCATCTAGTCCAACTATGTTTACTATTTCCAATTTTTGGCATTTGGTCTCCAACCTTAAAGGAGCACACATTGCTTACATGTCAATTTTAGATTGAGCATGACCACAAACTTCTCTGTCTCCATTTCTTTTGCATCAGTGTTTGGAGAATAAACTCGGAAAACTGTCATATTACAGGGTTGTCCAAGAAACTGAATCGACTGCCTTCAATCTGAGTACTATCTTTGTTGCTATAACCTTTGCTGGCTATGAAAGCAATACCGTTCCCTCTGTGTTTCTCGTGTGCCAAGGGATAAACAGCATGACGTGTCCAAAGCCAGTCGGTTTCAATTTACTGACACCTTAGGTGTCAATGTGTCGTTGATTCAGTTCATTTTTCACTGGGTTCAGCTTTCTTATGATCAAGTTTCTTATATCCCATATTCCAATTATAATCCCATCTTTGCCACATCAGATTGCTTTCACCGCATGGCAGCTTCAGCAACTCAAAGACTTTAATCTAGTTGGATCATAAATACCATTAGCACTCTGAAAGATTTTGAATCTTTTTTTTTCTCAATGGGCCATCTGACCTGAGGGGCCCAACTTTCCAAATTGACAGTACACCATCAATCACTTTACCTGCTCTATACAGGAGCGGTTTTCCACTGTCTTCTCCCATATAATATAGGATAGAATAGAATAACAGATTGGAAGGGACCTTGGAGGTCTTCTAGTCCAACACCCTCCTTATGCAGGAAACCCTACACCATTTCAGACAAATTGATGTCCAATCTCTTCTTAAAAACTTCCAGTGTTAGAGCATTCCCAAGTTGTTCCACCGATTAATTGTTCTGTCAGGAAATTTCTTCTTAGTTCTAAGTTGCTTCTCTCCTTGATTAGTTTCCACCCATTGCTTCTTGTTCTACCCTCAGGTGCCTTGGAGAATAGTTTGACTCCTTCTTCTTTGTGGCAACCCCTGAGATATTGGAACACTGCTATCATGTCTCCCCTAGTCCTTCTTTTCATTCAACTAGACATACCCAGTTCCTGCAACCGTTCTTCATATGTTTTAGTCTCCAGTCCCCTAATCATCTTTGTTGCTCTTCTCTGCACTCTTTCTAGAGTCTCCACATCTTTTCCACATCGTGGTGACCAAAACTGAATGCAGTATTCCAAGTGTGGCCTTACCTAGGCATTATAAAGTGGTATTAACACTTCAAGTGATCTTGATTCTATCCCTCTATTTGTGCAGCCTAGAACTGTGTTAGATTTTTTGGCAGCTGCTGCACACTGCTGGCTCATATTCAAATGGTATAATATAAAATGTTCCCTTTGCACATTGTCACTAAACTGACCATCCAGCTCCATCCTATTCCTATACACGTAGCCCTTGAAGTTCAATCACAATTGAATTCAACATTTCTGTTGCTAAGCAAGACAGTTGTTAAGTGACGGCGTTAAGTAAAATGGACAGTTGCTCCATTTTACTATCTTTCTTGCCACAGTTGTTAACTGAATCACTGCAGTTGTTAAGTTAGTAACACGGTTGTTAAGTGAAACTGCCTTCCTCATTGCTTGTCAGAAGGTTGCAAACCATGAACTCCACCTCCCCCCCTGCCCAGGACTCTGCAAACATCATAAATAAATGACCTTCATGCCATAGATGACCCTGATGGGAGTATACAATATATTCTTGGCAAACCTCCTGGCATTCTTTGTTTTATCACTCTAAGGAATATACTTTAATATTGCCAACTTGATGAGGCAGCATAGCAGGGTTTGTGGAGGGTGGAGAAAATACATTGAAGACAATGATAACTGCAAAAAAAAAAATGAGGATGAATGGTGCAAATCTTTAAAAGGTACCATATTTTTCGGAGTATGACGCACCTTTTTCCCTCAAAAAATAGGCTGAAAATCTGGGTGCGTCTTATACACTGAATACAGCATTTTTTTTGCCTCCCGCAACCCCGCCCCTTCACCAAAATGGATGTGCATAACCTTTAGGAGGCTTCCAGAGTGCTCCTAGGGACTGGGGAGGGCAGAAATGAGTGAAAAACGGACCATTTTTGCTCAATTTTGCTCCCCCTGTCCCCAGGACACTCTATAAGCCTCCTAAAGGCTCTGCAAGCCCTTTTTTGACAAAAAACGGGCCCATATTTGCAACAAATGGGCCGTTTTTTGCTCGTTTCCCCCCCCCCTGGCCAGGAGCACTCTAAAAGCCTCCTAAAGGCTATTCATGCCCTTTTTTTAAAAAATGGGCCTGTTTTTCATGTTCCACCAGGTTCGCCTGGTGCGCCAATTGCGGCCCCTTTTGGACCGGGAGGCCTTGCGCACAGTCACTCACGCGCTGGTGAGGTCTCGCCTGGACTACTGTAACACTCTCTACATGGGGCTCCCCTTGAGGTGCACCCGGAGACTGCAGTTGGTCCAGAATGCAGCCGCGCGGGTAATTATGGGGAGATCGAGGTTCTCCCATATAACACCTATCCTGCGCGAGCTGCACTGGCTTCCTGTGGCCTACCGGGTGCGCTTCAAGGTGCTGGTTACCACCTTCAAAGCGCTCCATGGCACAGGGCCTAGTTACCTGCGGGATCGCGTCCTGCCCCATACATCCCTGCGACCCGTCCGCTCACACAGAGAGGGACTACTCCGGGTGCCGTCCTCCAGAGAGTGCCAGAGGGCGACGCCCAGGAGTAGGGCCTTCTCTGTAGTGGGCCCCACCCTTTGGAATGACCTCCCCTCAGACATCAGGACAACAACCGACCTTCGCTCCTTCCTGTTTCGACTAGCTGACCTGGCATAATACTACAACCTCTCCAGCCCAGGGCATTTTTAATTGGTAATTTTAGTTTTTAAGGGTTAATTTCACTGGGGTTTTAACTTTTTTATGTATTGTAACTTATTTATTTATTCTTACCTCCTCTGTATGCTATATAATACTTTTGTACATCGCCCCGAGTCCCTGTGGGGAGAGGGGGCGACTAATAAGTTCAAGTAATAAATAAAATAAATAAATAAATAAATAAAAATAGGCCTGTTTTTCATGAAAAATGGGCTGTTTTGGGGAGGTCTGAGAGTGCAAAAACTTTTTGTTTAATTTGCCTCTTCAAAATCTTGGTGCGTCTTATACTTCAAAAAAATACGGTAGTTGCAAACATACAGATAGTACAGAATGGTTAAGACTAAAAACTTGCAAAAACTGCAAAGGGGTTTTTCAGCCACCCAGCCAACTTTTATGTCTAAGGCGTGACTGTAACTCCCAGTTGCCTGGTTTCTAGGCCAGCAGCTTAACCAGTACATCAAACTAGCTCTAAAAAGCAAAAAAATATGATAAATTATGGATATGTGGTTATGACTTACTCTTTGTGCCAATCCAGCCTGTTTGGCTAATTGATGGTTCAGTGTATTGTATTGTAGAAACAAAGCAGCCATAGAGACAAATGAATAATCAAGTTTAAGTTGTCAATTCACCTTCTCAATGGGAGGCCCCTCATGTGAATTGTTTGCCACAGAAGCATCTCTAGTTAGTGAATTTAGATTTTTGCCAAGTATTGATTGTTTCTGGATCTTGATAGCTTTAAAACTATCTCTAACATTTTCTTTAGAGGTGCATATTTAGCGCAAAGTCTTCAGGAATCCTCAAGTGATAGGAATGCATTGCAAATGAAAACAGTTGTGTAAAAAAGAAATCCAACAGAAGCCTTTAGTTTAACCTCAATGTGCAAGATTTTAAGTAGCGGTGCTGAAGTAAGAATGGGAGGAAAAGTTAATTGGTTGCAAAAAATGACCTTAGTCCTTTCTGCTGCTACAGTGAAAATAGAATGAACTGTTCAAACAATAAAAATCCAGGCCAGGGTTATGGATAACTTGACATCAAGTTCATTGGTGAGTCATTTGTAAATCGATTTTCCTATTCCTTATGGATGCCAACACATCCAGCCCGCCCTTGATCAGTTTCATAAGTGAGGGCAACCTTCTAACTACAGCACTGGGGGGGGGGGGGGGAGCAGAAAGGCAAAATCAGAATGAGGGTGTTCTTACAGCTGAAAAACTAAGTGTGTACGTTTTTGTGTGCACCTATACAATGGAATAAAATGAAGGAAGAGAAAGAGGAAGAGATGATGGCAGTGGAGGAAAAGGGTGGCCAAAATTATGACATCATCTTTAGAACAAAAGTGTTTTTCCCCAAGTGTTTCTTTCCATTACATAAGGGGAAGATTACATTTGTATCGTACAGTGAGGACAATGGACCAGTGTAACAGCTTCAGAGGTGGCATTCAGCCGGTTCGGATTGGTTCACCCAAAGGGTGATGGAAATCATGGATGCCCCCCTCCCGGCCCCACCACCCCGGCTCTATGCTGTTCTATTTAGTCATGTTTTCAAGCCAAAGCGAATGCACAGAAGGCTCACATGTACGAACAGCTTGCCTTCAGAACTGGAGGTTTTTAAGAAGATACTAGTCAGCCACCTACCTGAAATGGTATAGGATCCCCTGCTTGAGCAGGGAGTTCAACTAAAAGACCCTTCCAGCTCTATTCTGATTGATTGATTGATTGAGCAGAGGTCAAAATTATGCATTGTTGAACTACTGCACATAACTTCTCTGTTGTCCATGCAGGCTGTGTTATCAAATAATCACAGTTTTCACACTTCTCTTTGGATGTTCAACTAGGAGACACCAAAACCCTGATGTTGAGGCAGAAGTTCAGACATTCCAACTTTCATGATCCTCCTCTTAGCAGAAGCTGTAATAGTTTAGTAGCATCTGGGTTAAGGTTTGGAGCACCCTTAGACATATAATGTGAAGGTTCATTTCATTTTGCTACAGACTTTTTTTTAGTGGGGGGTGGGGGAGGATGGATAAAACTAAATAAAGATGTGGTCTCAAATCTTGGAGCCTGTCCCCATCCTTCTCTTTGTTCTAGGTGATGAGTGCAAAGCACCCTCTTCTGACATAGAACCTAGAGCTAGTTCAGAGGTGGTATTCAGCAGGTTCTGACCAGTTCTGGAGAACTGGTAGCAGAAATTTTGAGTAGTTTGGAGAACTGGTAAATCCCACCTCTGACTGGCCCCGTCCCCATCTGTTCTCTGCATCCTAGGTCCCAGCTGATCAGGAGGAAATGGGGATTTTGCAGTAACCTTCCCCTGGATTGGGGACGGAATGGAGATTTTATAGTACCCTTCCCCTGCCAAGCCCACCAAACCATGCCCACCAAGCCATGCCAACAGAACCAGTAGTAAAACAATTTGAATCCCACCACTGAGCCAGATGTATTAATATCACCTTGTTTAAATGGGGGCTTTTTTCCCATTTCCCAGTGACATAAATCTTGATAATAACCTGCCCCATTGTGCTTTTGTAGATGATAAACTTATCATAAGCCATTTGAAACTGGTTCGGAATCCAGACAGATAATTAGCATCATCTCCAGAATTGTGTATCTTTCACCAAAGGCTAGGCTTTGTTGCTGAACAGAGTTTCATTGTGTGACTCATCTCTCAAGAGCCCCTCATTCCACTTAGAAATGCATGTCAGGCAAAGGTTAATTAAGCCTAAAAGGTTTAAGCTAGATGTAGTGACTTCATAAAAGATCATTAAGAGATATGCATGAAAATACTAAATAGCAACAGCTAGCATAATGGGGTTGGGGAGAGGGAGAGGAAGGGAATGCAGGAAAACAAGTAGCAAAGGAAACATTCATGGATAACTTTTGGTCATATCTTTCTTTGGCTGAAATCTGAGACTTTTTCAGTGCTTATGCTTCAGTCTGAGGAACTGACTCATCCCAATGGCCCATCTAACTTGGTCCAGCAAAAAGGGCATGTGGAAGACCCCATTGGACAACTAATTTGATTAGCAGGATCTCAGTGGAGACCCTTTTCTGCTATGGCTTTCAGTCTATGGAATTGTCAGGCCTGGAAGCCATCTTTATATTAGCCTTTCAAGCCTGCCACATTTTCTACTGTAGGAAAATGGGAGGGGAATTTTTTGTAGTATGGGTGATATGTAGTCAAAATAAAATTCCTTTCTCAGGAAGCCAAGGCCATCTTGTCCTGCACTTACCCTGCATCTGGATGGGCATGCTTGTGGAAAATTTCCAGTTTGAAACAAGGTCTGATTGGGCCATGTGATGGACACGTGGGTGCTGGGCAGGTTCTTGAGCTTTCAACTGGCTGGGGAAAACGTGGAAGCTCTCAGATTCAGGTATTCCCAGATGTGCCAATATGGCATCTCTAATAAAGTATAATTTTGAGGAAACTCAAGCCTCAGAGTTTTCTTTCATTGGGGTGTTACTTGGAACTCTGACAGGAATATCGCTCCCTTGATGTGAAATCCTCTCTCACCCTTTTGCCCTTCAAGAAGAGTGTCAAAACCTGGCTCAATCAGTTAGTCTGGGGTCTAATAGCCAATGCAATACTAAATTGCATTGTCAGAGGGATTGAATCAAGATCATGTGAGGTACGAATACCACTCTATAAAGCCTTAGTAAGACCACACCTAGAGTACGGCATCCAGTTTTGGTCACCACACTATAAAAAAGATGTTGAGACTCTAGAAAGAGTGCAGAGAAGAGCAACCAAGATGATTAGGGGACTGGAGGCATATGAAGAATGGTTGCAAGAACTGGGCCTGGCTACTCTAGTGAAGAGAAGGACCAGGGGAGACATAATAGCAGTCTTCCAATATTTAAGGGGCTGCCACAGAGAGGAGGGGGACAATCTATTTTCCAAAGCACCCAAAGGCCAGACAAGGAACCATGAATGGAAACTGATCAAGGAGAAATTCAACCAGGAAATAAAGAGAAATGTTCTGACAATGAGAGCAATCAGCCAATGAAACACCTTGCCTTCAGAGGTTGTGGGTGCTTCATCACTAGAGACTTTCAAGAAGAGACTGGACAAACACTTGTCAGATATGGTATAGGGCATGATCATCTGGATTGGACTACAAGGTCCCTTCCAACTCTGTTATTCTGTATTCTGTGTCTTGATGGGGGCACTCAACATTGGAGGTGGTTGATGACTTAATTGAGAAAAGGCTGTCCCTATATTGATCTGGTCATTTTCAGTTCTTACCTTGGGGTGTAATATTTCTAATATTTAATGATTCTCATTGTAAGCCATATAAAATCACTTTTTAGAATGAGATGGGCACCATATAAATTTAATCAAGTGTTGTGGTCCACCAGTGGCCAGCGGAGCTGGTAGCATATTCAGACAGTGAGGAGGTTGGGGAGGTACATAGGTCAGTCCTGGAGTCTGGGGAAGGCTCTGATAAGGGCTCTGTGTCAGAGGCAGAAAGGGGCCAGAGCCATATGCCAATTATCAGTTGCCTTCAGAGTCAATATCAGTGAGGCAGATGAACAGCTGGAGCTTGTTCCCAGTGTGTGCATACACAGAGTTGCCAGACGAAGGGAACAGCTAAAGGAGTTGACTTGGGACGATGAATGGCCCCTCCCAGAGAAAATAAAAGAGGAGCGAAAGGGGAGTGGAGTTTGCAGGAGACAATCAGTTTACTTAATTGGTTTGTGACTCTCCGAGACTCCTTGCCAAGTTTTGCAGCTCTCGGCCTGGCAGCTCTCCACGCCAGATAAGGTCTGTGACTGTAACTCCTCCCTTGAAAGACTTTGCTGGATGTGAATGAGCAGAATTCACAGTAAATCAATAAGGGATTTTTGTCGGGACAAGGAGTTTGCTTCATCCTTTTAGGAAGCCTAGGCAAGAACATCAATAAATAAACAAATAAATAAGATACGGGGAAGCATACAAGAGGCATGAATATTCTGGTTTTGGGATTGTGTGTATTGGTCCTGTCTCCCATAAAGAGCAGAAGATCTGAAAAAAGTTTCTTTCTGTATTCATTTGACGAAAACACTGTAAGGGATTGGCAGCCTTAATAGAGCAGAGTTCCAACTGCCAGGTACTTAATGGGTAGGGACAGATAAGATGACTTTGAGTAGGGCGAGCTAAGAGGACTTTGAACATCCTTTGGAGGATGTTCTCTGATTAATCTCCACTGTAAGGATGTGGGGGGGGGGGGGAACCCACAACTAAGGAACTGAAGCATTTGTTTTTCCACCAAACATGCGAAGTCTCTTCTACCCCATGATGGTCTGAAAGCAATCCTGGTGTATCCGGAAATAAATTTCTAAATTAGAAGAAGTATGAAGTGGTGTTTGGGCATATGGAATGATATGTCTGGGTTGTCTTGAATTCTCTGTTTGGAAATTAATTTCTAAATAAAAAACACTCCAATGCTACTGGAATGGCATGATCTAGGGGAGGAATAGAATAGTCCTGAATCTACCATAATTTGTACATCCCTACTTTGCTTAATGGGGATGCGGTGACTCAGTGGCTAGGACGCTGAGCTTGTTGATCAGAAAGGTCGGCAGTTTAAATCCCTAGCGCCCCATAACGGAGTGAGCTCCCGTTACTTGTCCCAGCTTCTGCCCACCTAGCAGTTCGAAAGCATGTAAAAATGCAAGTAGAAAAAATAGGAACGACCTTTGGTGGGAAGGTAACAGTGTTCTGTGTGTCTTCTGCATTTAGTCATGCTGGCCACATGACCATGGAGACATCTTCGGACAGCGCTGGCTCTTCAGCTTTGAAATGGATGAGCACAACCCACTAGAGTCAGGAACAACTAGCACATATGTGCGAGGAGAACCTTTACATTTAATTTTCTTAAAGTGAAAGAATGTGGATGGTTTATCCTGAGGCAGGAACAAGAAGAAATCAATGCTTACATTTCGGTGATGCCTTAAGGAATAGAAGTGAAGATGAAAGAAGCTCACCCTGCAATGAGATTCTGCAATTCTTATGCCATGTTTATGTTGCTATCCCAAACAACCTCACGCATATTTGCAGTAAGTGTATCCTTTTAATGATGCTTGAAAAAAAAAGTTCAGAGGAGTAGAGAAGGCGATTGGGCATAGTTCAACTCATAACAGAAGATGATTTATCAGACCAGACAAGAGAGACACTATAAAAGGAATTGACAGATGAAGCAGCTGTTCAGAAGATAGGGATTCAAAAAAAAAAAAAAAGAAAAGAAGGGGGGAAAAAAGAAAAGAAAGGAAAGGAAAGGAAAGGAAAGGAAAGGAAAGGAAAATGTTTAGTAGACAAGAAAGACTACCAGACACAAGAGATATAGAAGATTTTGGGAAAGTTGACAAACATGATGGTTCATGAAGTGTTTTCATTTTTCTTAGTAATTCATGGAAGATGAAAAGAGAAAGAAAGAAAGGAAGGAGGGAAGGAAGGAAGGAAGGAAGAAAAAAGGAGAGAGAGAGAGGGAGGGAGGGAGGAAATGGTGTGATTTGGTTTCTGAGACTATTGGTCTGTGATGTCTAAATGAGGGATTGCACCTTCCCAGAATTGGAAAGAATGTGTATGACTAAAATTGTTGAACTTGATTAGGAGGATTTAAAATGAACCTGTGAAGTTGCAGGTGTAAGGTGGAAATAAGACTTTAAGTTGAAGATATATCCACTGTAAGAATAAGGAACTAAACCGGGCTCACTAAAGTCTGCATATTAAAGCTCAGAGTATAAATGATAAACAAATGTCCCGGTGTGTGGAAGCCGTACGGGTCTGGATGGATGACAACCGACTCAAGCTCAACCCTTCCAAGACGGAGTGGCTGTGGGTTCCAGCCCCCCGGTTCAACCAGTTAATCCCATCTCTGGCCATTGGGGGCATTCAACTCGCCCCCGTGGAGCAGGCGCGCAATTTGAGCGTCCTCCTGGATGCCAGGCTGTCCATGGATGACCATGTGACAGCCGTGGCCAGGGGGGCGTTCCACCAGGTTCGCCTGGTGCGCCAATTGCGCCCCCTATTGGACCGGGACACCCTACGCACAGTCACCCATGCGCTGGTGACGTCTCGCCTGGACTACTGTAACACTCTCTACATGGGGCTTCCCTTGAAATGCACTTGGAGACTGCAGTTGGTTCAGAATGCGGCCGCGCGGGTGATTATGACACCTCTCCTGCGCGAGCTGCACTGGCTTCCTGTGGTCTATCTGGTGCGTTTCAAGGTCCTGATTACGATCTTTAAAGCGCTCCATGGCTCAGGACCTAGTTACCTGCGGGATCGTATTCTGCCCCATACATCCCTACGACCCATCCGCTCACACAGAGAGGGACTTCTCCAGGTGCCGTCCATCAGACAGTGCCATGGGGCGGCGCCTAGGAGCAGAGCCTTCTCTGTGGCGGGCCCAGCCCTGTGGAATGACCTCCCCCCGGATATTAGGACCACTACTGACCTCCGCTCCTTCCGTGTAAAGCTCAAGACCCACCTATTCCAAATAGCCGGCCTGGCTCAATCATAACTTCATAACGCTCCTGATGGGTTTTTTTAATTCAGTAATTTTATTTAATGGGATTTCAAATTGTGTTTTTTAACTGTCTTTCACTTATGAGTCTACCTCCTCCATGCACATGTATATGTCTTTGTTCTTTATGTATGTATGTTTGTCTTTATTTGTATTTTATCTGTTTTGATTGTACGCCGCCCCGAGTCCTTCGGGAGAGGGTTGCGGCTAATCAAATAAAATTATTATTATTATTATTATTATTATTATTATTATTATTATTATTATTATTATTGAATAAGCTTGTTAAGAATTTTTGTGGATGACTTGGTTCTGGTTCTTTAAAGAGTATCAAACATTTAATGAATAAATTAAAACTATTTGGGGCATTAGCAGGTTTCAAGGTTAATAAACCACAGACACATTAACAAAAATACAAAAGTGCAAGATCAAACAGAACGGATGAATAAGTGGCTTTTAAGATTGAGAAGGTAAAATACTTGAGCAAAATTAAGACAAATATGAGTGGTATGTTATTTCAAAATAAATATGTTCAAATATGGAATGAGTCTAATAAAGATGTCTCCATAAGCTACAATATTGTCACTGTTGGGAAGAAATTCTGTGATTAAGATGAATGTTTTGCCTACAACGTTGTTTTTGTTTCAAACAATATTTCTTTCGGCAACTGTTGTACCATTTAAACAATGGCAGAAGAACATAACCAAATTTGTATGTCTGGGGGAAAAAAAACACTACAAGAGATTGCAAGATGCAAAGGAAAGAGGGAGATTGGAGTTATCAGATTTAAAATTATCATTGTGCAGTCTGCTATTTAATTGGGATGAAAGCGTGGGAGTAATTAAGAAATAGGTTTGTTAGCTGCCACCTCATGCTTGTGCTCAGTGCTGCCAGTTTAACAACCAGTTTGGGAAGTGTGTGCTTTGTGTGTGTACCCAAAGCGCATGCAGCACCGAAAATGGAGCATTTAGAAGTTCAGCTGTTTACCTTCCAAGTCAGCAACGATAAGTAGAACATCAAGGGGGCAGGCACCTCCCTGAGATTTGGTTTCAAGGTCAATGGGCTGGGAACAGAACACAGCTGCATACCAACCTGAGCTAGGCCAAAACTCTGGTTCAGGTTAAAAAGCTTGATATTAAAGGCCCCGGACTTTGGTCAAGGCTAAAGTTCTTCCTTCTGCCAGGAAGGAGTGTTGTTCACTTCTGCTTTCTACCCCAAATGCCATGGATAGAATATGATAATGTCTGCACAATCCTTGAGATGCGTGTAACTCCCTTTTCCTGTCTTATCTTTAACCAAATGTCTGGACTAGGCGTTTTTCAGTTCCTCTTAGGACCATATATGTCAAAGGTAACACCCAGATAATGTATACGCAATTTGGAGTATAAGAGTATGCTTTTGTAAACCCTTCGGGGTTCAAACGATTTGCTATGTTATGGCTGTTTGAACCTATGCATAATAAAACCTTTCCTGCATTGAAGAGCTTGGCTTAGTCCCTTCTTTTCTACAACAAACCTACACTTGAAGCAATCGTTCTGAAAACATCTTCTTTGAATTTAATTGGACATGGAGGGAGGGGCAATTTTTCAATTCTGGCTTTGCATTATTGTATTTCACTTGACTTCTAATAAACTATACCTTTCTCAACCAATGAAGTCAAGGATCATTGTTACTTAGAGGTTCCAGATAAGGCAGGTCTGACAAGGTTATTGGTGTCAACTTGAAAAGCATCCCTGGGCTGCTCTTGAGTTGCCATAGGGGAGGGGGAGGGGAAACTGACAAAGCAGCATGACAGCCACAAACAGAAGCACATTCCAGGCACATCTTTCTCAAGGCTGTCTCCCAAGTTACCCACAGCAGCCAGGGGAATGATCTCTACAGCCTGTGAAAGTTCTCCGTTGGAGAATGTGATTGATGACAGCCTGGGGAGGAGGAGGGGGGGAAACAGGGTCATAATTGGGCCATAAATTACGTGGGGTAGAGTTGGCTTCACTTGGGTACTGCTGACATGTTGCTCCTAATAAATAACTGCATTTCTTTTGACGCTTGGCTCAAGACACATGATTTAATTAGGGCATCCGTCGGAACCCTGACAATTGGAGTTAGAAGGACACAAATTGATAATATATTTGTATCTTTCAGCACAGGAAGCATTTTACAGACAAAAATGATAAATATAAATAGTTAATTTCCCACGATTTACTAGGATTTTCTCACATGGTCTGCAAATAAATTTCAAGAAAATATTTGACAATAGAATGATATGCTTATCCTTGGTTTTCTTAGGTAGAGTTACGAGAAAGATTTAAAATGGATAAAAGATGTTACGGTTTTGAACAATGTAAGACTGAGTTATGTGCTAATGATAAACATGTCATTGTTCAAATATATAAACCTTTGTTAAAATATGAGCTACAAGGTAAAAGAATGTGTTAAAATGGGTGAAAGTCTTTGATCATAATACACAAATGAACAATGGGAAAATATGTGGGTGAAAGGACTAAAATTTACATGGTGTTCTAACCTTAAGGAAGATTTATATAAAAAGTTGTATTGTTGGCGTTTGTCACCACAGAAATTGTCTAGAATGTATAAAGATGCTTTGAATCTTTGCTGAGAATATGAACAAAATGGCATTTTATCATGTTTGGTGGTTATGTAAAAAAAGTTTTTAAAGATGGATACAAATAAGTCTATTAATTTAGATGAGTTAAAAGTTATAGTGCAACTATAAGCAGAAACTTTTCTTTTGGGACTAATGGACAGAAAGCTAGGGAAAAAAATCTTTGCTTTTACAAATGACAACTACACTAAGATTACTCAAGACATGCTCAAAAATGGAAAGAATCGACACTGCCCACAATGGAGTAATGGATGGTGAAGATGAAACTTGTGAAGACAGCTAAATTAACCTCTTTGATTAGGGAAAAAATACCTACATTTATGACTGACTAGAAATCCCTTGAAGATTTTTTGCATGAAATGGGAAAAATGCATTTATGATTGGTGGTTTTGATGATTAGGAAAAGGTGAGCTTTTTGCAATCGTAGAGGAAGAGATAATTTTCTAATTATACTTACATTTGTGACCTGGTGGCGTAGTGGTTAGAATGCAGTATTGCAGGCTAACTCTGCCTGCAGTCTGGAGTTTGATCCTGACAGGCTCAAGGTTGACTCAGCCTTCCATAATTCTGAGGTCATTAAAATGATTGTTGGGAGCAATATACTGATGTTGTCAACTGCCCAGACAGTGCTGTAAATCACTATGGGGTGGCATATAAACCAAAGTGCTATTGCTGTTTTGCATTGGTTTGTGTTGGTTTTTGTGTTGTCTTTAAAACTTCTAATGACATTAATTGAAAGAAATTAAATAGGAGATGCTTGATCTCTTACTACAGGAAGAAACATTACTTTTATACTTTTTATTCTTTATTAAATCTATATGCCTCCTTTGTCATTATCAAGCAACTCTGGGTGGCTTACAGTATCATAAAGACACTATAGAAAATGTTAAAAGTTACAAATATTAAAACATTAACTTTAAAACAAATAGCATTTAAGAGCTGTGGTGGCACAGTGGTTAGAATGCAGTACTGCAGGCTAAGTCACTGCTCACTGATAGGAGTTTAATCCTGACCAGCTCAAGGTTGACTCAGCCTTCCATCCTTCTGAGGTTAGTAAAATGTGGATCCAGATTGTTGGGGGCAATAGGCTGACTCTGTAAACCACTTAGAGAGGGCTGTAAAACACTATGAAACTGTATATAAGTTTAAGTGCTATTGCTATTATTGGTGGGCTGATTCTCAGGATCAAAATATAGTGATTGCAGGTTGCAATTTATTGAACAGAAAGAAAGAGAAATGGAGGAGGAATTCAATTATATGCTTAACGTATCCATCTCTGAGCAGACATCCAAGAGATAGTGACATTGATAAAAATGTTTGAGCCAAAGGAAACCCAAAGGGAAGAATAAATGCAGGCACTTTATTGATACCTACCAAATGAAGAATAGAAAGTGAATGATACTTACCCAAAGTAAATTGCAAATAACTTCTTGAAAAGTTCAGATAATAGCAGTAAGGAATTTTAATTACCTTGGGACATAAATCTGGCCAAGCATGATCCTTTCATGAAATTCCAGGACAAGACAATCAAGACAAGAACAAGACAATTTAAGTTGTCTTGTTGGTAACTTTATATTTATCCTTGGTTTGACTCTTAAGCTCAGCGGTCATCACTCTTGACAAACTGCTGGGTGAGGAATTCTGGGAGTTGAAGTCCACAAGTCTTAAAGTTGACAAGGTTGGAGATCCCTACTGTAACCAATACAGAAGACAACAGACCAGGGGTTCTCCACCTCAGTAACTTTTAATGTGTGTGGACTTCAACACCCAGAATTCTCTAGCCAGCCAAGCATAGTTGTGTAAGATGCACTGACTATCAGTGAAGTCAATTGAGAGAGAAGGCAATGCTCTCTGAATTAGTTAAAACATGGGGTTCCAGCCAATCAGGAATCAAACTGAAATGACTTTATTAAGGAAAAGCATTGCAATTGGGAGCAGCAATATTTCATCCAAAATCCAGGGATTTGCAGCAACAGGATAATTGAGGCCTCACCCCTTTTTAACATGCTTCACATGCATTGTATGCAAATACAAAGGAGTGGAGCTTTGATCTCCCAGCTGGGTGGTTGCCATTTTCAAGCTAATAACTGTGGAGGCCTTTAAGGTGAAGTGTTTTGTTGCTATTTGCGAATAGCAAGCCACCGAAATCTTAAAGAAGTTGTTTGTAAAATTGTTCCTATTGTCATCTTTGGTTAGTTGGAATAAGGTTTTATATCAGGGGTAAATGTTTATCATTTTCTTCTTTTTGCTCCATGCCAGAGGAAATTGACCTTAGCAAAAACAGGAAGATTCATTTAAGTTTCAACAATGTGTTTATTTTTTCTGCTTCTGCTCTTAAGGGTCATCGGAAGCCTAATTAAGTTTTAATTGTTTGATCAGTAGCTAAGGCCACACAGCGAGAAGTAAACATAAGTAGCCTTACGTCCTGCAGGGATTTTTTTTTTTATTGAAAAGGCTGATAATATAAAAAGTAGAATCTTGCACTGGGGAGAAATGGGCTTTCTCTTTGTTTCATAAATATATGATAGCAGGGTTCCAATATCTCAGGGGCTGCCACAAAGAAGAGGGAGTCAAGCTATTCTCCAAGGCACCTGAGGGTAGAACAAGAAGCAATGGGTGGAAACTAATTCAATTCAATTCAATTTATTTGATTTGTTAGCCGCTCCCTCTCCACAAGGGATTCGGGGCGGCGTACAATAAAAAAACACACACATATATATATATACATATACACATACACATACACGGAGGAGGTAACAATCATTAAATACATAAAATAATAATAATAAAATTAGAAATTAAAATACCCCAGTTTAAAATTACTAATTTAAAATTACTAATTTAATCAAGGAGAGAAGCAACTTAGAACTGAGGAGAAACTTCCTGACAGTTAGAACAATTAATCAGTGGAATAGCTTGACTCCAGAAGTTGTGAATGATCCTTACCTGCCTTTTAAGCTTCCGCGCTTCCACGCATGTGCACGGTATGTACAGCGCCTGTGCCATGCTCTGCAGAGCAGCTGGAGCGTCGTGGAGGCGCTAAGACACATGTGGAGGCCCCAGGCACATTCCAACCGTACCGGATGGAACGGGATCCGGAACCCACCACTGGTGGGAAACCAACGAAAGCAACTCCGAAATTCACTCAGATGCTTCTGAGGCCCAGATGTGGTCAGACGCTATGAAGAGGAAGAACAAGAAAACAAACTAAATGGACATCCACTCTGCATTGTTCTAGAGCAGATTGTCAGAGTTCCAAGTAACAGACACAACTCAATCAAAACTCTGAGGCCTGAGGTTTCCTCAAGGCATGCATTTATTAGGCATGTCATATTGGCATAGCTGGTGAAAATCCATCTCTGAAGAACCCAAGGTTCTCCATTCTCTATTCATTCTCTATTCTCCAAAGCACCCGAATGCAGGACAAGAAGCAATGGGTGGAAACACATCAAGGAGAGAAGCAACTTAGAACTAGGGAGAAATTTCCTGAGAGTTACAACAATTAATCAGTGGAACAATTTGCCTCCAGAAGTTAGGAATGCTCCAATACTGGAAGTCTTTAAGAAGATGTTGGATAGCCATTTGTCTGAATAGGGTTTCCTGCCTAGGCAGGGGGTTGGACTAGAAGACCTCCAAGGTCCCTTCCAACTCTGCTATTGTATTGTATTGTATTGTATTGTATTGTATTGTATTGTATTGTATTGTATTGTATATAATGCAGCATTAAATAATAAAGAAAGCCAGTTTGATGCATAAAGTTAAGGCATCAGGATGGAAACTGTGAGACTGTGAGTTCTAATTTTGTTTTAGGCATAAAACTGATTGTGTGATCTTGGACCAGTCACTCTCTCTTAGCCCTAGGAAGAAGACAATGACAAGTCATTTTTAAAAATCTTGACCCCCCCCCCAAAAAAAAACTACAGACTACTCTAGGTATCTGAAGTCAAAACTGACTTGAAGGTTCATACAAACCTTCAAGTGGGACTCCAAATCTTTCCTACCAGTTCTATGAGAGCAAGCTTTGCATGCGCACAAGCATTACATGCACTTTGCGCATGTGCGCAGCACTCAAAAACTACACTCGGTGCCAGTGCTGATGAGCTGAGCTGTTTTTCAGCTTAGCTGAAGCGCGGCAAACCACTGTTCCACATGAAAAAGCTGAGCTAAAAAACAAGGGAATACAGGAAAGGGAACGGCAGGGTAGGAGGGCGGGGCCAGCCAGAGGTGGTATTTGCTGGTTCTCCGAACTACTCAAAATTTCCGCTACCAGTTCGAACTGGCTGAAAACCACCTCTGCTACAACCATACTGTCAGAGTTCCCTTGGGGGGCCCCTCTCCTTCTAGCAGGCATTCCTGAGAAGCAATAAATCCCGAAGGTTCATCTCGCAGGTCTAATTCCGTCTGTGAGGAAAATCTTGGTTTCGGTTCCTTTCACCGGGCGCCCAGCTGAAGTTCCCTTTCCCTCGCCTCTGCCTGTTGAACTATTTCTTTAGAAGGTGCATAGATAGTTTTGACAAAAATAAACGATCCATCATCCTTAGCTTTCTCTGCTGCATTCTTTCCTTCCTCCATCTTCACTGAAATTTCGTCCTGCCCAGGGTTGGGTCAGAACTGGGATTCAGTACCCCGATGAAAGAAAAAAAATTATGGGAGAGTTGAAATAATGTCAGCGTTCCAAATATCATGCAGAATTAAATCATTGTCCAAGGCAAAGTGATCCTTAAAACTCCAATTTAATAAGACAGGCATTTTGGCATTATGCTGTGAAATTTCAACTCTAACGTACATCCTGTGAGTTCACTCAGTTAAAAGTTCATCATCTATCCCCACACCCCATAATTCATCACATGGTCCAATCTTCATCTTCCACGCTGGCATGTACACCCCTCTTCTTCCGGCCAGGTGTCAAGGTGCAGAGACAAAAGACGACCTTGAGCTTCTAAGAAAACCCATAACAATACATTCCACAATCCTACTCCTTTCTATTCCCCCCCTCCCAACTACTACACTATTGAAACAGCATAGAAAATTATAAGAAAGTGTGGCAGGCCAAAGATCCTAAAGAGAACATAACTACAGGCCTGACACATACATCTTTTTCTCCGTTCTCTTTTCGCACTCTAAAATTTGTTGACTTCTTCCACCCCTCCCACCCAGTTTAATTATTTTCACTTGTTAATTGGATTACAATTTACCTTTGGTCATTGGCTCCAATTTAAAAATGTATTGATTTGGGAAAACTGTTCTGCAAGTCTGAGCAATCCCTTGAGGTGAACTCCTCTTAGCCCAGGGTAAAGCGGTACATTATTAAAAATATGAGAGAAGGCATTGAAAGAATGCATTCCATGCTGCTTTAGACATGGTTTGTTTTAATCATGATTTGTTGAATAAGCCATATTAGACTCAGCTCACCCATGATGAGCCATACACTACGGTTTGCAAATCATGGACTCACAGACCATGCTAAGCCAAAATGTAACAGATTACAGTTTTGTTTAGCTTTACTGATGTAAACTCTGCCACTGATGCCACAACAAATACTACTAAAGCTCAGTGGTGAAATTCAGCTTTTTTTTTACTACCAGTTATGTGGGCATGGCTTGGTGGGCATGGCAGGGGAATGATACTGCAAAATATCAATTCTCACCCCACTCTGAGGCCAGTCAGAGGTGGCATTTGCTGGTTCTCTGAACCACTCAAAATGTCTGCTATCGGTCCTCTGAACTACTCAAAATGTCCGCTACCGGTTCTCCAAACTACTCAAAATCTCCGCTACTGGTTCTCCAGAACCTGTGAGAACCTGCTGGATTTCACTCCTGCTATAGCTATATCTACCTGTAATAATCCTGGGGGTAGGATTAAGAAAGCACTTATCTTCACTACATGCTCCTTCTGTGGTGGTGAGGCTTACTTACATTCTCTGTACATAATATTGCTAATCATTAATCAAATGCCCTCTGCACGTAATGATCAAGGAATTACTCAATTACCTTGATTGCTTAAATGCTCTGGAACGGAGCATTAAGGAAATGGGAATATTTTGACACAATAGATCAGGAGTGTCAAACTCATGGCCCGTGGGCTGGATATGTGACATGCTGGCCCGACCCCCGGCTGATTTAGCAAAGGGGGGGGGGAAGTCCCAATATATCACGTGATGATGCCATGATGACACAAGCTTGACACTCCTGCAATAGGTATAACCTAAAGGAAGAGATGTCCCTAGAAAATGAATATATGTATGTTAATTCGCTCTTAGGCTGCATTAACAGACGGATAGAATCAACATCACAAGAAGTGATGTTGATAAGGCCACACTTGGAATACTGCATTCAGTTTTGGTCACCACAATATAGAAAAGATGTGGAGACTCCAGAAAGAGTGCAGAGAAGAGCAACAAAGATGATTAGGGGACTGGAGGACTAAAACATATGAAGAACGGTTACAGGAACTAGGTATGTCTAGTTTAATAGAAAGAAGGACTAGGGGAGACATGTTAGCAGTATTCCAATATCTCAGGGGTTGCCACAAAGAAGAGGGAGTCAAACTATTTTCCAAGGCACCTGAGGGTAGAACAAGAAGCAATGGGTGGAAACTCATCAAGGAGAGAAGCAACTTAGAACTGAGGATAAATTTCCTGACACTTAGAACAATTAATCAGTGGAACAGCTTGCCTCCAGAGGTTGTGAATGCCCCAACACTGGAAGTCTTTAAGAAGATGTTGGATAGCCATTTGCCTGAAATGGTATGGAGTTTCTTGCCTAGGCAGGGGGTTGGACTAGAATACCTCCAAGGTCCCTTCCAACTCTACTATTGTATTGTAAGTGATACTACCACTTTATAACCCATTGGTGAGACCACAGTTGGAATCCTGCACCCAATTTTGGTCACCACAATATTTAAAAAAAACCACCATTGACTCTGGAAAAAGTGCACAGAAAATTGATAAAAAATGATTGGGGGACTGAAAGCTAAAGCATATGAAGAAGAGTTGCAGAAATTGAGACTAGTGAAAAGAAGAACTGGGGTGACATGATAGCAGTGGTCCAATATCTGAGAGGCCTGCTACAAAGAAGAGGGAGGTCAACCAATTTCCCAAACTACCAGAAGGCAAGACAAGAAGCAATGGATGGAACAAAGAGAGAAGCAACCTAAAACTAAGGAGAACCTACCTGACAGTGAGAACAATCAACCAGTGGAACAGCTTGCCTTTAGAAGTTGTGGGTACTCCAACACTGCAGGCTTTTAAGAAGAGACTGGGCATCTATTTGTCTAAAATTGTGTAGGGTCTCTTGCTTGAGCAGGGGGTTGGGCTAGAAAACCTCCAAAGTCCCTTCCAACTCTGTTATTCTATATATTCTACCTATGAAGAAGTTTGCACAGCAAGGGAGTTGCCAGATCTACCAAATGGATAGGAAGTTTCTATGTGGATTTTGCTTTCATTTTGTAGAAATAATACTCAAGTCCACATTCCAGTTATCCAGGACTTACAGCTAAGAAAGAAAGTGTTACTGCCACTGGTCAGGGAAAAGGCATCTTGCTATGCCATCAAGAGTGAAAGAAATTGGCAAGGTGGAAACCCTCAATGCCTAGCCTGAAAGCAACCATTATGTCTATATACATCCGCTGCCGCTGTCTGCCATGGCCTCAAAAGAGGGATAGAATATCATGGCTGACTCAAAAAGAAAAGCTCTAGGATTTAAACCTTGGAATGTAGACACATTTATAAGCTTTAATTGCTATGAACTGCAGTAGGCAGATCTATTAAATATGGCTTCACTATAGGAGGCAGTCAAATAATTCAGCCTGTCAAGTTTGGGCCCTCTGCAGAAGAAGCCAAGTGCTTCATAAAGAGTTCAATCTGGAGAGCCTTGATTTACAGCGAGGGTATGAAGCCTATTTCTACAATTCAAAGTGTTGGTTGTGACCTTCAAAGACTTCAGCTGGTTTGGGACCAAAGTACTTTGGTTCTTTGAGTTCAAAAGAACCTGTCTTAATTAGTGTCCTACTTAGTGGCAATAAAAGCGGCAAAACGGCAACATTTTTCTGCTCTTATCACGTCCTCAGATAACTGCCCAGCTGCCCTGTTTAGGGTGACCCACTCCTTACTAAATCAAGGAACTGGGGAAGACCCCTTGCAGGGTAGGGCTGAGGAATTTGTTCAATATCTGCAGGATAAAATTGCTCAGATTCGGACAGGCTTGGACTCTGACTAGGTAGATTTGAGCTAGTCAACGGGGATGAATCTTGTGGAAACTATCTGGGATGAGTTTGACCTTGTGACTCCCGGGGGCATGGACAGGATTATGGGGAGACTCAGTGCTGCCACTTGTGTGCTGGAGCCGTGTCCCTCTTGGTTAGTTTCGGCTTCCCGGGAGGTGACACGAGGCTGGCTGCAGGCGATTACCAACGCTTCATTGAGAGAGGGGTTCTTTCCCACTGCCTTGAAGGAGGTGGTGGTGAGGCCCCTCCTTAAGAAGCCTTCCCTGGACCCACCTTCTTTAGCCAACTATCGTCCGGTCTCCAACTAAAAAGTGAAGGTTGTTGAAAGTGTGGTAGCACATCAGCTTCCCCAGTACCTTGATGAAGCTGCCTATCTGGATCTGTTTCAGTCGGGTTTCAGGCCCGGGTACAGCACGGAGATGGCATTGGTGGCATTGGTCGATGATCTCTGGCAGGCCTGGGACAGAGGTTGTTCCTTTGTCATGATCCTATTAGACCTCTTGGCGGCTTTCGATACCATCGACCATGGTATCCTACTGCGACGATTCGGGGGGTTGGGAGTGGGGTGCACTGTTTTGCAGTGGTTCTCCTCCTACCTGTAGGATCGGTCGCAGTTTGTGTTGACTGGAGGACAGGGATCGACCCCTAGGGCATTTGTGGGGTGCCCTAGGTGTCGGTTCTCTCACCCCTCCTGTTTAACATATACATGAAACCACTGGGTGAGATCATCCGTGGTTTTGGGGTACAGTATCATCAATATGCTGATGATACCCAACTTTTCATCTCTACCCCAAACCACCCAAACGATGCCTTTGACGTGATGTTCCGATGCCTGGAGGCTGTACGGATCTGGATGGGGATGAACAGGCTCAAACTCAATCCCTCCAAGACTGAGCGGCTGTGGTTCCCGTCATCCCAATTTGTGCATCTTATACCATCTTTGATGATAGGGAGAGAAATTTTAGCCCCCTCAAAGAAGGCCCGCAATCTGGGAGTCCTCTTGGATATGCAGCTTAGTTTAGAAGAACACCTGATGGACGTGACTGGGGGGGGGGGTGGTGCTTTTACCAGGTTTGCCTGGTATGCCAGTTGCGCCCCTTCCTGGATCGGGATGCCCTGTGCACAGTCACTCACCCCCTCGTCTTTTCTCGCCTGGACTACTGTAACGCTCTCTACATGGGGCTGCCCTTGAAGAGCACCCGGAGGCTTCAGCTGGTCCAGAATGCGGCTGCACGGGTTGTCATGGTGGTACCTAGGTGCTCCTATGTTACACCCCTTTTAGGCGGACTGCACTGGTTGCCGGTTGTTTTCCGGGTGCGATTCAAGGTGTTAATTATGATCTTTAAAGCGCTCCATGGCTTAGGCCCAGAGTACTTGCGAGACCACCTACTGCCACTGGTAGCCTCCCACCGTCCAGTATGATCCCACAGAGTTGGCCTCCTCAGGGTGCCATCGGCCAGGCAGTGTTGGCTGGCGACCCCAAGGGGGAGAGCCTTCTCTGTGGGAGCGAGCTGCCCCCGGAGCTTCACATAATTCCCGACCTCTGGTCCTTTCGGCGCACCCTAAAAGTTGGCTTTTCCAGCAAGCCGGCCTGGTCTGAATAAAATAAATTATTAATTTTAATTGTTAATTTTAATTTAATTTCTAAATCTCATTTTAAATGTCTATTGGGTTTTTTGGATATTCTATTTAATCTTTCTTTTAACTTTTGTAATATGTGTTTTTATGTTGTACGCCACCCTGAGTCCTTTGGGAGAAGGGCGGCATATAAATCCAATAAACCTCAAACCTCAACCTCAAACCTCAATTCACTGTGGTATAAGATGGGGCCAAGAGAAACTGTGAGTGGTTTTCAAGACTGATACCACCCCTTTGAGGGAGACCAGGTCAGGAAACAATTGCCACAAGGATTCAAAAAATGTGCTACTATCACAGAATTTTGAAAATCTTTAGCAAAGCTGGATTATAACATTGCTATACCTACAAGTTTTCCAGTTAAGCAACCCTTGGTAACTTTTCTTGAAATTTCACTTGTCCAACTTGCTCATAGAAAAGATTATAGGATGTTAAGTGATAAGATAAATGAATATATTGAGGTCCTCAATGATGATAGAACAGGCACCACATTCAAACCAGAGGTGGTATTCAGCAGGTTCTGACCAGTTCTGGAGAACTGGTAGTGTTAATTTTGTGCAGTTTGGAGAACCTGTAAATACCATCTCTGACTGGCCCCGCCCCCATCTATTCTTTACCTCCTGAGTCCCAGCTGATCAGGAGGAAATGGGTATTTTGCAGTAAACTTCCCCTGGAGTGCAGAGGGAATGGAGATTTTACAGTATCCTTTCCCTGGAGTGGGTGGGAATGGAGATTTTACACTATCCTTCCCCTAGGGTGGGGAGGGAATGGAGATTTTACAGTACCTCCCCTGAAGTGGGGTAGGAATAGAGATTTTACAGTATCCTTCCCCTGCCACACCCACCAAGCCATGGCCACCAAGCCATGCCATGCCCACCAAACCATGCCCACAGAACCGGTCGTAATTTTTTTTGAATCCCGGCACTGATTCAAACATGGGAGCCTGAATTCAATAGCTCTGAACAAGAACAGAGATAATCCCATAAAATGACATGGATTCAGGGCAGGACCAGGGAGAATTAATTGCAATAAATTTCCATCAATCGTATAACACAAATTTCATAATGCACATTCTTTATTCCCAGTTTACAAAATGTTGACACAACCAGAGATTTAACTGTGAAGGACAATTATTACATACCTCTATAAAGACTGTAAGCTGAGATATTGAATCTGACTTATTTCCTCCCTTTTTCTTCATCCAAGTTCTTTTACAGGTTAAGCAGATACAAAGATCTGTCAGAATATTTTCTCACAGAATGCATATCCAATGAGACCATCTTGATCTTGACCCCACCCTACTGTGCCATCATATTTCAATCCTGCTGTAGCTACTGAATCATTCCAAGTAAGAAATGTTTTATTTAGTGCTTTCTGGCACCATTCTGAGCCAACCCGGTTTGGAGGAGTGCCAGAAAGCACAAAGTAAATCTAGAAATAAATCCAAAATCCATTTTTATTACCGGGCCTTAAAAAAAAATAGAGAAATTTCAGAAAGTCATATTTAATTGGAACTATTTTTTCATATTCTTTTCAAGCTACAAAACACTAGCACTCTGAGGGCAAATGTCCTCTCATTCTATGCCTTTGCTATGGAATAGAATAGAATAGAATAGAATATTTATTTCTAAGCCGCACCCTCTCCCGAAGGACTCGGGGCGGCGTACAATAAAACAAATAAAATACGAAGTACAATACAATACAATACAATACAAATCTGGACAGGACATACATATAACAAGGACGTATATAAGACGTATACAAGGAGGAGGTAGGCTGATAGCTAAAAAACAATTAAACAATTAACAATTAAAACAATTAAAAAGTCACAATATTTAAAAACCCCAATAAATAAATTCAATTGAATTACACTAGTAAAAAACCCGTCAGGAGCGATATAGTTAGATCATGGTTGAGCCAGGCCAGCTACTTGGAATAGGTGGGTCTTGAGCTTAACTCTGAAGGAACGGAGGTCAGACGTAGTCCTAATATCCGGAGGGAGGTCATTCCACAGGGCTGGGCCCGCCACAGAGAAGGCTCTACTCCTAGGCGCCGCCCCTCGACACTGTCTGGTGGACGGCACCTGGAGGAGTCCCTCTCTCTGGATTGTTAGAAACCTATACCCAGTGGTGGGATTCAGCCGGTTAGCACTGGTTCAGGCGAACCGGTTGTTAAATTCCCGCCTAGTTGCTATGAAAGTGGATCCTGGGTGCTGCACTGTGCTCAATGGAAAAATGGGCAACGGAGTGGCCAGCACGAGGGAAGGAGGAGGTCACTTTCCTTCTTTCTTCTCCCTGCTCCTCCTCCTTCCCTAGTGCCAGCCACTCCCTTTCCTGTTTCTCCATTGCAGTGCAGCATCCAGGATCCACTTTGATAGCATGGGGGGATTTAACAACTGGCTCGCCCAGTTGGCTGTAGCAGGAGGCTCATCCCACATGTGCGGCAGAGCTGGAGAGTGGGCTATGCTTCTAACAACAGCCAACCTGACCCTGGGGGAACCAGTTGTTATATTTGAATCCTACCACTGCCTATACCCAAATTTCTTCCAATTTATTGTTGTTGTTCAGTCACAATGATGTCTATGACTCTTTGCTCTATGGACTATGGACCATAATTTACTTTTTGGACTTTACTCTATGGACCACACCACACCAGGTTCCCCTGTCCTCCCCTATCTCCCAGGGTCTTCCCAAACTCATGTTCACAGCATCAATGACACTATCTAACCAACTCCCCCTCTGTCATGCCCTTCTCCTTTTGTCTTCCGTCTTTCCCAATAAGTCCACTACCTGAATTCTGTTTGGAAATTTCAAACAATGTTCAAGGAGTCAAGGATTCTGTGTTTGTGCCATTGAGACAAAACAAAACCATGCTGCTGTAACTGTACTATTGTGGCAAAGAAACTGCAGTATTACAGAAGCTGTATTGACTTTGAGAAACAATTCCTTTATTAAGAATCACTGCAAGCTTTGGAATATTGAGGATTCTTCGTGTAGGGGATTGGCTGGGGGAACTGAGTGGGATGAGAGACCAACCCATTGATTTTATAGTCATTTCACTACCATTTCACTACCTGGGGGCTGGATCTGTTCTGACCTAGGCTTCCCCAAAAAGTACGAAGCAGATTCCTGGTGCCGGCAAGACACGTTTTATTAAACGCATGTGAATTCCTCTCATTCACATTCAGCAAAGGCCTGGCAAACAATCTTTCAAAGCTGGAGTTGTGACCACAGACCTTATCTAGCTTGGAAAGCTGCCATGTAAATATTTTCCAAACACACTGCAGTACAAGGAAAAATTTGGCACAGAGTCTCTGAGATTCACACTTGAAATGAACTAACAAACAAACAAATTAATGAATTGTTTCCTGCAAAAGGCCACTCCCCTTTCACTCCTCTTTTATTTCCTATGGGAGGGGCCATTCACCATCCAGCTGTGGCCTTACTCCCAAGTTGACCCTGATTTCTCAGCTGTTCTTTTATTCTGGCAGCTCTGTGCATGTGCACACTGGGAACAGTCTCCAGCTGTTCCTCTGGCTCACTGCTGTCTAGTTCCGAAGGCAGCTGAGAACTGCCAGACGGCCTTGGCCCCACCTCTGCCTCTGATGTAGAGCCCTTGTCTGAGCCTTCCCCAGCCTCCAGGACTGGCCCATGTTCCTCCCCAACCTCCTCACTGTCCGACTCTGCTGCCAGCACCACCTGCTGCCTGCAGGTCACAATAGGATCTTCAAAAATCTTCAAAATGGCAGATGGAACATTGTGATGCAAGCTTTTGCACTGATGCCCATAACTTGTATTGATGCATGTGTGAAAAGGGTGTGACTTGTCTTGTTACATCATGCCCACCATCTTACACAGTTCCACGGGGTTCAGAGATACAATGAACATTTGTCAGACTTGAGCATGGAATGAAGACCACGGCAAACTAGATTGAAGTCTGTTTCAGTGCTTTTGCTTGGAAGATAAAGCAAGCAAATGCTTGAAAATTCAGCATTTTCAAACACATAAATCCTATCTGTGAAAGGCAGATGCATAAATTCCCTTCCCGATGAAAACAGGATAAATCTATGTAGCCTTTACATTGACAAAATGGACAACATTTGATATGTGACTGATAGTGACATATGACTGGTGAACAAAATTATTGAAATTTAATCCACCCTAGGTTGAACAGTGATTGGTTAGCAGAATTCCATTCCATTGGATGTTGCTGACTTGCGTCCTAAATATGGATAATTGCAAGAGATGGTGCTTTTCAAATTCATCCCTTTCATGGACATCATAAATCTCCTTATAGTAACATATACTTCCATTTTGATGAGCAGCTTTTCTAGGCTGATAGACATATTTGTCTTACACAAATGCTTTATACATACAGAGCCAATTTGGCCTAGTGGTTAAGACCTAGAAACCAGGAGACTGTGAATTCTAGTCCTGCCTTAGGGATGAAAGCTAGCTGGGTGGCTTTGGGCCAATTACCTTCTCCCAGCCCAACCCACCTCACTGTTGTTGTGGAGAAAATAGGAGAAGGGAGGATATGTCCCTCCCAGGTATGTTCCTCACCTTGAGTTATGTATAAAGTAAGAGAGGTGGGATTAAAAATTAAATAAACAAATGCCTTTGGAATTTTAAGAGCATGTCTTTTTCTTTTTAAAAAATTTACATGCCCTCGAAAAACTAATTTTTCCTAGGGTAGCTTACAAAATTGTAGCATAAATTCTAAAATATAAAGAGAGAGTATTCTCACAAAATAGTAGCCATATGACACTGTGTGTTCCTGAATAGATATCATGGTAGCTTTAGCCAATCACTGAACACCAATATCTCAGAAGGTAAACTGGTGAAGTTTCCCCACAGTACTTTCTGTAGCCTCCCAGAAATGTTCTAGAAAGCTCAGTTTTATCTTTAGGAGTGTTTATGTCTGGGGAGGGGGGGCAAGAGAGACAGGTGAGGATCCTTGCAAATATCATTGGCCCACACTCATCCATTATTTCATTTTAAAATATTGTCCAAAAAAGTAAATCTACATATAGAATAATGTGTGTGTGTGTGTGTGTGTGTGTGTGTGTTTCAACCATACTTGATGACTTTCTGGAAACAAATACTGCGGGGGTAAGACACCCCTAACACCCCTCGGGGTGTGTGTTCTGTTAAGATACAGCCTGTTGTGCCTTAAAATGGCTTCTACTGTACTGCCTTACAATGGCTTCTACTGTACAATGCAGTGCAGTTGCCATGGTAACAGCTTCACGGTACTCCACAAGGGGGCTCCCTCTGGTAAGGGGGAAAATCCAAACTTAGAAATTATGCTTGTTCCGGACATTTCCCTCTTATAAATAAATACCCAGGCAACTCCAGGTTATTGGCTAGTAGTGTATATAAGTGCAGGAAAGAAAGAGCTATTGGAAGTGACATTTTGAGTTCCAACATGCCAATGTCTCTTTTTTTAAAAAAAAAGTCATAAAAAATCAGATTCAAAGAGCAGATGGCAAAGTCAGAATTGGCAAGCGCATTGGTAGCTATGGGACACACATTGTCTATTCCTACTTTAATTGCATTGTATCTGGATGACTGCAATGAATTCTCTCTGAGGTTGCTTTTAATAAACTTCACTTGATAACTAAGATTTTAACAGGTTCTCTTTACTGGGGACATGTAACCCATTAGGTAAAATACCAATTCTGGTTTCTAATTTGTTTCTGAGCCCAGTAGAATGGACTTGAGGTGAACTGTATGTATGAGGAGCTGTTAAAGTCCCCCCCCCTCTTTTATGAATATATTCACTTGTTTTGTTGTTTATCAATGCTTTCGTGTTTGTTTAAAGCTATCCGGATAATATTGACAGCACAGAGAGGTCTGCTGCATATTACTAGCTGGATTCTGGAATATTGTCCTGGGATTTTCTTATCTGGTCATTTCAAGGCTGTGGTCACTCAGCATAATAAATATTGCATGAAATTTAAGTTGCCCGAAGTAGAATTGTTTGGGTCATTCAACACATTATGCCATTATGCCATGCTTCAGTAACCATAACAGTTGAATTCATGCATTCTACTAAGCAGTAATGTGCTTTGCTCGGCTTTGGTTTGATGTTTTGTGCGACTCCACTCATAACTTTTAGATTTAGATTGAATGGAAACCATGATGGCACAGTGTTGTAGGCTAATTTTGCCCCCAGCCTGGAGTTCAATCCTGACCGGTTCAAGGTTGACTCAGCTTTCCATCCTTCTGAGGTTGGTAAAATGAGGATCCAAATTGTTGGAGGCAATATGCTGGCTCTGTAAACCACTTAGAGAGGGCTGTAAAGTATTATGAAGTGGCATATAAGTCTAAGTGCTATTTCTAGACAGTGGGAAAAAGCAACCAATGGAACAGCTTGCCTCCAGAAGTTGTGGATGCTCCATCACCGGAAACTTTTAAAAAGAGACTGGACAGCCACTTGTCTGAAATGGCATAGGGTCTCCTGCTTGAGCAGGGGGTTGCACTAGAAGACCTCCAAGATCCCTCCAGATGATGATGATTGATGAGAAGTTGAGAGCCAGGCATCCACATCATCATCAACTTGATAACCCTAAAGTTTCATTCTCTTGGCTTAATAAGGAGATTGTTATAATCACAAAGGGAGAATGGAATCCTCCGTTTGATGTGTGTTATGGAAACAAATGATTCCAGTATTTAGTCTGGAGCCTTTTTGTCAGTGTGTAAGAAATTATGAGCTGAGATAACCATAACAACAAGTCAGCCAATGGGAACTGTTTGGTGACTAAGAAACAGGATCTGTTGTGAGCCATGGGAGACGGCTCAGAGCCTGGGCATGGCCAGTGATCCTGCCGGTTTGGTGATCACATGTTTTGTGCTGCATGTGCATGCACAGTTTTACCAAAATTTGCCTTACACGTTACTTCTTGGGGAGTAATGCAGGCGAGGCCCGGCAATCCACTCTGCTGCGCTAATGTCCTTGTACTTGATATCACGTTGCAAGAGCTGCATGGGTATTGTATACATGCATCATGTTTTATATTATTGTATATAAACAAAATTCTTCTATAAATTTATTTTATTTATTTATTTCTTGGATTTCTAGACCGCCCCCTCTCCCAAAAAGGGACTCGGGGCGGTGTACAGTCAATGCAGATAAAAATACAATCATAAAACAATTAAATACATTTGGATGGAGGAGATAGGCTGTACAAGAAATAAATATATTCTAAAACCCTAAAAACATCCCCAATTAAAAACCCAAACCCAATTAGAATAAATCCCCGGGAGGTAAAACTAAGAAAGTGCCTGAATCCTGCTGAATTATTTAGTTGTGTGCTGGTTGGATTTTTGCAAACTCTTAACATGGAGGCTCTTAAGCATGTTTTAACCATGTTAAAACTCTTAACATGGAGGCTGCATGAGGGGAAAGATCAGGAAGAGATAGTTCACGAAATGGACTTTCCAACCAGTGTCTGGGAAATTTCTAGGCATGTCCTCACAGGTCTGAAAATAAATGAGAATGTTTTCTGCTGTTTTTGCAGTGATTGCACCAAATAAACTTCTGATTTTTGCAGTCTTATTTGGACAATGCTGGATTAGTAGGCATTGAATGTCATTGATGAATATGGTTACACGTCACTGTTAATGTATTTGCTATTATTCTGATAATTGGGATTATCGAGGGGTTTGTTACCTTAGGTGGATCTTCGTTTGCATGTGAAAAAAAAAGGTAATCTATGAAAGAAGCATAGATTTGGAGAAATCTTCAAAGTAATAGGGCTCAGGTCAGAAGTCAAGCAGAAGTCAAGCAACCCTGGTTACCATTTGGATGGAAGAGCTGTAGAGTAGATTGGATTTTGGGAGATTCAAAAGAAACTTCACACAAATGATACTATGGATATCATTTTAGCCATTGTCTGTCTCACTGCAGGATGTAGGCCTCTTCCGTATCTTTCCCAATGATATGGTCCAGAGCTTTCTTTTGCTAAATGGGCCCCGCAACAGAGGTGGGTTCCTACCGGTTTGGCCCAGTTCAGCCCAGTAGGTAGTAACTCAGCCTGCCACGCCCCTGAACCGGTTCTATCGTCAGCAGCACCATCTTGATTTTTGTTTCTGCACATGAGCAGAACAATCTTCATTGCAAAAATGTGATTCCCCCCCTTTCTAACGTTGTGTGCATGAGCAGACCTTTTTAGGTGCAACTGCGCATGCATGCAGAGCGCTCATTTAGCATGCATGTGAGTGAACCGGCAGTAATGCCAGCAGCAACCCACCCCTGCCCCGCAGTACTTGCTGAGGTTGTTGATCCCTCTTGTTTTAGATCTCTTTCGGGGAGAGCTAAACTTACTTCTCAATTCCAGGTTGCTTCTCTCCTTGATTAGTTTCCATCCATTGTTTCTTGTCTTCTGGTGCTTTGGAAAATACGTTGACCCTCTCTTCTTTGTGGCAGCAAAGTACTTTGTGTATTTTGTGGAGTAGGTTTCTCTGCAAGGCCTTTGACTTTTGATTTCAGATGTCTGCTTTACCGACTTCCAGTCACTAGATATCTATCACTCTAGAACTGAATACTTTTCTGGAAAACCAGAAGACCGGGGAGTTCGCCTCACCTCTTGAGGATAGGATGTTCCAAAGTGCACGGAATGAATAGTGAGGTCAGCCGTGTTCCATAGCACATTCCACCTTTCCTTTGATCTCCTAGTCCTGAGTCCAAGGTCCTTTCGGCTTTCCGTGGTGAGGTGGTGACCTGGGCAGGCTAAAAAATTAGCACAGTTGACCTTCACAAACACTTTCCATTCTTTCTCCTCCTCTTTGACTGCCTCTGTGGCTCAAAATGACTACAAGAATGTGAAGTTTTGTCTGGCTGAATGGGCTTCTTGATTGGCAACACTGCTGCCAAAAGTAAAAAGGACTTAAAAAAGGAAGTTGCGAACCGTGCTGCGGCCTGACCCCGGAGGCTTATTTAAAAGCGGAGAGCATAATTAGAGACGATAATGATGGAAACACAGGGTTTGCACAAGCTCTCGGGCATTCATTCCATAATTCTCATGTCAGGCTGGTGCTTTATGTTAAGATGATTTTGGTTCACTTTAGATCAATTAGGCTGGAGCCTCCCCCACTACCTCTGTTGTCAAAGAGCATTTCTGGAAGTCTTTGATTGCCCTGATCACAAGAACAATAGTGTGCCAGCTTCAGATTCCAAATCAGCAGGAACCTGGAATGCTTTTGAGAAGTGAAACATGGCCCCTGTATTCAAAGTTTTGGAACTTTCGTGATAAGAACACCAAAAATAAAAGAGGAAGCATTGAAATGAGTGAGCTGCTGTTTTTTTTTTCAAGGCCCCATTTCTAAGCAAGATGCTGAGTTTTAATGTCCAGAAAAAGAACAGGTGAAGGTGTGCAATTTAAAGCCTGCCATCTCTCCCATGAATGATCCATTCAGTTCGGGATGGAAAAACTTGCAGTCAATGCTTTTGATAGCTGGGTAACATTGCTTTTGTAGACACAGCTTGCATTGCACCTTCTGACCCTTTCCCTTTGCTTTACCATGTTAGCTGCAACTTTACGAACAAGAGACACAAATGACCAAGCTCAAATTATCCTACTTCAGATATATAAAGCAAAGACCAAGCTCTCTGGGGGAAAAAATCAGTGCTAATGGAAGGAAGGAAACTTAGGGGACTGGAGACTAAAATAGAAGAGAATACAATAGAATTCTTTATTGGCCAAGTGGGATTGGACACACAAGGAATTTGTCTTTGGTGCATATGCATGCTCTCATATGCATGTTTTTCTTGAAGACCTTTCACTCCTCATCCAAGAATCTTCTTCAGTTCTGACAAAATGATGGAGAATGAAAGGATTTATATTCTTTGCACAGACCCACCCACACCCACATGCACAACCACCCACCCCTACAAGGAATATAAATACTTCACACTTGATCTGTCAAATCACTGAATAGTGGTAAGCAAGTAGCTTTCAAAACACCAATTGCAATAGCAAAAGCACTTAGACTTATATACCATTTCACAGTTCTTTACAGCCCTCTCTAAGCAATTTTACAGAGTCAGCCTATTGCCCACAACAATCTGGGTCCTCATTTTACTCTCCTCGGAAGGATGGAAGGCTGAGTCAACCTTGAGCCTGGTGGGGATCTGAACTGCCAAATTGTAGGTAGCCAGTAGTCAGCAGAAGTAGCTTGCAGTACTGCACTCTAACCACTGCGCCACCGAAGCTCTTAATAACTTAAACATCAGAACCTTTTGTAGGGTAACTATGATTTGAGGCATGATGCCTTGCCACTTGATAGCTCCTGGCTAGCTTTGCCTAGCTTTGGAAGCTAAGCCTGCTTTGGCCTGGTTAATGCTTGGCTAGAAAGCCACCAAGGAACCTACAGGTTGGAGTCTAGACTGTGAAAGAGAAACATACTGTTTCTTTGAACAAAAGCAATCTCAAAATATTGTGTTGTTGCTAACAAAATTGCATGGATGTCCATGCGACCACAAAGCCACAGGAATCTAGTTTAGCCAGAGGATATCTTTTATCTCTTGGAGAAAAACAAAACATCTCCACACGAGTTCACTCACTCTGGTTTAGAGGCTTACCTAATGCTGCAAGACTTAATTAAAATGAAGTGAAGACTAGCTGTCCATTCCACTTTGAAATAACATCATAATTCCATACTGTTGATTTGACATCTAACCTTGCTGAGGGTTGGGCAAGCAGGTGAGCAGAAGGCTGCCAAGTTTTGGCTTCTAAAAATAAGACTTGTCAGATTTGCTGGAAAAGCAGCCACCTGCCAATTAAACAAAAGAGGCCTTCCATTAGGCTGGGTTGGAGTGGCAGATCGAGGCACTTACTTTGGTAGATAAATGCCTTAATGTCCCCTTTCCATTCTGCCACATGCCGGAGAGGATCAACATGACGTAGAATATCCATTAAAATCAGGTTAAACTTTCAGGATGGATGTCAAGAGCCTTAGTCTTCCTTGATCCGTTCTGGAGAGAGAGCTCTCTCTTTGCACATTGGTGCAGATTATCCATACAATTATGTAAATTGGAACTGTGCAAGTTTTTTGACATCCGTTATTACTGGCTGAACTGAAACTATCAATTTCCTCTCAAGTTCCATTTAATGATTTTGGAGGCTTTTATGGCAAATACGTTCAGTTCTTTCAATACCGTTCTTCCAGAACAGAAGTCTTTTTTTTTCTTTTTAATCACAGCAAAGTAGGACATATTTAACACGAGGAGAATCATACCCCAGAAAGGAGGCAAGGGCAGGACAAAATATATATATACATATCCCTAATTGAAATGCACATTAAATTATTAAAGAAAAATCAATATCGTCACTATTAGTGTTGTGATTTAATCGCCACAAGTGTGCTTCCTGCAACATCCACAGCAAACAGCAGTGACCCCCAAATGCTCACCTTATGTTCTGGCATCTTGACATCTTCGTAAGTATTTAAATAACTTTTTGATATTTCAAAAAGTCCTCAAGGCCTGGCTATGTGGTCAGTCCTGGAGCAAACCGGCAACCAAAGACAGACTGACTGAAATGGTTTCGTTGTCCTCTCTCTTCCTCTTTTCCATTTATGATATTTATCAATATGGGATTTTATGTATTGTATTTTTGTTTTTATCTGACTGTTGTGTGCCACCTGGGGTGGCTTTGGGTGAACTGGGAAGCTATATAAATTGGATCTATAAATAAATAAAAATAAATCGTACATTTTGTGTAAGGATGTCATTGCATACCTCTAACCATTGTCTCCTTACCCCTTGTCCCCTTACACTACAGAAACTTGTGGGTGCTTCAGAGCAGGCAGGAGTATGAATATAGCACCACTCTACACCTTGAGGGAGCCAGTTTGGTCTAGTGGTTAAGGCACCAGGCAGGAAACCAAGAGGCTGTGAGTTCTAGTCCCACCTTAGGCCTGCAAGCCACCTTTGTTAGTGGGTTAATCATTGGCAGCCATCAGGAATTCTGGGAGTTGAAGTCCACAGGTCATAAAGGGGTCTTAGTTCCTTGCCCCTGCAGATGTATGTATGTATGTATGTATGTATGTATGTATGTATGTATGTATGTATGTATGTATGTATCTATCTATCTATCTATCTATCTATCTATCTATCTATCTATCTATCTATCTATCATCTATCTATCTATCTATCTATCTATCTATCATTTGTCAAACATGTACAAGATAAAGGGAATAAGTATAAACGTGGATATGAACTAAGGAAATGAGTACGACTAAATGAGGACAGTAGGACAAGAATGGTAGGCACGCTGGTGCGCTTATGCACGTCCCCTTTACGGACCTCTTAGGAATGGGGTGAGGTCCACGGTAGACAGTTTAAGGTTTAAGCTGTGAGGGTTTGAGGATGTAACAACGGAGTCAGGTAGAGCATTCCAGGCATTGACCACTCTGTTGCTGAAGTTGTATTTTCTGCAATCAGGTTTGGAGCGATTTATCTTGAGTTTGTATCTATTGATTGCCCATGTATTATTGAGATTGAAGCTGAAGTAGTCGTTGACAAGTAGGACATTGTAGCAGACAATTTTGTGTACTAGACTTAGGTCACTCCGTAGGTGGTATAGTTCTGAGTTGTCCAAGCCCAAAATTTCGAGCCTGATGGCAGAAGGGATTCTATTGTGAGCAGAGGAGTAGAGTACTCTTCTCGTCAAATACTTCTGGACCCCTCAATGGTATTAATGTCCGATAAACAGTGTGGATTCCAGGCAGATGAGATTTAGTCCAACAAATCTGAAGATTATTGACACAGAGAAAGAGACTGGAGTTTCCATGGTTGAGACTTAACTTGAACCTGAATCTTGCAAACTTGGTCAAAAACCTTAACTACCATACCACATTATATGAGGTTTTTGTTTTAAAGTTGAATGGAGAGGGTTGGGTAGGGGATAACTACCTAAAAATTAAGTTTCAGCAACTCTGAATAATACTTGTGTCAAGTAACACAGTGTTTTGACAGCTTTTGATTTGGCTGGGGATGCAGAGAGGTGTGTATGTGTGCTTTGCATTTTTACCTCTAATGCATTCATGCAATTTAAATATTGGTAGCATTTAAATATGCTGAAAGGAGCCCATCACTGTAACCTTTTCTTATGTCTAAAAGTAGAATATTCCTTACGTTGGTGCTAATATATTCATGGGTCATTTTAACTTCCTGTTGGAGAAATGCAGTGAATGTATGCTTCCATGACTTTAGTTTTTTTTTAAAAATACGTTGAAAAAAATCATCCCAAATATTTAGTGTCAATTATTATATTTTGTTGGTGGGTGACAATTATTGACCCAACAAGAAATCTGGAAATCTGTTACAAGTACAGATAGTCCTTGACTTACAACTACAGTCAGGATCAGAATTTCTGTTCTAAGCAAGGCAGTTGTTCAGTAGACTGTGCCATAATGTATGACCTTTTTGGCCATGGTTGTTAAGCAAATCACTGCAGATGTTAAGGGAATCATATGGTTGTTAAACTAATTCGGCTTCCCCATTTGACTTTGCTTGTCAGACACCAGCCTGGAAGGTCACAAATGACAATCCCGTGACTTTAGGATCCTGCAACCGTCACAGATACATGCCGGTTGCCAAGCGCCTGCATTTTGATCACAGGACGGTTACAACGGTCATAAGTGTGAGAACCGGTGGCAAGTAACTTTTTTCACTGCTGTTGTAACTTGGAACGATAACTAAGTAAATGGTTGTAAGTTCAAGCACTAACTGTATAAGACAGACAACAATAGCACTTAGACTTATATACCACTTCACAGTGCTTTTACAGCCCTTTCTAAGTTGAGGGGCAAATAACAGGAGTTTTGTTATTGTCTGTTACAGTGACGTGCAGTCAGGGGAGGCAGGGGAGGCAGAGCCTCACCACTCTCATCATGAAAAGAAAAAAAATCTCCCCTTTTCTCTTTCATCTCTTTCTTGTGTGTGCAAGCAAAATACCCCAGGATCACGGTGGCGGGGACAGCAACTCCTTCCGCTGCGCTGCGGAGAAGAGCCACAGGAAGGAGGGGAATGGGACCAAGTGTGGAGGAGACAGCCCTTCATGTTGGCTCAGGAAGGAGGGGAATGGGACCACGTGTGCAGGAGGCTCCTCAGCGCCACCCTCAGATCAGCGCCAGCCGCAGTCCCCTTCCCCTGCACACGTGGTCCCATTCCCCTCCTTCCTGAGCCAACATGAAGGGGACCGCGGCTGCGCTGATCTGAGGCTGGTGCTGAGGAGCCTCCTGTACATGTGGTCCCATTCCCCTCCTTCCTGTGGCTCTTCTCCGCAGCGCAGCAGAAGGAGTTGCTGTCCCCGCCACCGTGATCCTGGGGTATTTTGCTTGCACGCTTGCAAAGATCAAGGTTGTCGCAGTCCTCCCTTCATGATGATAATTTGATGACATCACCAGCCTCACCAGCCCTAAACCTCACTGCACGTCACTGGTCTGTTATATATGCCGCCTTCTCCAAAAGGACTCAATATTGGTTAACTAACATAGTTAGTTTGTATTTTAATCTGATTTATATTCTTTCTTTTAAAGTGATGTTCAAGATTTATTAGCTTTTAACATTCCTAAACTGATAAACAAGCTGGAAACTATTTCCTGATAAGAAAAGTTTGTATAACAAATTGGAGAGTGGCTTATCTCTTGTGAACCCTAAACAACCTTTCTCCTTACAATTTATTCCCCTTCAGACCTCAATTTAATAAATATGTATGCTATTATCCTGTCCAATCAACTTTCCTCTTTCAGGTTTCTTTGTTATGTTAACTATCAAATGGGATGTAAGCTAAAGATTGGGGTTCCCTCTTTGAATGAGGAATCCCTTTTGTCTGAATATTCTGATCAATTGTAATAAAATGATCTTCCTGGCTCAGTTAGTCTCATTGGAAAATATGCACACTTAGGCACGAGCCTGAAAAGGCCGTATTTGGCTATCAAAGCGGTTTACAGAGTTAGCCTCCAGGAGGCTTCAGGGAGGCCTGCTAGGTCCAAAATGAGGCTCAGAAGGGTGTGGCACACCCCCCCCCCCATGCCCCATTTTAGGCCCCAGGTTGTTTCAGGAAGGTCTGCTAGGCCCAAAACAGGTCATGGGGGGCCGTGCAAGCATGCGTGGGGGGACGGAAGTGCAGGAGGGTCATGTGCACATGCACAAGGGGGCCATGGCGCATGGGGGGATGTCACTCATGCATTGCATAATGTTGGCCCGTGCACTTTTGGCATGTAACGACAAAAAGCTTAGTCATCACTGTGCTAAGATTATGCTCTGATTATGAAATGTCACTAGTGAAGAAGGTATTTCCTGCCTGCTCTATGATAGTTGGAAGAGTTAAAATTCAAGGAGGGATGGGGATGGTCTCAAATATGGCCTGAGCTGCAAGGGAAACAGAGAGAAAATTGGGGAAGAGAATTCCCCCCTTTCAATCTCTTGAGCGGCTGACTTCATTTTGACAGGACTGCTTCGATCCCCAAGTTAGCTAAGTGTAACTCAGCACAGCTTGTCGAAAGAAAGAAAGAAAGTAGAACTGTGACCTATGACCCCAAAATCTCTAACAAACTGAGCCTTAAGATATGTCTTTCACCATAAAGTCCAGAACTAGACAACCATTTGACTGGGATGGTATAAGGCAGACTGCTCATCATTGTCCAACCTCGGGCAACTTTAAGACTTGGGGACTTCAACTCCCAGAACTCCCCAGACAGTAAATCCATAAGTATTAAAGTTGCTAAGGTTGGACCCTCCTGGTACAAAGATCTGAGACTACTAAAGAAAATCTTAGGGGGCAACCTCCGAAAAAGGGGAAAGTGCCACGCTAAAAAGGAAATTGGATTTGATTTAATTAAATGTAAATGCAATCTCTTAACGCCTACAATGGAGAGAGAGGTGGGATTGTTGGCATTGAGCAAGGCGGACACATTGGTGTGTTGCTTAATGACCAGAATGTCTTACAACTAAAATTCGAGGTTCAGTTGTGGACCTGTCCTATATAATCAATGAAAGGCAGTTACACACTAAGGGTGGGATTCAGCTGGTTTGCAATGGTTCGGGAGAACCAGATGTTAATTTTAAATCCAGTTTTCCGAAATGGTAGTTATAAGGAGTGGCTGGCCCTGATCATCCTGCCCCACCCTTCCCAGGAGTCTCCATGCAGCCTGTTCAACATCCCAGGTAAGTGCAGGACCTGTGCAGAGGCTCTTGGAGGGCAAAAAATTGGCCTCACGGAAGTCCAGAAAAGGGCCCATTTCTGAGCTCCGGATGGTCTCTGGAGCATGAGGAGGCCGTTTTCACCCTCCCGGAGGCTCGAGGAAAGTCTCCGGAGCCTGGAGAGGGTGAAAAACAGCCCTACCAGAAGTACTGGAAGTCCAAAAATGGGTTGGTTTCTGGCCTCTGAAGGGCCTCCATAGCCCGGGGGAGGCCATTTTTGCCCTCCCAGAGGCTCAATGAAAGCATCCGGGGTCTGGAGAGGGTGAAAACGCCTCCCCCTGTTGTGCAGGAGGCCGAGTAGGCCACGCCCACCATGGTCAAGCCCACCCAGCCACTAGGCAGAGAGCCAGTTGCTAACATTTTTCAATCCCACCCCTGTTACATACCAACAGGTGCATACCCTATGCCCTATTTTAGTGTAGTGCAGTTTGTGGTCAACAGTTTCTTCCCCCATGAATTGGATCCAGCCATTGACTGGTGGTAATCTGACAGCTCTCAATGGAAGCTTACAGCTAATGCTCATTAAGCAAGTTACCGAAATCTTATTTGCTCAATGCCCATTGTGCATTATAGGCCTGCAGATAAAGTGCTTCTATTCATTTCCCAACACATAGTGGTTGTACGCCATAAAAAGCAATGTTAGCTAAGCCCTGTACCTATAACTCTACTAAGCCATCTATGTTTGCATTATTTTAATGACAAAATTCAATGATCTTATTAACCTCTTAAAGGCGCTAAGCAGCCACCCAAATGGTTTTTATTTTATTTCTTTGGTCCCATGTTGCCAGATGTTGCAGCATTTCTTATTCTGAACGCTTCGGCTTCGTATCAGGCCATTATAGACTGCAGAACATTTCTTATTACAGAATATGACTTGTCACCATCCCTTACCATGATGTTCCTTTCTGACAGAGTTACAGTTTGGGAGATTAGGCTTCAAGTTGCAGAGGAAGATTAATGGGAGTGATCATGTTTTCTTTCAAGCCAGCCGGCAAATTTTCACTGATAATTTCGTGAAAACTTCTGATAAGCTTCCAAGAGACTTCAGGATTTTTCAGAAGACGCTTTGAAAGCTACCAAGTTAACACAGTCATATCAAGACGGTTTTGTCACATGATGTCTCTCCACAATAAGACCTCACTGGAATTTCACATGTTCCCTGTATTCTTGTAGGCATTCACACAAGCTCTGATCTACCTCTACGTGTATTAAGGAATTGGAGAGAGAAGATCATTTCAACTTATAGCAATGCTCTGTTAGGGTGCTCAGAAGAGACAATAAGATCAATATACAGGTAGTGTCAGCCTCTGCTTTGCTTGCTTGCTATAAGCTGCCATAGAAATGGGGAGGGTGGGGGCATGGTATTTGGGAAGGGAATTGTATGGTACTGGAGGACTTACGTAGAAGGGAGTTTTGTTCTCCCCATCTTCTGCGCATGCTGATGGCCAATGTTTGGACTTGGTCAAGGCCAACAGTGTCGCATACCAACCTGATGAGGCCTTTTGAAGATGTACCCCACATGACACCTTAGGGAGTTGCAGATTGGACACTGGGCTGGGGTAATTGGAGGGAGGGGGCTGGGTAATCATTTGATATGTACTTGTTCATGGCTTTTGGGCTCAGACCTTGCTTTTCTTTCGCTGCTGTCTTTTCATAACCAATAAAAGTATTTTTAATTCCACGAATAATGGAGTTGGGAGTTTTCTTTCTTGGTTATTGATGGAGGCACGCCTGACAGGTAGTTGTCGACTACCACAATTGAGCCCCAAATTTATGCTGTTAAGTGAGAAATTTGTTAAGTGAGTTTGCTCCATTTTACGACTTTTCTCACCACATTTTTTTTCAGTGAATCAATGCAGTTCTTAAATTATTGGTTGTTTAACTGAATTCCCTGTTGACTTTCCTTTTTAGAAAGTCACAAAAGAGGATGAAAATATGATTCCAGGACACTGTAACTGTCATAAATGTGAGTCAGTTGGCAAGCATCCAAATTTAAATCACATGGCCATAGGGATGTTGCGACTGTCATAAGTGTGAAAAAATGGTCATAAGTCACTTTTTTGAGGGCTGTTGTAACTTTGAATGGCCACTAAATGAACTGTTGTCAAGGACTACCTGTAGTTCCTTCTCTTCCTTTTTTTCCAAGAAAGTGTTGGAAGAAATGTCCTTCTGGGTTCGGCTCCGAGTGGGGAAAAAGACACTGGAGACATGGAGGCTGCTTGGAAAGATGGTTTTAATGGTGGAGAGGACCACATGGCTTGAGTCCTGAACAGAATAGGTGATCACATGCTTCAATGTTGGTGTAGAAGAAGAGAAGGGAAGAGAAGAGAGTGAAGAAGGGCTTGCGGGGCTTTTTATAATCTGTTCTGCCCCACCTATCTGTTTCCTGTTCCTGTGTAAGAAATGTATTCTGATTTGTTGGCTGACTCCCATGGGCAACCCTCTAGGCTGAGTTTTGAATCCAGGTTTGGTTGAATTCTCAGATGCCATGTGTTTAGTTGAGTAAAAGGCAATATTATCCTGCCTTAATCCCATACCCCTGGAGCTGAAGAGGAGAACTCTTTATTATGTAAAGTGGACTAGCTTGGCCTTCTTAATGGCCCATTGATAAAGTGGGGATGGGCAGGAAGCTGCAGGAATTTACTTTGTGTTTAAAATGTGTTTCTCCCTTTTTCACATCCAGGAAAATATAATATTCTGCCTTATCAATATTTCCTAGGATATTTCATTTTTCTGGGAGAGGGCTGGGTGATAACTTCCAACAAAAGAAATGCAGTTAATAACCGTGTTGCACTTAACAACCGTGTTGCTAACTGAACTGAAATCATCCACTTAACAACTATAACAAGAAAGGTCATAAAACCTTTCTTTCCAAGGTTTTATGACCTTTCTTGTCATAGTTGTTAAGTGAATCATTGCAGTTAAGTTAGCAACATGGTTGTTCAGTGAATCTGGCGTCTCCATTGACTTTGCTTGTCAGAATTTCCCAAAAGGGGATCACATGACCCCCCCAGACATTGCAACCGTCATAAATATGAGTCAGTTGCCAAGCATCTGAATTTTGATCACATGACCAGAGGGATGATTCAACAGTCGTAAGTGTGAAAAGCAGTAATAAGTCAGTTTTTTTCATTGCTGTTGTAACTTCAAACATTCATTAAATGAACTGGACTACCTGTACTGGTAGTGATGCAATGGCTCAGTGACTAAGACGCTGAGCTTGTCGATCAGAAAGGTCGGCAGTTTGGTGGTTCGAATCCCTAGCGCCGCATAACGGAGTGAGCTCCCATTACTTGTCCCAACTTCTGCCAACCTAGCAGTTCGAAAGCATGTAAAAATGCAAGTAGAAAAACAGGACCCTCCCTGGGAAGGCTAACAGTGTTCTGTGCACCTTCGGCATTTAGTCATGCCGACCACATGACCATGGAGATGTCTTCGGACAGTACTGGCTCTTCGACTTTGAAACGGAGATGAGCACCACCCCCTAGAGTCAGGAATGACTACCACATATGTGCAAGGGGAACCTTTACCTTTATCTTACCTGGACTGTATTTGATTAGATCACCCCTTTCTCTATCATGCCTGATTTTTGACAAAGATATCAAAGACCCTCATATTTTATGCCTTGCCTCTTATATTTAACCTGAGTAGATCAAAACCCACCTAGACAAAGTTCTGAGCCATCTCTTTAAAAGAGCAGAAAATACAGGAGGCAAATGGATCATTTCTTTATATATATATTTTTATTTAAGTTAAAAGAGGCCTATGGATTTCCTAGCATTTCAAACTTCATAGCTCCGGGCCTTGAGAATTGAAATTATAATCACCCAAACTTGAAAATTGCATTAAGTTGATGTAACATTCACTTAAATTAACATGTCTCTTTGACAGCATATCAAATTTCTGAGCTAATATTTTCCCTTCTTTAATAAGTGTAAGCTGAGATCTCAATTAACTGATTACCTGGAGAACTTTTCGGAAGAGCATAAAATGGCATCCTATAAGTGCAAACTCTATATTCATTAAAGGTGCATCTGAGAATCAAACTAAATGTGATAATGGCTTCTCTCAGTATTTAAACATGGTGTTTTCCCAATTATTTCATAAGAAATGTAAAAAAAAAAAAAATAACTGATACTTTTTTTGAAGGAACAAACACCAAATTGGCTATATAAGTGAAAAACTTATAAAGAAATGTTTACAGTTTGCTCTCATTGTCCTTCCTTCCTTTGGGTCTCACCAGATGGCCCTGTTTTATGGAAGGGACTGGGGCATACCCACCCCATTAGTTAATATGGAAAGAGCAGAGATTATCACACATAGGCAGTCCCACAGATCCCTTGGCCTGTTCTAGGAATGGATTTATATATCATAACCTGCACCTTGAATTCTATCCAGAAACCTAATGGGACCAAATCACTTGTGGAAGAATGGCTTTGCCTAGGCATAGCAGAGGTGGGATTCAGCAGATTCTGACCAATTCTGGAGAACCAGTAGCGGAAATTTTGAGAAGTTGAGCGAACCGGCAAATACCACCTCTGGCTGGCCCCACCACCATCTATTCTCTGCCTCCCGAGTCCCAGGGAATGGGGATTTTGCAGTATCCTTCCCCTGGAGTATGGAGGGGATGGAGATTTTACAGTATCCTTCCACTGGAGTGGGGAGGGAATGGAGATTTTACAGTATCCTTCCCCTGGAGTGGGGAGGGAATGGAGATTTTCCAGTATCCATCACCTACCATGCCCACCAAGCCATGCCCATAGAACCAGTAGTAAAAAGTTTTGAATCCCACCACTGAAACATATCATGGCAATTGTCTGTTGGAAAGAAGGTTGGAAGTTATTTATTTATTTATACCCTGTCTTTATTATTTTTACAATTAATTCAAGGTGACAAACATATCCAGCACACCTCCCTCCTCTTATTTTCTCCACAACAATAATCCTGTGAGGTGAGTTGGGCTGAGAGATTGTGACTTAAAGTCCCCCAGAAGCTTTCATAATTAAGGCAGGACTTGAACTCATGGTCTCTCATTTTCTATAGCTCGATATCTTAACCACTAGATCAAACTACTTTAAATATTTCTTAACTTAAGTTTTCTATTTTTCCCCCTTTTCCCTTTTCTTTTCTTTTCTTTTCTTTTCTTTTCTTTTCTTTTCTTTTCTTTTGATCGGCCTTTTAGTATATGACTTTTTTTAAATAAATGGAGAAAAGCCTCCCAAATCTTGTGGCTGTGATCATTTTATACATAGAAATGTCAATGTATCATTTTTTGGGTCTGGGGACCTCTTTCTCTCCACCTATCAGTTTTTCATTTAGTTGAAGATCTGGATTCTGGATGTTATAATGTTATAATGTATAATAGTACTATAATGTTATAATATTATAACACTATAATACAGGACTGTCAAACTCGCAGCCTGTGGGCCAGGTGTGTCACTCCCACATAACACCTCTCCTGCGCGAGCTGCACTGGCTGCACTGGCTACCTGTGGTTTTTCGGGTGCGTTTCAAGGTGTTGATTACCATCTTTAAAGCGCTCCATGGCACAGGACCTAGTTACCTGCGGGATCGCATCCTACCCCATACATCCCTGCGACCAATTCGCTCTCACAGGGAGGGACTCCTCCGAGTGCCGTCCGCCAAGCAATGCCAACGGGCGGCGCCCAGGAGTAGGGCTTTCTCTGTGATGGGCCCAACCCTCTGGAATGACCTCCCCCCCCCCGATATCAGAACCACTACTGACCTCCGCTCCTTCCGTAAGAAACTCAAGACCCACCTGTTCCAATTAGCTGGCCTGGCCCATTTATAGTCCCATTCTTATCCTCCTGGCAATCATTTTAATTCTGGGGTAGTTCTTAAGGGGTAGTTTTTTTAATGTTGCTTTTAATTTTAATTATTATTGTACAGTTTGTATGTCGCCTCCTCTATCTATATGTATCTATATGTATTTATATTATGTTTTTATTATGACTGTACACCGCCCTGAGTCCCTTCGGGGAGAGGGTGCGGTTTATAAATTAAATAAAAGTAAAAGTAAAAAGTAAAGTAAAGTGCTGGCCTAGCCCACACCCAGTTTAGCAAAGGGGGGGGGAAGTCGCAATATGTCACATGACACTGCCATGACGACGCGGGTTTGACACCCCTGCTATAATATTATACCATTATAGTGTTATAATATTGAGTGGTGCCGTGGCCAGCGTGTGGCAGGATTTATATTCCTTGCAGTCATCTGAATATAAATCCTTCCATTCTCCATCAAATGAACAGGTGACTGCAAGGAATATAAATCCTTTTATTCTCCACCATTCAGTTAGAACTGAAGAAGCTTTTTGGATGAGAAGCAAAACGTCTTTAAGGAAAAACAAAGATTTGCCTTTTGAAAACGCGCTTTTGGGACAACTGTGGCGTGGTGTTGTGTGGTGGCCTGGAGGTGGAGCTCTAGCCTCACGATCAGGAGACTGTGGTTCGATCCTAGGTAGCGGCAGAAATTTCTCTCTCTGGGCACAATCCGTCCACTTAACATTTAACTCCATTCAGTCGCCCTGACTCCACCCCGAGGTAAGGGATTATGGCAGGGGTGTCCAAACTTGGCAACTTTAAGACTTGTGGACTTCAACTCCCAGAATTCCCTAGCCAGCCATGCTGGCTGGGGAATTCTGGGAGTTGAAGTCCACAGGACTTAAAGTCGCCAAGTTTGAGAAACACTGCCCTAGATGAACATCAAGTGAGAGTTGAACTAAAGGCTGTAAATCCCAACAAAGCTGCAGGTCCAGACGGGGTGTTGGGGAAAGTAGTAAAAACCTGTGCTGACCAATTAACAGGGGTCCTGACAAGGATTTTTAACCTCTCCCTGCAACAGGCTACAATACAATACAATACAATACAATACAATACAATACAATAGCAGAGTTGGAAGGGACCTTGGAGGTCTTCTAGTCCAACCCCCTGCCTAGGCAGGAAACCCTATACCGTTTCAGACAGACGGCTATCCAACATCTTCTTAAAGACTTCCTGTGTTGGGGCATTCACAACTTCTGGAGGCAAGCTGTTCCACTGATTAATTGTTCTAACTGTCAGGAAGTTTCTCCTCAGTTCTAAGTTGCTTCTCTCCTTGATTAGTTTCCACCCATTGCTTCTTGTCCTGCCCTCGGGTGCTTTGGAGAATAGCTTGACTCCCTCTTCTTTGTGGCAACCCCTGAGATATTGGAAGACTGCTATCATGTCTCCCCTAGTCCTTCTTTCTATTAAACTAGACATACCCAGTTCCTGCAACCGTTCTTCATATGTTTTAGTCTCCAGTCCCCTTATCATCTTTGTTGCTCTTCTCTGCACTCTTTCTAGAGTCTCCATATCTTTTTTACATCGTGGCGACCAGAACTGAATGCAGTATTCCAAGTGTCCCATCATGCTTGAAAGCAGCCACAATTATCCCAGTTCCGAAGAAAGCAGCCATAAATACCTTGAATGACTATAGACCCATTGCACTGACGTCTATAGTGATGAAGTACTTTGAGAGACAGGTCCTACAATCAGGGCCGGATTTTCCTATAGGCTAACTAGGATTCAGCCTAGGGCCTCAAGATCAAGAGGGGCCTTTTATTTTTATTTATTATCCGTGCCACATTTTTTATAAAGGTTAGTACCAATTACAACATGTTTCATTTAATATATATATATATCACAGTAATGATGTATTTTATTATCTCTCATGTAATTTACAAACTTAAAAATGGGAGGTGAAAGGGCCCCATAAGTGGAATAGCCTAGGGCCTCTTTTCATCTAAATCCGGCCCTGCCTACAACACCTCAGGTCCTGTCTTCCACCAAAATATGATCAACACTAGTTTGCTTATAGAAGCAACAGGTCGACAGGGGGTGCCATCACCACTGCTCTACGTATTGCACTGAGCCACCTTGAGAAATCTGGGAATTATGTCAGAATGCTTTTTATAGACTATAGCTAGGCCTTTAACACCTGAATTTCCCTCCCCTCACTTGTGAATGGATCAAAGACTTCCTGACGGATCGTCCACAAACAGTAAGGGTTGGGTCCTTTACATCTTCCATGCTGAAGCTCAGCACAGGCTCCCCTCAGGGCTGTGTGCTCAGCCCCTACCTGTACTCGCTGTATACATATGACTGCATATCCTCTGATCCATCCAACATCATAATAAAGTTTGCAGACGACACAACAGTGCTGGATCTCATAACTGGAGGGGACGAATCATCACAGAGGGAAGAAGTCCCGAAGGTATCCGCATGGTGCTCAAGAAAAAACTTACAACTAAATACTAGTAAAACAAAGGAGATGGTGCTAGATTTCCAGAAGCACGGAGAGGAACCTGCACCACTGTATATCGAGGGGGACTGTGTGGAGAGGGTTTCCTCTTTTAAATTCTTGGGAGAGCTTATTAGTCAAGATCTCACCTGGAAAAACAACACGTCTCTGGTGATTGGAAAGGCCCAACAGAGACTTCATTTCCTTAGAGTCCTGCGGAAAAATCAGGTGGAACAACTGCTGATGACCTCTTTCTATCGGTCCACCATAGAAAGTGTCCTCACATATTGCATTACAGTAGGGTATGCTGGTTTAACTGCTGCGGACAGGAAGGCCCTACAGAGAGTGATCAATTCGGCACAAGAAACCATTGGTTGCCCTCTGACACCACTGGATGACATCGCCAGATCTCGCTGCTTTAGCAGAGTAAGGAAGATAGTCAGAGATGATTCACACCCTGGTCAGTGTCTCTTTGCACTTCTACCATCGGGCAGAAGACATCAAAGTATAAGCCAAAGTATAAATAGGTTTAAAGATAGTTTCTATCCTTGGGCTGTCAGACTTTTAAATACAACCACAATCACTCCATGCACATGCTAGTTTTTTTCTTTTTCTTTCTTTTTTCGTTTCTGCTAAAATTTTGCACCAGTGAGGTTAAAACCAATTTCGTTGTATTTATTTTGTATAATGACAACAAAGATTATACTTATACTTATTTCTTCAAAGACAATAACCATCTTTGATGGAGGCTTCTTTTTAGAAAATGAGTCGCCTATATAAGATAGGGAAGGAGGAGCCGTAAGGAACTCAGGTTAAAATCTCAAAAAGGCTGCAAAAACGAGCGAGGGAAAAGAGATATCAAAGTGGTACAAATGTCAGGAAAACTACAAGTGAAGTGGTGGGGAAAAACATGCAAGTGATGGAAGGAAAATAAAGCAAAGAAAACGGCTGTAAAGCAGAACAATAAAATACTCTGAACATCTCATCCTGGGAATATATGTTTGTTTACTTTTCAAACCTTTCTTGGTAGCTAGCCAAGAGAAAGCAGAACTGCCGAGCTTCAGAGAAAACTTGGCGGTTCATGACCATAGAATAAAAATGGCAGCAAGCCAAGATGTAGGATGGAGGCCTTAGAGCAATGGGAAAACAAACCTGTATTTCTTGCCTTTGTATCCTGCTGTTCTCTGAAACTTGGGATAACATCTATAGGGCTTCCAAACAGTTTTTTTTTCTGCATGGGGAATCTACAATAGTCTTTTCTTGATATTGGAATGCTTTGACATATGTGTACTATTTAGTATGCTCCTAAAACTGGTACTACTTCTCAGTGGAAGTGTTTTCAAATGTAAGGGATTAGTTTGGAAACTCTGGGTTGCTGTGGTGGGATATAGTCTGGATTCCCAGGAGGGAGGGGCTGCATTCCAGAGGACCAAGAGACAGCAAAGTTCAGATAGTTTGGTTGCGATAGACAGAATCAAGACAGCTCTCCTCTAGAAGTTCTCAGAGTATATGAGAACTATGTAGGAGTGGGATTCACTTCCCTTCCCTCCTGGTTTGCAAATGTGAGTGCCTTGTCTGCGCATGAGCATTGCCTTCTGCACATGTGCAGTGCTCACATATTACGTCGGGGCTGGTGGGAGGAGCCTCCCGCAGTCGCCGCTACTGGTTTCCCCAAACCGGAGAAAACTGGCTGAATACCACCTCTGGAACTATGATACAAATGGATTGCTTTAGTTTGGTAAAACTTCTGCCTATACTGTGGGTGAGGAACAAGAGAGGAAACTGCTTTGAAGTAACTCAGCATGTCTTTCTGGAGCATGACAGTTGCCCAAAATTTCTTCTCTTTAGAAAAATTTGATGGTTAATGACCTTTGTTTTTGGTGCAACTTTGAAAGTGGATTTCCTCAAGTTATAATTTAGAATTAAAACCAACCTGTCAACCTTGAAGTGGACTTGACTGAGGCCATTTTGGCACTTCAGTGTTGTTACACTGGAGCTTGGGGATAGGGAGGGTGGACTAGAGATAGCTGGAGAGAATTGTAGCCAAAACAAAATACTTTCTTCTGGGAACCAAAGACATTCCCACAGTGGACAGAGAGGGGAGGAGTGAAGTTATCAGGCAACTGGATGATACCTTGATTGCACCATGTGACTGATTGGGGAGGGGAGAAAACTTTTATTTTTAATTAGGTGAAGACCGTGGGCACATTCAGAGTCAGTTTACCGTAAAGCCTAGAAACTTGAAATTTGGCACATATGTTCCTCTTGGCTTCTAGGTGCTCACTAAGAAAGGATTTTTCAAAATGACCATCATATCATTAGTATTTCCTATACAGTAATTAACACGCTCTGATGCTAAGGATTTCTACTCCCCCTCCCCACCTGAAAAGAATTCTGTTCCAACTGCCAGTTGCCTCACATTCTGTCACCTCAGATGCACCACTTCTTCACTCAGGAGCAGTCTGGAGCTCCTTACAGTACTAAACATCAGCACCTCACCAAAATGTCTACACCTTCTACCTATGGAGCTGCTTCCAGATTCAAGGCAGCAGGAGCGATATTCCCTTACATGTTTCAATCACCAACGACCACTGAGCCAAACAATTGTGAACCGAATTTCTCCTGCATAGCCCAATCACATAGTTTCATCATGAAACATGGGTATCCAGCTACTAATATAGAATATGATATTGCTAGATCTGAGCTAACAAACTCCAGATATGGTAGCACCACATAAGTCAATATATAGCCTTAATATACAGATTAGTTCTAATAACTGAAGAATAGGATCAAAACTCTGACAATTATTCATTTCTTCCAGATGGTTAACAGCAAAGAACCTGGCCTCATAAAACTGAAACAGAGACATGTAAGGCACTTCAGAGAGAGAGAGAGAAAAGAACTGTTTTATGTACATTTATCTATTGTAACTACAAACTCTATTCCAGTTGAAAAGGAACAGAATTATACATGTCTCTTCTGAATGGGACGTAAAATATAAGTTAAAGAGAAGATGTACACAAAAGAGAAGCACCTTTGTAGTTTAAAGAATTCTACAAAGAGATTTTCAGGCCTTTGGGGTAATGTCTACATAGAAATCCGTTGGTTCGAGTTAAGGGTTAGTTCAAGATTAGATAAATACAGACATTTCTTTAGAGTTCCTTTTTATTTTCAGAATAAGATTATTTTGGCTGCTGGCTACAATATTACAACAAAAGATGTCGGGGAGGAAAAGGGACCTTTGGGGACCATTTCCTTTGGTGAAAGGACTAACCTTTGCCTCTTTCAAAACACAGCCACGTAATACAATCAATAACTGCCAGTCCCTTATATTTAAATCTGTACGAACCCTTTCCATTTGGATTGAAAACATTTCTGGCAGCATACAGGTGGTCCTCAACGTACGGCCACAATTGAACCCCAAATTTATGTTGTTAAGTGAAACATTTGTGAAGTGGCTTTGCTCTATTTTACGACTTTTCTCACCACATTTGTTCAGCGAATCAATGCAGTTCTTAAATTAGCAACACGGTGTCACACCTGGAAGCCATCTTTTACATCGGGCCTTCGGGCCTGCCACATTTTCTACTGTAGGAAAATGAGAGGAGGGGATTATATAGAGTGTGGGTGATATCTAGTCAAAATAGCATTCCTTTCTCAGAGAGTCAAGGACACTTTGTCCTGCAGCTGCAATGGTGTGACTGGGAGGCATCCAGTTTTGGACGGTGCCTGATTGGACCATGTGATGGACATGTGGGTGCTGGGCAGGGGCTTAAATTTTGTTTGGGTGGGGAAAACCTGGAAATCTTCAGGTTCGGGTTTTCCCAGATGTTCCAATATGACATCTCTAATAAAATGGAACTTTGAGGAAACACATGCCTCGGCGTCTTCTTTTGCAGGGGGTGTTACTTAGAATCCAGACACACAGTTGTTTAAGTGAATTGGGCTTCCCTGTTGATTTTCCTTTTCAGAAAGTCACAAAAGACGTTACTCTGGAACACTGCAACTGTCACAAATGTGAGTCAGTTGACAAGCATTCAAATATAAATCACATGGCCATGGGGTTGCTGCACCTGTCGTAAGTGTGAAAAATGGTCACAAGTCAGTCGAGGACTACCTGTATTTCCTTCCACAACAACACAAGCGTATCTGTTGCAATACATAACAGGGTATCTGGAGAATGGTGAAAGTGGCTAAAAACAACAACGAATAGTAACTTAACTGAAGGCCCATCCCTATTTTATGTCTTGAGCAGGCACTATTTAGCAGAAGATGTCAAAGTTCATTGGGTAAGATAACCCTTCTAATTTTATTTTTTGTTTTATTTATCATATCCAGAGGCTGCCCATTCCTCTCGTAGAGTATACAAATACAATGGTATCTCATCGTTAATTGGTTCCGGAAGGCACAAAGAATACTAAAAATGATGAATGCCAAGCAAACCATGTGAGTTATCATGTGAACCCTTTGTTTCATCTAGGAAGGACTTCCTGTCTCTCCCTTTTCTATATCAGCAGCTTTCCCAGCATGGATGACTTCCTGTCCACTCTCCACAGCCATCCGCCTTTTCTTATTGCAGCACATTGAGTACTGAACAAACAATGAGTATCGGGACAATATTTTCACATCAAAATGCATCAAGACCAAATTTGATGAATTTTGTAGTCAAGTACCAAGGTATTACTGTAGACATAAAAACATATATACATATTATAATAAAAGCAGTTTAAAACTTTTGAAGGAAAAGTCACCATGGCACCTGATCTCAAATTGGGATTTGAGATATTTTCCAGCTAAAACATTGCTTCACTCTTTCTACCTCAATTTTCCACAAACATTTTGTCTGGGGACAAATTGCCTCCAGGAAAGTAATATTTTCCCTCCTACAATGTTCTCCTCTGTCACCATTTCCCCTGATACATCCCATCGCTTTTCCCCACTTTTGCCTTTGGTTCTTGTCATTTCACCAGAAAATGTCTCGCCTGACGTAATTCTTTCCATCCTAAGCCAATTTCGGTTCGGATCAGGGAAATCAGTAGGCGTAGAATAAACTCTTGGGTCCTCCATTTGCCTTAAACAAATGTTTAATTAATAGGAGCAATGGCTCCTTTCTTTGCATGTGTAATGGTTTTAAACACAAGGGTAACATAGATTGTCAAGTCACATTACTTTGCAGCTTCTGAACGATGCTGTGCAACAGGCTGTGGTTTAATAGGCTGTGTCAGAAAATGTGAGAGGAGATGGAGCTTCTCTTTTTTTTACATTTGGGAGGATACAGGATTTTTGCTGAGAAAGTAATGAATATTCAGAATGGCTTACGTATTACTGATTTAGTAATCATCCATTTATCCAAGACAAATGCATCTAGGTTCTCCTGCTTTACTGAGCTGCATTTCAGCATTCTTATACCGCCAGCCAACAGAAACAAGCTCTTTTACTTGGGTCAGTCATAGCTGTGTCTTATCCGATCTATCGCGATCCCATGGACAATGTTCTTCAGGCCTTCCTGTCCTCTACCATCCTCTGGAGTCCATTTAAGCTCATGCCAACTACTTCAGTGACTCCATCCAGCCACCTCATTCTCTGCCGTCCCCTTCTTCTTTTGCCCTCAATCTTTCCCAGCATTAGGCTCTTCTCCAGTGAGTCCTTCATTCTCATTAGGTGGCCAAAGTACTTGAGTTTCATCTTCAGGATCTGGCCTTCTGAAGAGCAGTCAGGATTGATCTCCTCTAGGATTGATTGGTTTGATTGCCTTGCAGGAGTCCTGTCCAGCACCATAGTTCAAAGGCCTCAATTGTTTGGTGCTCAGCCTTCCTTATGGTCCAACTTTCACAGCCATACATTGCAACTGGGAAAACCATAGCCTTGACTATGCGCACTTTTCTTGGCAGGGTGATGTCTCTACTTTTTAGAATGCTGCCTAGATTTGCCATAGCTCAAATACATAGCTCAAATGCACGTAAGGAAGAACATACTTGTGATCAATTTTTCTGGGTGATACATTGCTTTGGAGTGTTGGCAGTGCCTTTTTTAAGATTATCCGACATGCAATGTGGCCGGAAGCAAGTTAAGACAGAGGTGAACTGAACTTAATAAGCTATAACCATCATTATGTACAAAGACATCTGAATATCACGTCCTCAGAAGGCACTTGTGGGAGATATGAGTTCCATAGAACATAGAATCATAGGGTTGGAAAGGACCTTCAGAGCTCTTCTCGTACAACCCTCCGCTCAAGTTAAAAGACTGGTCGAATGGCTCTCCAGTCTATTTTTGAAAACCTCCAGTGATGGAGTACCCACAACTCCAGGAGGCAAGCTATTCCATTGATTAATTGTGCTCACTGTCAGAAAAGTTCTCCTTATCAAATCAAATGTAATTTGTTAGCCGTACCCTCTCCACAAGGGACTCGGGGCGGCGTACAATAAAAACAGATACATATATGCATATAACATACAGAAACACACATACGGATACATACACATACCCGGAGGAGGTAACAATCATTAAATACAATACGATAATAACGATAAAATTTGCCATTAAAATACCCCATAATTAAAAATTACAAATTTAAAAGGACCGTCAGGAGGAATAGGGTGGACTACGGTTGAGCCAGGCCAGATAATTGAAAAAGGTGGGTCTTGAGCTTTATACGGAAGGAGCGGAGATCGGACGTAATCCTGATGTCGGGGGGGGGGGTCATTCCACAGGGCTGGGCCCATCATAGAGAAGGCCCTGCTCCTGGGTGTCGCCCCCCCGACACTGTTTAGAGGACGGCACCCGGAGAAGTCCCTCCCTGTGTGAGCGGATTGGTCGCAGGGATGTATGGGGCAGGATGCGATCCCACAGGTAACTAGGTCCTGTGCCATAGAGCGCTTTGAAGATCATAATCAAAACCTTGAAACGCACCCGATAGACCACAGGAAGCCAGTGCAGCTCGCGCAGGAGAGGTGTTACATGGGAGTACCTAGTACTCCCCATAATCACCCGCGCGGCCGCATTCTGGACCAACTGCAGTCTCCGGGTGCATCTCAAGGGAAGCCCCATGTAGAGAGCATTGCAGTAGTCTAGGCGAGACATCACCAGCGCATGGGTGACTGTGCGTAGGGCATCCCGGTCCAATAAGGGGCGCAATTGGCGCACCAGGCGAACCTGGTGGAACGCCCCCCTTGCCACGGCTGTTACATGGTCATCCATGGACAGCCGGGCATCCAGGAGGATGCCGAAATTGCGCGCCAGCTCCATGGGGGCCAGTTGTTCACCCCCAATGGCCAGAGATGGAAGCACCTGGTTGAACCGGGGGGCCGGAAGCCACAGCCACTCCGTCTTGGAGGGGTTGAGTTTGAGTCGGTTGTCACCCATCCAGACCCATACGGCTTCCAGGCACCAGGACATCATTTCGACGCCCTCATTGGGGTGGTTCGGGCTGGAGATGTACAGCTGGGTATCATCAGCGTACAGATGATATCCCACCCCAAAACCACGGATGATCTCGCCCAGCGGTTTCATGTATGTGTTGAACAGGAGTGGCGAGAGAACCGACCCCTGTGGCACACCACAAGTGAGGGGACTCAGGGTCGATCTCTGCTCCCCTGCCAACACACGTTGCGTCCGGCCGGAGAGATAGGAGCCGAACCACCGTAAAACGGTGCCCCTAACTCCCAGCCCCTCCAGCCGATGCAACAGGATACCATGGTCGATGGTATCGAAAGCCGCTGAGAGATCTAATAGGACCAGGATAGAGGAACAACCCCTATCTCTGGCCCTCCAGAGATCATCTACCAACGCGACCAAGGCCGTCTCCATGCTGTGCCCGGGCCGGAAGCCGGACTGGCGCGGGTCTAAATAATCATTCTCCTCCAGGTGACGTGGAAACTGTTGGGCCACCACACTCTCTACAACCTTCGCTAAAAAGGGAAGGTTGGAGACTGGACGATAATTAGCTAGCTCCGTTGGGTCCAGGGAAGGCTTCTTGAGTAAGGGTCTCACAACTGCCTCTTTCAAGGTGGCCGGTAGAGACCCCTCGCCCAACGAAGCATTCACTAGGCCCAGGAGCCAGTCTCGTGTGACCTCCCAGGATGCCAGTACAAGCCAGGAGGGACACAGGTCCAATAAACATGTAGTAGGTCGCAGACGTCCACGTAACCTGTCCAAATCCTCGATGGCAACCGAGTCAAACTCCTCCCAGAATGGCCTCTCAAGACTCGCCTCGGGCGTCTCCACTAGACCACTGAAAGGAACCCATTCCCTCCGGATTTGAGCGACTTTATCCTGCAGATATTTCCCAAATTCCTCTGCCCTGCCCTGTAGAGGGGCTTCCCGCGGCCTCTGAAACAGAAGGGAGCGGGTCATCCGGAACAGGGCAGCAGGGCGGTTGTCTGTGGACGCAATAAGAGCGGCACAATGTTGACGTTTGGCCGCTCTCAATGCCACAAGGTACGTCCTTAAGTAGGTTCGTACCTGTGCTCGGTCAAATTCGGAGCGGGAGGATCTCCAACGACTCTCTAGGTGTCTCTTGTGGCGTTTATCACCCTTAGCTCCTCGGTAAACCAAGGGGCCAGGGTGGTTCGTTGCCGCAGGAGAGGCCGCAAAGGCGCCACTCGGTCTAGGGCCCCGGCGGTCGCACTATTCCATGCGGCTACCAGATCCTCTACCCAGGGGCGGGTCAGGTCTACAGGAGGTGGCCCAAGCTCCGTCTGGAACTTATCTGGTTCCATCAGGCGCTTGGGGCGGAACCATCTAATGCCTTCGGGCTCCGCCTCCCTGCAGCAGGGGGTAGCACCAGGGAAGTCAAGTCGGAGAAGTGAGTGATCTGACCATGACAGGGGAGTGATAGTTAAATCCCCTATTCCCAGATCACTCGTCCACTGGTCAGAGACAAAAACAAGGTCCAGCGTGTGGCCTCCCTCGTGTGTAGGGCCCTGAATTAATTGAGTCAGGTCCATGGCTGTCATGGAAGCCATGAACTCCCGAACCCCCTAGGACGCTTCTCCCATCGACGGCAGGTTGAAATCCCCCATCACTAAAAGTTTGGGGGTCTCAACCGCCACCGATGCGATCAGCTCGAGGAGTTCAGGCAGGGCCGCTGATGTATAGCGAGGAGCCAGGTATACTATCAGCAGGCCCAACTGCCTCCCTGGGCCCCATCTCATGACAAGGGACTCACACCTGGATGTCTGTGGCACAGTGAACTCTCTCGGCTCTAGGTCTTCCCGGATAACCACTGCTACCCCACCGCCCCTTCCCTGGGCCCGAGGCTGGTGAAATGCTCGATAACCTGGTGGGCACATTTCCACGAGGGGTAGACCTCCCTTGTGGCCCAACCAGGTCTCAGTTATTCCTGCGAGGTCCGGCTCCCCCTCCAAAATCAGATCATTAATGAGGGGGGCCTTGTTAACAACGGACCTTGCATTGCATAACAACAGCCTCAGGCCCTGGGTCTGTAGATCCTGACCACCTAGTATGCGGGGGTTGGTACAAGCGACCGGGTGTGACCAATAACCACGGTCTCCCAACCGACTACGCGTTATTAATCTGTCCTCGCATCTGCCCCTCCCCACGACCGTTGGTATCGAAGAGCCCTGTGTTGGAATGCTATCTTCCCTCTCCCCTCCAACTCAGCTCCCTCCACTCTCGACCACACCTATTTGCCTGGCTCTATCATCACTCCTGACCTGATCCATTCCCCCCCCAACCCTGGAACCCCTTAAAAATTTTAAAAAACATTTCATTAAAAAGCCCCTTAATTTACGCTTCCTCCACCTCTCTGGGTTAATAAACCTGTCCTCAAGGTGGGCCCTTGAAAGGGCTGGAGGCCATACCTGCGAGAGGGGGGACTCTCGCAGCAGCAGTAGGTCTAACCTAGAATATAACATAATTAAAAACAGGGCCAGAGCTCGTCAAATGGGTGCTGTCGGTGTTAATGTAAGTTAATGTGAGTTAGCAAGCCACAGTTCCCCACTAAGGGATAGACAGATGGTACTAATAAACATCCTAGATGGAACGGATGGAATAGTCCTGGCTAAAGGGGATAGACAAATGGTGATAATCCGCATCCTAGGTGGAAATGATGGAATGATAAGCTAGCCAGCTGGTGAATAAAGAAGACTGGGAGATAGTTCATAATGGGTGGTAGGGGCAGGTAGTCCAGAGTAAATGAGTGCGGGGTGGGTTGTAATAGGCACGGCAGGGTACAGAGTCAAACCTTCCGGTAGGCCTCCAGTACTCCAGCGCCTCTGTCCTCTCCGTCCCCATGGCCAGTGCTCCAGTGCCTCCGTCCCCATGGCCTGCCTTCATTGCAAATAATCCTCCATCTGTTCAGCAACCCATAGCCGTTGTTCCGGGCCCGCAGGGCTGCTTCGGCTTCACTGCGGTCTCTTCCAACTCCCTCCGGCGCCTCGGGCCTCGCTCGGGCCTCGCTCTCCTTCCTGCGGACCTCCCACTGGTCTGGGCTCACAGTGATTAAAAATTTAGCGCCCGACGTCTCCTGGGTCGCTGCTTGGGCCGCTCGGGACTCTTGGGTTGCTGCCATCCCTATCATTCCTCCGCTCAGGCCGCTGCCGTCCTCCGTCCTCCTCCGCTCAGGGCCTTCGCCGCTCCATTCCGCTCCATTCCATTCCGCTCATTCGAAAACGCTCGAAAACGCTCGAAAAACGCCAGTCACCAGCACCAACCGGCGTGCTATCCTCCTTCTGCCCGGCTGACAAGCCATCCTAGCGGGCCAGCCTGGGTCCAGGGTGAAAGCCTGCGTGATCACCAACAAAAATCTTGACCCTCAAGCTGGAAACGAGGGTCGGTAGCATCCCTGCCCGTCAGAGAGCCCCCGCAATCCAGCGGAGCTCAGAGGCAGACCTCCATTTCCCTCCGGAAGCTCCTCCTCCCTATCATTAATCATAAAAGGCCTGAAGTGCAAGTAATACATTCCCTGGAGAAGACATTCTACCAACTATTTGACTCATCAAAATATATCCCTGATTGTTGGGGCCTCTATTGGCATCTTCATTTTCACATATAAATAATGCCAGCCCTATCCACTCGGATTGAAGTTGGCAATAGTAGCATTTTATCTATCTAAAATGTGGAATAAAAAGGACTCTAGCGATTATAGACCAAATAGACTGGCAGATATTGTGGCTAAAATTTATGCCATGATCTTCTTAGTTAAACTTGAGAAAAATGCATTCCTTGCAGAAGAACCAGAAGGTTTTAGGTAGAGTTTCTAGGTTGGATGTCACTTTAGCAAGCTTGCACCCATTATGTCTTGTCATGCAATCTATGCTCTACTCTGTGACAGCCCCTCAAATACCATAAGACATTATCATGTCTCCCAATCCTTTATATGTTAGGTCCCCCATTCATCATAGGTTTTAGCCTCCAGACCCTTTATCAACTTTGTTGCCCTTCTCTGCACTCTTTCTAGGGTTTCAGCATCTTTTTTGTATTGTGGTGACCAGATCTGGATGCAGCATCCCATGTTTGGTCTCACTAGTGTAATATAAAGTAGTATGATCACTTTTTTTGTTATTGATGCTAGCCCTCTGTTGATGAAGCCTACAACTGCATTAGCTTTTTGGGCAGCTGCAGCACATTGATGGTTCATACTTAAGTCGTGGTCCACTAGAACAACCAGCTCTCTCTCACACACACACACAGTTAGTACTGTTGAGCCAGGTACCCCCTATTTTGTATTTATGCATTTAGTCTTTCTTGCCTAAATGCAGGTCCTTACTTTTTTCACCACTGAACTGCATCTTGTTGGATAGGGCACAATCTTCATCTTTGATGGCCAAGTCTGTCAAAATCAAGACCACTGCTACCATCTCATCCCATGCCACTCTCACCTTTTCTTGTTGCTCAGAGTTCCTGACTTTGGAAGCATTCTTGATAAACTAGGATTTGTCAGGTTTACAAGTGACAAATTCATTCGAAGAAGAAATGTGCAAAGTCCATCTTCAAAAACAAATTTTCTTTTATTTAGGTAGACATCAAATTGGCAAGGTCTGTTGTAATTCCGGATCTGACACAAACCACGTAATATTGTAAGTTGGAAACATCCCTCAAAAACCACATTCTCCAATAAACACTCAATCCACATTACCCGGTGTCTTCAAACTCCACCTTCCATCCTCACCAGGAGCAGCCTCTGTTCCCATCGGAAAGAAGGTCACCTAGCAAAAACAATCCTCACTATCTATTTGCTCCTTCCCCCCACCTTAAGAATGTGGCGAGCCTGAAAAAAACCCTTTCAAAGTAAAGAGAAAGAAAAAGGAATAAATGAGTATAATAGAGAGCTGAATGAAATGGCTACACATATGTCAAATTCAGGCTCGACAGGATTCCAATAGCAGAGGATTTTATGCTTGGAAAAGTGAATACAATGAGGATTGTTGTTCCACCTTTCATCTTAAAGTGGGAAAGTTGGAGTGGCTTTGAAGGATTGGAATATTGGGGATGGAACAGTATGGTGCTGCAGACCTTTTGTATATATACCATATTTTTCGGAGTATAAGATGCACTGGAGTATAAGACGCACCAAGATTTTGAAGAGGCAAATTAAAAAAAGTTTTTGCACTCTGCAGACCTCCCAAAAACAGCCTGTTTTTTTAATTTTAAAAAAATGGCCCATTTTTTGCTAAAAAAGGGTATGCATAGACTTTAGGAGGCTTGTATAGTGCTTCTGGGGGCTGGGGGGCAAAAACAAGCAAAAAATGGCCTGTTTTTTCCTCGATTTTGCCCTTTCCCATATATATATATATATATATATAATATGGGAGGGAGCATACTGCTTCCCTTTTCTGTCTATCGGCTCACCCTAGGAGCCATCCAGGCAGAAAGCCATTTTTTTTAATGTTGCTTTGTTACATTTGTGTTACATTTGAAATCCCAGTAAGGGTATTGCTAGCTGATGAGAGCTAAATAGCTTGAAATAGATCTATACTAGTCTCCCTTTATTTATTTATCAGCACAAATGCAACACACATACATACACACACACACACACACATCTATACATATTATTTGGACACATCAATTTAAAACTTTTTAAAGTATCTAAGCTTCAAATGTCTAGTGTTGGGTCAGGAGTGCTCAATATTGCCTTGAATTTTGTGGGTTGAGAAATGATGGAGTAGGACAGAATTTTCAAGGGAACAGCTCAAATCTGTAACATATCCCAATAGTCACCCTAAATCTTAAAGAATATATGCTATGAAATGTTTTGAGTTTCTTGGGAAAAGGATAGACTAATGTCACAGTTGATATATCACACAACTCCAAAGATCTGGAGAACCACGAAGAACATCAATCAACATCAATCAACATCATTCCAGCTGCCAAGATTTGGTAGATATAAAATACAGAGCCAGAACATTGAAAAGTTGCATAGAAACTTTATTCTAAATAGTCATACACTGTAACAATATACGTATATCACAGTTTGGAATCTATTAATTATATAGTATTATTAATATAATATGATGTGCATACATAATGTATCTTTTAAACAACTTGATATCTGGCGTAGGTGTTTAAAACCTGAATGAGGAAAATGCTTTTGAGATAAAGTCCATCGGCTTAAAGAAATGTGAATGCAAATTGAAAAATAGTGTTGCAATGAAATGAGTATGGAACCCAGGCACTTCATAGATGTACTGAATTTTACATGATAAGAGAGTTAATTTATCATAGAGATACTTTAATGACAAAAGTTGAGCTTCTTCTCATAAATAAAAGTCAGAAGGCATCATTGTATTTACACTTGAGATTTATCCTTGTATCTCTATAAATAAAACACATTGCTTAAGAGATACTTCATCATATATTGGAGTCTGCTTGGAACAATCCTGTTTATGCTTGTCATTATTTCATAATTTCAGCACAGGAATAGACTGCATCTCCTCATGGAAAATACTATTCAATATATTGTATATAGCCAACTTTTGAGGACAATGAATATCTGCAAATTTTGTACCACCATCCCTCAAATCAGTTGACTGAATTTCAGCAATTGATTGAATTTCCCAGTTGTGAATTCTACTAGACCAGGGGTGTCAAACTCAATTTCACTGAGGGCCGCATCAGCATTGTGTTTCACCTCAGGAGGTGGGGTGGGAGTGGCCAGCTATGCGTCTCTCATGTCAGGGGTGCCTGTGGTGGCCCAAGAGCTTTGCCAGCAAAAATGGGCTATTTCCAGGGTGGCCAGGTCAGATCTAAGCACCCTACGGGCCTGATCCGGCCCCTGGGCCTTGAGTTTGACACCCTTGTACTAGACTTAGGTTCTACAAGTCAGCAGCCCCCAAACTTTCAGGCACCAGGGACCGGTTCCATGTAGGGTAGTTTTTCCGTGGACCAGGGGGAGGGGCATGACTTCACGTGTTAGCTGGATCCTGTGCATGCATGGATGGGGTTTCGCTCCTTGCATGACCCAGTTCCTGGAGGGTTGCGGAACGGTGCCGGTCCCCAGCTCGCAGTTTGGAGACCCCTACTACAAATGTTACATTCTTATCATATTCAACATATAGAAATATAAAGGAGATGAGGGGATCACACCTTCTCATATTTCCTAGCTTCTACATTAGTTCTCCATATGCCATATTGTTTAGTAATAGACTTCCATTCATTTTGCTTGAATGGAGAGCTTTGTTTTATTCGCAGATGACACTAAATTCCAGCAGATGATTTAGCTGGAGAAATAAGGGAAGCAAAATTCTGTCCTTCATTTTCTTCACTCACTACAAATGGCTTCCTCTTCTTTGGAAGGCAAGTGCTCACTTGCTAATTTCTCCTCCTCCTGTGCTTATCTGCAGCACAGATGCATGGATGCTATCAACCTCTCTCCTTAACACAATTTTGCCTGGGTTATTCAGCATCTGAACCAGCTGGAATTTGCTTTCCACCAGCAACAGTCCAGGGTTGCCTTTTCCATCCTGTTGGCTCTTGGGTTTCAGCTGCCTGAGCTGGTCCTTCTTCCTGGCCATGAATCCTTTGGCTCTCCTAGCTGTGGCCTCTTTTGCTATACATACAAAACACTTCGCATTGCAGCAGCATCTCCTATCAAACTAGAAGAAACCTCTCCTGTATACCTGCTCTCAGTGACGTGCGGTCAGGGGAGGCAAGGGAGGCGGAGCCTCACCTGTCTTCATGAAATAATAGTATATAATATTATACATATATATATATATATATATATATATATATATATATATATATATATATATATATATATATATATATATATATATATATATATATATATATATATATATATATATATATATATATATATATATATATATATATATATATATAATATTATAATATTATACATCCATCCGGGCGCACTCGGGAGCTGCGGAGGGCGGAGGCAGAAATGTTGTCGGTGCTCCCGGATGACGAAGGCACGAAAGCGAAAGTTGACAGTCGCTTTTGTTCCTTCGTCATCCGGAAACGCCAACATTTCTGCCTCCGCAGCTCCTGGGCGCGCACGGACGGAGGTAGGCAGAATGGCGCTGAGCCGATCCGGCGGGCGAACGACCAAGGATCGGGCTGCCTCGCTCACTCACTTTTGTCCGCCCAGATTGCCTCGGTGTCGCTGTGGCTACCTCCATCCGTGCACGCCCAGGAGCTGCGGAGGGCGGAGGCAGAAATGTCAGCGTTTCTGGATGACATCATCCGGGAGCGCCGACAACATTTCTGCCTCCACCCTCCACAGCTCCCGGGCGCGCATGGACGGAGGTAGGCAGAATGGCGCCGATCCGATCCGGGCGGACGAAAGAGCGAGTGAGGCAGCCCGATCCTCGGTCGCTCGCCCGCCGGATCACCTCGGCGCCATTCTGCCTATCTCCGTCCGTGCGCGCCCGGGAGCTGCGGAGGGCGGAGGCAGAAATGTGTGCCTCCAGCACACGTGGTCCCATTCCCCACCTTCCTGATGACGTCACCAGCCTCACCAGCCATTAACCTCACTGCACGTCACTGCCTGCTCTGGTTTCTTTCATACTCTACATGCCAGTTTGTAAGCAATTCTAGTTTAAATGCCTTTACCCTTTCATTTCAACTGCCTGTGTACTGCTGGAAGAAAACTCCATCTGGTTCAGTTGCAAGATGGGAGAAAGGCACTGGAAACATGGAGGCTCATTGGAAAGATGGTTTAATGATGAAGCAGAATCACATGGGTTTATAGTTCTGGTGCAGCAGACCAAATGGTTTGATGAGGACATGGATTTTTATAAGTTTCAGAGATGCTGCAATGTTTGAAATGCCCTTAGGAGATTGTGCAATGTACTGAGCTCTGTGTCTTCTGCTAAATGGTGGTGGGTTAATCCTATTATGTCCTGAAGGATCACGGCGTGTTCTTCTTAATCCCATCTTCCTGGAGCTGAAGGTCTTTAGTTTTGTAGATAGGCTGGCCCAGTCTTTCTTAATGGGCACAAAATATCTGCTGTTAAGAAAGACTGATTCTGCTTCTTGCCTCTCAAAAGAAATATGTTCCTCCATTTCTCATTTAGAGAAATATAATATTCTGCCTTTTTTAATATTCCTCAAAATATTTCATTCTTTTGGGTGGGTGGGTGGGACTTTCCACAGTACCGAAGATCTGCTCCAGATAGACTACAGTAGGAAAACCCTCCACAAACTTTGACCTTGACAATGGCACATAGTTTTCTGTGCAAAAGCAGTTCATCCTTCCAGATCCATGCATTATAATTTACTAATAAAAACAATCCCTCTCTCTCTTTCTCCCTCCCTCTCCCCACCTCTCACATAAACACACACATACATTCTCTTTCTTACTTATTTTTCTCTTTTATTCTCTCTCTCTCTCTTTCTCATTCTTTCTCTCTCATTCTCTCTCTATCTCTCTCATTCTCTATGTCTCTCTCTCATTCACTCTCTCATATTCTCTCCCATTCTTTCTGTCTCTTACACACAGACACACACAGACACACACAGACACACACACAAAGGTTGAAACAGACCCCCCCCCATAATTTGTTTTGATTTTTTTCCCCCAAAGTTCCTTGCATCGAACAATTACCTTCCCAGACATTTCTTGATATGAAATGGCAATTAGCAAGTCACCACAGACATTATTTTTAAAAAAGATTCTTCCGGTCAAAAAACTCTAATTAACCTTATTCATTTTGAGAGCCTTAATTATGATTGGAAGCAAATCTTGAAGGCCTTTGTTGAATATATTTTTTTCAAGGGAAAATGACCAATGGTTTCTTAAGACAGAGTATTAGTTAAATTATTAGAGGTATATAAAATAAGGAAGGAGAGAGGACGAAAAACAACCGATTTTGGTTTTGTGGTAAAATGTTATGTGCAATACAATGTTTATTTGCTTAGTGGATACTATAACATGGTGTCAAGCATGAAAGGCCCAGGCCACATATTAAGTTCCAACTAAACTGATTTATTACTACTCATGCCTAACCTTTCCCCCTGAAAATAAGGCCTCCCCAGATAATAAGTCCAATTGGGCTTTTAGCACATGCGCTAAAATAAACCCTTCCCGAAAACATTGCAACACAGCAGCAGCCATGAGGTGACCACGCTCGCTGCCTCCTGCACTTCAAAAATAATAAGACTGCCCTGAAAATAAGGCCAAGCACTTATTTCAGGGGGGGGGGGGTGTCAAAAGAAAATAAGACCCTGTTTTATTTTGGGGAAAACACAGTTTGCACAGGAATCTATTTAACTAACTGGTTTCCACTATTTTGGCTCTGGATAATGGCTCATGGAATTCAAGTTGGATTTAATCCATTTGTGGCCAGGTAGAGATTATATGCTGATTCCTCTTTTGACTCCACCTCCAGGTTCTGCTGCTCCTTCTCCTACACATGAACTCAAAAACACCATTCTCTTATCACTATTAATATTGACTGATAGAAATTTATGTTAATAACACTGAATGTCAATATTGTGAATTCTCTAACACTGGAGGTTTTTAAGAAGAGATTGGACAGCCATTTATCTGAAATGGTATAGGGTTTCCTGCATGAGCAGCGGGTTGGACTAGAAGACCTCCAAAGTCCCTTCCAACGTTATTCTGATTAAAATAATTTTAGATATCTTGACAATCTCTACTTTGATTTCCAAAATTAAATAGTTTCAAAATCATGACTTATTCTCTAACATTTATTCTTTAACATAACAAATCTTGTTGTATAGATAATATACATTGACAATAAGGGCTATACTATTTCCTAGATTTATCACATTTGTCTATTTTATGATTTATTCTAACTTTGTTCTAAATTCCTCCCTGTTGTTTTTTTTTTACTCTACTGGCATACGACAGCATCTGTGGATTGATTAATATAATATTAAAATAATTTAAATATTATTTGAGAGGGGGAAGGGAGGGAGAGAGGGAGGGAGGGAGGGAGGGAGGGAGAGAGAGAGAGAGAGAGAGAGAGAGAGAGAGAGAGAGAGAGAGAGAGAGAGAGAGAGAGAGAGAGTTATTGAGAGATTTAACTTCATTGAAACATCTGAGGAATCATGTCAAGGACCGAATTCCTATCTATTTAAAAGGCCAAGTGGAAAATCCTAATTAATATTAAAGCTGATTATTTCACTCTCTGTAATTTCTTCTTCAGAAGTTCTGCAAAAGTTCTTTTTAAAGTATTATTATTATTATTACATTCCCCTTGCAAGTAGCAGCTAATACACATTGGAAACATGAATGCATCCAGATATTTATTGCAGTGTAATGTTTGAAAGACATTCACAGAAACATCCTTGTGGGAAATTTGACTTGAATCAAGGAGATACAATGTCATAGATATCTCATCATGTCAGTTTGCATAATGTTGTAATTCATACAGCTTCACTTGAGATCCATGAATTTTGAATTTGGACAGGTTGCGTGGACATCTGCGACCCACCACATGTTTATTGGACCCGTGTCCCTCCTGGCTTGTACTGGCATCCTGGGAGGTTACGCGCGACTGGCTCCTGGGCCTGGTGAACGCCTCGTTGGGTGAGGGGTCTCTACCGGCCGCCTTGAAAGAGGCGGTGGTGAGGCCCCTGCTCAAGAAGCCTTCCCTGGACCCAACGGACCTAGTCAATTATCGTCCAGTCTCCAACCTTCCTTTTTTAGCGAAGGTTGTAGAGAGTGTGGTAGCACAGCAGTTCCCACGTCACCTGGAGGAAAATGATTATCTAGACCCGCGCCAGTCCGGCTTCCGACCCGGGCACAGCACGGAGACGGCCTTGGTCGCATTGGTTGATGATCTCTGGAGGGCCAGAGATAGGGGTTGTTCCTCTATCCTGGTCCTATTAGATCTCTCGGCGGCGTTCGATACCATCGACCATGGTATCCTGTTGCACCGGCTAGAGGGGCTGGGAGTCAGGGGCACCGTTTTACGGTGGTTTGGCTCCTACCTCTCTGGTCGGACACAACGTGTGTTGACAGGGGAGCAGAGTTCGACCCGGAGGCCACTCACATGTGGAGTGCCACAGGGATCGGTGCTCTCGCCTCTCCTGTTCAACACATATATGAAACCGTTGGGCGAGATCATCCGTGGTTTTGGAGTGGGATATCATCTGTATGCTGATGACACTCAGCTATACATTTCCACTCCGAACCATCCCAATGAGGCCGTCGAAATGATGTCCCGGTGTCTGGAGGCCGTACGGGTCTGGATGGATGGCAACCGACTAAAACTCAACCCTTCCAAGACGGAGTGGCTGTGGCTTCCGGCCTCCCGGTTCAACCAGGTGCTTCCATCTCTGGCCATCGGGGGCGTCCAACTAGCCCCCATGGAACAGGTGCGCAATTTGGGCGTCCTCCTGGATGCCCGGCTGTCCATGGACAACCATGTAACAGCCGTGGCAAGGGGGGCGTTCCATCAGGTCCGCCTGATGCGCCAATTGCGCCCCTTATTGGACCGGGATGCCCTACGCACAGTCACCCATGCGCTAGTGACGTCTCGCCTGGATTACTGCAATGCTCTCTACATGGGGCTTCCCTTGAGATGCACTCGGAGACTACAGTTGGTCCAGAACGCGGCCGCGCGGGTGATTATGGGGAGGACTAGATACTCCCCTGTAACACCTCTCCTGCGCGAGCTGCACTGGCTGCCTGTGGTCTACCGAGTGCGTTTCAAGGTTTTGATTATGATCTTTAAAGCGCTCCATGGCACAGGGCCTAGTTATATGCAGGATCGCATCCTGCCCCACACATCCCTACGACCAATTCGCGCACACAGAGAGGGACTTCTCCGGGTGCCGTCCGCCAAACAGTGTCGGGGGGCGACACCCAGGAGCAGAGCCTTCTCTGTGATGGGCCCAGCCCTGTGGAATGACCTCCCCCGCGACATCAGGATTACTTCCGACCTCCGCTCCTTCCGTGTACAGCTGAAGACCCACCTCTTTCAATTATCCGGCCTGGCTCAATCGCAATCGTAATCTTCCCATTCCTCCAAACTGTTTTTAAACTGTCCGTAAATATTAATTTTTTGGGTTTTTACAATTGGGGTATTTTAAAGCTGATCTTAACTATCTATTGATGTAATTTGTTTCCTCCTCCGTGTATGTATATGTGTTGTATATGTATGTACGTTTGGTGTTGTTGTTTATGCTCCATTGTACGCCGCCCCGAGTCCTACTTGGAAAGGGAGCGGCTAATAAATCCAAATTTATTATTATTATTATTATTATTATTATTAATTGCACAGATTTGTGTTTTTTTAAAAAACAACAACATTGCAATGTCTAATTTAAAATTACAGTCTTCTGTTTTTACTTTGAAGCTATTGTCTCAGAAGGTGGCAGCACCTGTCTGGACGTGGAGCCTGTTAGCTGGTTTTGATTATAATTTCCCTCAGAGGATCCTGGGACTATAAATTAATTTGGGAAGTTAAAAAAAATCCTCAAAGGGGATAATGAGAACTAGGTTTCATACTGCTTTTAAGAAAACTGCAAGGATACAGCCATAAAATTGCCTGCAGTCAGGTTTAATTGTATGGATGGAGAGAAGATGAAGATTTTTGGATACTCACACTCTGAATGGCAATAGACTGATTGTAGACAGAGAGATTGGCAGTTTGAGACCCAAGTACTGTGTGAACTGCCATTCCTGGCCCAGCTCCTACCAATATAGCAGTCCAAAAGCATGCCGAACGCAAGTAGATAAACAGGTACCACCACTTCAGTGGGAAGCTAAGCAGTGGTGGGCTGCTGCATGGTCATGTGGGTTTGGACGAACCCTTAGCTTTGATCTCTTATAGTTGGATATAACTAGACAGGGGAAACCTTTACCCTTTTTAGTTACAAAATGTCTGTACATTCCAAATGTGCTTTTTTTTCTCAAAAGGCAACTGGACTTTCTGGTTTTTCTTTAAAGACATTTCACTTTTCCTCCAAGAAGCTTCTTCAGCTCTGAAGAAGCTTTTTGGATGAGAAGTGAAACACCTTCAAAGAAAAACCAAAAAGTCCAGTTGCCTCTTGGAAAAAAAAAACACCTTTGGGGCAACCATGACCTGGATGACTGAGAATCTCCATAGACCAGGGGTGTCAAACTCACAGTGTCACATTGTCATCACGTGTCTTATCATGACTTTTTTGTCCCTTGCTAAACTGGGGTAGGCATAGACAACATGTGACGCATCTGGCCTGTGGGCTCCAAGTTTGACACCCCTGCCATAGACAATGTCTGTACATGTTTTTTTCTTTGACACTACAATAATCTCTTCACTGCTCTGTAGCTTCCCTGGCTGCCCATCCTATGAAGTTTCTTCAAATCAGGAAGTGTGGCTACTGAGGAAAATTCCAAGCGACTGAATGATTGATTGAAAAAGTGGGAGTAACAATTCTAAGCAGGGGTGGGTTCCTGTCAGTTCTAACCTCTTCTATAGAAGAGATTCCACAACTCTACCATGCCGTTTAGAACCGGTTCCAGCTCCCTCCCCCCGCCCGTCCGCACCACGCTTACTCCGCCCGCCTATCACTGATTGGCTGGCTCACCAATCACCCTGCCCACCTCTCAGAGTCCTATCTAAACCTTAATGTCTTAAAGCTGTCACCCCTGGGTTTTTTTTCTAAAGGGTTAGGGGTGCAAGGGTCTTGTAACTTGACAGCTTTAAGACTTGCACGCTTCAATGCCAGAGTTTCTGAGCCAACATTTTGGTTGCTAAGCAAGAGCATTGTTAAGTGAGTTTCCCCACATTTTACAAGTCGGCCACGTTCACCCAGTCACATGGCTGGCAAGCCACTCCCACTCAGTCACATGGCTGGCAAGCCACTCCCACCCGGTCACATGGCTGGCAAGCCACTCCCACCCAGTCACATGGCCAGCAAGCCACTCCCACAAAACAGGCCACACCTACAGAAGAGGTTCTAAAAAATTTTGAAACCCACCACTAATTCTAAGTAACCTCCAACAATAATCCCACCAAAAGCAAACTGAGGCCACATGCAGCATCTCTACAACAAGATGAAATTCCTATAGACTGCAGCAGTGGTGGGTTCCTCTCCCCGTCACTACCGGTACGCTGCGCACGGGACCGGGTGTCCTGGTCATGCATGTATGCTGTGTGTGCATGCACACTCCACCGCCCCTGCAACACCCAGCTGCTTGTCGGAGGTTGCACAGATGCCGTATGCTGTGTGCGCTTGTGCAATTGGCCGGTAGCTTCAAAAACAGGTATGGAACACAGGTGGATGGGTGGGTGGGCCAAACGAGCCACTGTACTCGTACGGCTACTCCCAGTATGGCCGTACCGGGCCGTACTGGCAGAAACCCACCACTGGACTGCAGCCTTTCCATCTTCCTATTCTCTTATCTTAACTTGAGCAGGTGGTGTGGCTACTTTGGGAAGAGATGGACTAGTCCCACTTCTCCGATCTGGGTTTTCATTACACCTGAATGTCAGCAGTCACATCGAGGAATAAATCCTGCATAATAGAAATTACCAGGGACCAACTTGACTCTGAAGAGCAGGACTTTTACATTATTAATTAATTTGACAATACCATCACAAGATTCATATGACCTAACCTCATCACTTTTAGAACAAAGAAATATAAATCACATTTCAACCATTTAATGAGAAGCAATAATATTTGCAGTTTGTATAGCTCATTCTACCTTGCAATACATGAATTATCTAATTAGGAATGACTAAAAGAAAATGCTTTCAGCTCCCTGAAGACAAATGAAAAGAAATTCTATCCTTTATATTGCCAACCATTAGATTTGCCCTTATCCTTCACAAATAGACTTTCTGAACTGAAAACACAAGAATCATGTCTATTCTCCTCAAACCTTTTTTTTTTTAAAAAAAAAGATTTATCTTTTTTCACAGCTTGAGTAGTTGCAGGGAAAAAGAATAAAAAGAGGAGTAGCAGGGATGAAAACCAACAAATTTAATATAAAAACCAGTTTTCCCCCTGACATTCAGAGGTCTTGAAAAGCAGTTTATTACAGATCTGGTGGACATTTGGATATTTAATTAAATGTCAAGTACATATTTGCTATAGGAACAAAGATGAAGATTTCATTCATTCATGATCTATTTGTTATGCGATTACTCAGACCTAAAATATATCAGCTGCTAGTACCTCCTCAAAGGCACTTACATATTTCAGGGGTCAAAAATCTAATTAACCCTAACTACTGTGTTTAGAATGTTGAATAATGTCAAATGAGTTCACACTGACAACCTAAGAACTATTTTTGTTTCAGGGATTTATACACAACTCTTCCCACACCAATTCTATCTCCAATGTCCTGTAATGTTATTTTTCAAAAAGATCAAAAGACGAGGGCCCGTGGGAATTGGTTGTCGAGCTATTACTGTCCATGTTAATTAATGCATCAATATGTTATAACTATTAAACTGTAACAGTAATGTTCATACTTGTTGGATTATATTTTTATTATCTGTAAACTATTTAGAGCCCCTCCGGATTGACGCAGGGATAAATCACATAAATAAGAATTAAAAAATAAATAAACCAGATGACTTTGATGTACAACACCTTTGATCCCAGTGTGGACTCCAAACTGGGTATCTTTGGACCAGAATGGGACAACTTGCTATGGTCAACTGGCCACAGCCAAATTGCCATGGCCATCTCGCTGTCAGTCAACTTGCATCAGGACAATTCAACAAGTACAAATGTTAAATTAATTTCAATAAAACCATGGCCAATAATAATCAAATGAAGTCAATCCAGAACTACAAGAGTTACAATAATTTTGATGAAAGCGTGGTCACCAATAATAAAAGAAACAATTAATACAGTGGTGGATTGTCTTGCGGTGAGTTGGCCATGGCGAGTTTGTCCTAGACATCCTTTGGATAGTTCTATGGCCCATCGTAATCCAGTTTTATTTTATTTCTCAAAGTGGCCACCCAGATGCCTCTGGGGTGCTCAGAAGCAAGGGATGAAAACTTATCCCTTCCTTTTCCACTGTTTTTTGTGGAACTGGTACAAGGAAACATACTGCCTCCAAAATTAAGATTAATATTCCTTTATTGCAGGGGTGTCCAAACTTGGGAACTTTAAGACTTGTGGACTTCAACTCCCAGAATTCCCCAGCCAGCATGGGAGTTGAAGTCAAAAGTCTTAAAGTTCCCAAGTTTGGACACCCCTGCTTTATTGGCATATTCTTCGTGAATTTATCTAAACCGAGTCCCTTTTTGGGAGAGGGGGCGGTTTAAAAATCTAAGAAATAAATAAAATAAAATAAATAAACAATTTTGAAAGCCATCCAGATTACTGGCCATCGCTACTCCTCACCCAGGTTATTTATGCACTGTGGGAGAATATGCTTTCATGAAGTAGGACTACAGTAAATCAAAACTGAAAGAGAAAAAAAAAGGGAGATCTCTTGAGTGGAAAGGACTTCTTGAATAATCCTCATGTACTCCAAAAATAGGGGACATGATGTCTCAGTGGCTAAGACACTGAGCTTGTCAATCAGAAAGGTCGGCCGTTCGGCCGTTCGAATCCCTAGTGCCACATAACGGAGTGAGCTCCTGTTATTTGTCAACCAAGCAGTTCGAAAGCATGTAAACATGCAAGCAGAAAAAATAGGAACCACCTGTCCACATGACCACACAGATGTCTTGGGGCAGCGCTGGCTCTTCAGCTTTGAAACGGAGATAAGCACCACCCCCTAGAGTCAGGAACGACTAGCACATACGTATGTGCGAGGGGAACCTTTACATTTACCTTTGCTCTAAGAATGCAAGAATGAACTTCAAATTCTTCCCTTTCCTAAAGAAACATCTGCAAGAAACCAACCAAGCTCAGAGACCACCAAGGACCCCACAATCTTTCTTTTCTGCTGTGAATCTATAGATCAAGGATGAGCAATACAGTGCTCTTTAAGAAGTTTGGAGTTTAAACTTTAATACAATACAATAATGGCTGGCATATGGAACTGTAGTACAAATATTTGAAGGGTACCAAGTTGTGTGCTCTGCTGTAGAACTTTGACATCAAGTTTGGTTCAAGGATTACATTCTAATACATAAACTATCAAAAGGAAATACATACCATCCTTATCTAAGATGTTGCAAAATAATAATATCTCCCCTTTAGGTTGTATGTTGGAGCTGTCCAAGCCAAGATTCGTCGTACTTATAGATCAGGGGTTTCCAAACTTGGGAACTTTAAGACTTGGGGACTTCAACTCCCAGAATTCCCCAGCCAGCCATGCTGGCTGGGGAATTCTGGGACTTGAAGTCCATAAGTCTTAAAGTTCCCAAGTTTGGACACCCCTGTTATAGATGGTTCTTACCAACCAGTTCATCAAGAAAGTCTTCTGTGCAATCCACCATCAAACTTACATTCAGAATTCTTAACCAACTGCTAACCTTCCAGCCTGGTGCTACAATGCACTGAGCTGTGAAATACTGAAGTGTCGTAATCAGAGGTGGGTGGCTGACGGTTCAGCCCAGTTCGGTTGAACCGGTAGTGGAATTCAGGACTGGGTCACAGAACCGGCAGTGACCCTGGCCTGCCACGCCCCTGAACTGGTTCCCTCCCAGCCACTTGGCCGCTGCCATTTTGGATTTTGGTGACTGCACGTGCGCAGTTCGCTATAAATTGTTCCGCCCATGTGCACAGAACAATTTACATTGAAGAGTACATTGCAAACCAGCAGTAATGCCAAGAGCAACCCACCCCTGGTTGTAAAAAAAAAACAATGAAAAAAGAAAAGAAAAACAAACCAAAATCCACAGGTATAAAAATGAAGTCCACAGGTACAGTATAGGTGGTACCTTGCTCAGTAGTAGTAACTGTGAAAGGGATCTTGGAGTTCTAGTGGACAACCATTTAAATATGAGCCAGCAGTGTGCAGCAGCTGCCAAAAAAGCCAACACAGTTCTAGGCTGCATCAACAGAGGGATAGAATCAAGATCACGTGAAGTGTTAATACCACTTTATAATGCCTTGGTGAGGCCACACTTGGAATTCTGCATTCAGTTTTGGTCGCCACGATGTAGAAAAGATGTGGAGACTCTAGAAAGAGTGCAGAGAAGAGCAACAAAGAGGATTAGGGGACTGGAGGCTAAAACATATGAAGAACGGTTGCAGGAACTGAGTATGTCTTGTTTAATAGAAAGAAGGACTAGGGGAGACATGATAGCATTATTCCATATCTCAGGGGTTGCCACAAAGAAGAGGGAGTCAAACTATTATCCAAGGCACCTGAGGGTAGAACAAGAAGCAATGGGTGGAAACTAATCAAGGAGAGAAGCAACTTAGAACTGAGGAAAAATTTCCTGACAGTTAGAACAATTAATCAGTGGAACAGCTTGCCTCCAGAGGTTGTGAATGCCCCAACATTCTTTAAGAAGATGTTGGATAGCCATTTGTCTGAAATGGTATAGGGTTTCCTGCCTAGGCAGGGGGTTGGACTAGAAGACCTCCAAGATCCCTTCCAACTCTGCTATTGTATTGTAAATGATACTACCACTTTATAACGACAGTTAGAACAATTAATCAATGGAACAACTTGCGTCCAGAAGTTGTAAATGTCCCAACACTGGAAGTCTTTAAGAAGATATTGGATAATCATTTGTCTAAAGTGGTGTAGGGTTTCCTGCCTAGACAGGGGGTTGACTAGAAGACCTCCAAGGTCCCTTCCAACTCTGCTATTGTATTGTATTGTAATGTACAGTTAGTAATGTTGTTTTTCTTCTCAGCTATAGAAGAAAGTTTAAAACAGCATACAAGACTTACTGACAATAGAAAGGATATTCCATTAGCTTCAAGAGCTATGCAGTTAGGGAATTGCGGGGGAAGTTATCTCATTGCATGCTCATGCTAATCTCTGCTGAATTATTTTGACTTTCTGTATCTATCTTACTATCTGTATGGAAGCCGATAAAACATAATGACAATTCAACAAGAAGGGGACATGGGACCACTCAGTCCATTACCCAGTCCTTTCAGGACAACTGATCAACAGAATTTTGACCTTATGTATTGGGCTGATAAATTATGCTGGAGAATTAATGGTACAGTAGTGGCCAAAATTGTGGAGACCTTTTGGGGAAAGTGTACTGTATTTTCTAAAACTAGCTAATCACACCACTTTTTTTTGAGTAGTACCATAAAATTATGCATCAATGGAAAGATAATTTAATCAGGAATGTAATGCAATAACGTTTATGAAGGATTTGCTATTAGAACAGCAGTTACAGTATAAAGAAGAAAAGTGAAACAGGTTAAAAAAAAAGAGATATAAAAAAATGATCACCATAGAAAAAATAAGATATACAAAAATGATCATGTCAGTTAATACTTAGTTGGGTAACCTTTAGCATGAATTATGGCCTTACAGCATCTTAAGTTTAAGTTTAAGTTTATTTGATTTATAGACCGCCCCCTCTCCCCGAAGGGACTCGGGGTGGTGTACAGACATCTCATTAAAAACCGTATACAAAAATAAATACCCTTAAATTCCCATAAAATCGAATTAAACAATAGGCTGTACAAAGTGATAAAAATTAAAAACAACCTAAAACCCACCCCTAAAAATTTAAAATACAGACTTGAGGGACTAAGCTGGGATTAGGCCAGGCCGGCTAAATTGAACAGGTAGGTTTTAAGCTTCTTACGGAAGGAGCAGAGATCGGTGGTTTTTCTGATATCGGGGGGGGGGGGGGAGGTCATTCCAGAGGGTCGGGCCCATCACAGAGAAGGCCCTGCTCCTGGGCATCGCCCGCTGGCACTGCCTAGTGGACGGCACCCGGAGGAGTCCCTCTCTGTGAGAGCGGATCGGCCGAAGGGATGTATGGGGCAGGATGCGATCCTGCAAATACCTAGGTCCTGTGCCATGGAGCACTTTAAAGATGATGGTCAGCACCTTGAAACGCACCCAAAAAGCCACAGGTAGCCAGTGCAGCCCGCGCAGGAGAGGTGTTACGTGGGAGTACCTAGTAACTCCCACAATTGCCCGCGCGGCCGCATTGTGAACCAACTGCAGCCTTCGGGTGCATCTCAGGGGGAGCCCCATGTAGAGAACCAAGTCTTTTAGTTCTGCAGCTGTTATAACCTGAAACCAAGATTGAATGATTGCTTCTATTGACTGGGTTTTATTATTGGGTTGCTTCTGATTAACAAGTTTCTTTAGTCGCAATGTATTGGTATGGTTAGGAGGGCGCTGGATTTTTGAGTCCAGATTTTTTACCTTTCCAGGTAAGATGCATGGGGAAATCTGATTGAAGGTAAAACCCACTTACGGTTAGGGTTGGGTACCATGAACCCATAAAGTAAAATGGACGTTGCCAATGAATTTGCAGTGCATTGGCATGTTTAGGAGGTCCCTGAATTTTTCAGTCCACGTTTTCTACCTCTCCAGGCAAAATACATGGGAAAATCCCATTGGAGGAAAAACCCACTTAGGGTTATCATTACATCCCCATGAACCAGTAGAGCAAATAAATGTTGCCAATGAATTCACAGTGCATCGGTATGGTTAGGAGGGTGCTGACTTTTTCAGTCCAGATTTTCTACCTTTCCAGGTAAAATAAATGGGAAACTCCCATTGGAGGGTAAACCCCCTTAGGGTTAGGTCCCAATGAACTCATTGGATATGAGTATATCATTGGATATCTTGCCTTCCTGGACTTCCTCAGAAGCCAAAATAATAGTGAATAAGAGAGAGGCACCTTGGCTGAAAAATAATACTCATTGTGTAGTCTAGATGGTCTCCAGGTTATGTTTGGACGTCATTCTATGATTAACAGCCCATTTTTCTAGAGTGAGATTCTGCACCATGTGCCTGCACAAAGTATCACCATTTGCAACCTGCCAGTAAAGATTACCTAAATCACAACTTATATAACCCAGGCATTTTCTCCATACAGTTCTGCTATTTAGGACTGCTGTCAGCCACAGAATTTCAAAGTAGTGATTAGGTTCTCAGTTTTTGCAATGTTGAAGCTTGAAGACATTTTTTTCCCTCCAGCACCTTCATATTCAGCTATTCCTCCTCTGCCGTTCGAGACATTGGTGTTTTGAACCCTGCCTGCTGCTTTGGGAATATTGCTTCTGACACTTTTTAAGCATAACTGAAGTTCTCAGTTCAGAAAGCATTCCCATCTGCTTAGTAAAACTTTTAAGATCTTCTTTCAAATCCATTGACGATGCCCAGTATGGTGCTTCTGTTAGAAATTGCTGTAAAATCTACAAAAAAAAAAAAATTGACAGTTGTTTTGAACTGTTTCTCATCAATTATTGTATTCTAGAAACATTTTTGGGAATAAAAAGTTAAAATGGAGGGGAGGAAGGAAGGCAGGAAGGAAGGGGGAAAGAAGGGGAAAGGAAGGGAAGGAAGGAGGGGAAGGGAAGGGATGGAAGGGAAAGGAAGGGAAGGAGGCAGAGGAAAGGAACAGAAAGAAGGAAGGAAGGAAGTAAAGAAGGAAGGAAGGGGAAATAAGTGAAATGAGTAAAGGAAAAGAAAGTGAAGTGAAGGAAACGGAAGGGTAGGGTAGGTAGAGAAGGGAAGGGAAGGAGGCAGGATAAGAGAAGAGAAGGGAGAGAAGGAAAAAAGCAAGGAAGAAGGGCAAAGGGTGAAAGGCGAAATGTTAAAATGGAGGGGAGGAAGGAAGGCAGGAAGGGAAGGGAAGGAAGGAGGAGAAGGGAACGGATGGAGGGGAAAGGAAGGGAAGGAGGCAGAGGAAAGGAACAGAAAGCAGGAAAGAAGGAAGGAAGGAAGGAATGGGAAATAAGTGAAATGAGTAAAGGAATGGAAAGTGAAGTGAAGCGAAGGAAACGGAAGAGTATGGTAGGTAGAGAAGGGAAGGAGGCAGGATATGAGAAGAGAAGGGAGAGAAGGAAAGAAGCAAGGAAGAAGGGCGAAGGGTGAAAGGCGAAGAGGAAAGAGGAAAAAAGGAAAGGAAAGGAAATTAGAACAGTGTAATGTAGGGAAAGATAGGTAGGGAAGGAAGGAAGGAGGGAAAGGAAAGGAAAGGAAAGGAAAGGAAGGGAAGGAAGGAAGGAAGGAAGGAAGGAAGGAAGGAAGGAAGGAAGGAAGGAAGGAAGGAAGGAAGGAAGGAAGGAAGGAAGGGTAACATTTTTCTTCCACTTTTGGTAATTCATTCTTGCTATTCTGTATTTATTTTCTTTCCCATGCTGGTTGAGACAGTTGATCCACCTGATTCAATATTGAAAAAAAAACCCATTAGTAGTTTTTCAGTGGCCTTCAAAAGCCATATGCTGCCTAGGAAACCAGCAGATCCTGGTGCCGTTCTGTCCTTAGGAAAACAAAGGTGGTTCAGAAGTGGGTGATTCAGAGCAGAGCAGCAGGGAGGACAAGCATGATGAGCTTTGTTGCTAAGTCCATAGAATTACAAGTACTGCAAAAATAACCCGTCTTATCGCAGGTGTATGGTGCACATGCCACAGATTTTGTCCTAGATGCCTAAAGTCAACAAGTCAAGGTTAGCTCTTGAACACCGATATTATAAATACAAGTGTATCGTTGTAATTTGTATATTATTGCTGTGTGTATTATTGTACATTTACAAAAAAGAATGTGCAGTATATTAGGGGTCCGCTAGACATCAGTACTTGCAACATCCTTAAATTACATGTGCAATTATACACAGACATATTCATGCATGCAATGGTCTAAATCTCACAGTCATATCTCATAAGACAATATGGTAATATCTTGAAAGTTATCTTGGAGTTTACACAGATGCTCATAAGATTTTACTTACGTTTAATCTTTTTGTTCACATTAGTGTTTTTCATCTTGCTTCTTTTTCAAGATCATTTTAACTTTTTTTTACATTTTTCATTTTATGTTTATTTGGGCATGTGTCACATCAGGTAAATTGTGCAGTGGTGCCTGCCCCCCTAAGACAATTGCTGACTCCTTTAGTGTGCCAATTCCTTCTCAATACAAAACAATACAATACAATAGCAGAGTTGGAAGGGACCTTGGAGGTCTCCTAGTCCAACCCCCTGCCTAGGCAGGAAACCCTATACCGTTCTCAGTCAATATCTATGGAGATTCTCCGTCATCCAGGTCACAGCTGTCACAAAAGTCATCAGCATTTAACGACTCCATAATCCCTTGCGGGGTGGAGTCTGGGCAGCTGAATGGAGCTAGCAGAGTGTTTAGTGGCCGGATGCCCTTCCTGTCGCCAATGAAATTTTGTTCAGCAGATATATTCTCATGGTGCCCAGAGAGAGAAATATCTGCCTCTACCTAGGATCAAACTCACAGCCTCCTTGTGAGGCGAGAGCTCCACCTCAAGGTCACCGCACAACTCCACACCACAGTTGTCCCAAAAGTGTGTTTTCAAAAGGCAACTGGACTTTCTTTGTTTTTCCTTGAAGACGTTTTGCTTCTCATCCAAGAAACTTCTTCAGTTCTGACTGAATGGTGGGCAATAGAAGGATTTATATTCCTTGCAGTCACCTGTTCATTTGATGGAGAATGGAAGGATTTATATTCAGATGACTGCAAGGAATATAAATCCTTCCATTCTCCACCATTCAGTCAGAACTGAAGAAGCTTCTTGGATGAGAAATGAGATTTCTTCAAGGAAAAACAAAGGAAGTCCAATTGCTTTTCGAAAAATCACTTTTGGGATTTGCAGTGGGCATAATAAGAATATATATATATGCTGGTTTTGTTGTATTCAGGTCTTTTCCCGTGTAAGGTTGAGATTGTCTTTGCAACGTTTTGGCAGGATCTCACCTCCATCTTCAAGCATGGGCTTAAAATGGGAACGGAGCTGCCATCTTTCTGTAAGTCTTGGTGGTAAAGAAAGATGGCAGCTCCGTTCCCATTTTAAGCCCACGCTTGAAGATGGCAGGTGAGATCCTGCCAAAACGTTGCAAAGACAATCTCAACCTTTCACGGGAAAAGACCCGAATACAACAAAACCAGCATACCTACACCTAAACAGTTAAAGAAATTACCTAGTTTGAGAATCTAAGGGATCCTTAAAGTTTCAATACCAAAGGAAGACAAACACACATTAAAAAGGATAAATGTAAATATTCTCTTATGGCAAACTTAGAAACTTATAATTCTTGGGAGATACACATTGATTTTGGGAGGGCCATGGGCCATAGGAGCTGGACAGTACGATAAAGTAGTTGGATCTATATGTGGTCCAGGATTTTGGATGCAACATAGAATCACAGAATGATAGAGTTGGAAGTGACTTATTTGTGATGTAGTTTAATCCTCTGTTCAATGCAAAATCCATTCACATATTTTAGATTTATTATCTAAATTGCTTATTTACTATATGTTTGAGCACCTCCAGTGAAGAGAAGATGCCACTTCATATAGCAACTTATTACAGGAGTTGACAGCTCTTATCATCAGAAAATTGTTCTGATCTCTAATCTATATCTTTGAGGTTTTTGATCCACTGGTTCTTATCCTGTCCTCTGGGCTAACAAGAAACATGTCTCCTCCTGGAACTGGAACAAATCCAGTTCAGATAATTTTTAGATGTCTGAAGGTGCTACCGTATCTCCCTCAGAATTCCATGGGCTAAAATTACTCCACATATTTATCATGTTTTTTAATAGCTGCCCATCTCCACACAAAACCATTGCATGGCAATTCGCTAACAATTAAAAAAAAAAAGTGTAAAAACAGCAGTCCAAAACTATGAATAAAAAAGTGTAAAAACAAGGAACCAGTGCAATAAATAAAAGAGTTTAAGGGGTGATATAAAACTACGTAATATTATAAAACAAAATTCGTAGCTGCGGTAATCACCTCCAAATTTTATAGTCAATATAGCAACTGCATTGGCTCTACCATACTCCCAGGTCCTCATGTCATGTTCTTCAAGCCTTAATTTATACTTAATTTCAGTACCCCAATCCTTCCTTTCCTTCCCCCTCCCTCCCCTTCATTTCCCTTCTTTCCCCTCCCTCCCACTCCCTTCCTTCCTTCCCTCCTTCTTCGTCCTCCCCCTTCACTCCCCCTTACTTCACTTCATTTCTTTCCCCTCCCTCCCTGTCTTTCTCCCTCCCTCCGTCCCTCCCCTTCCCATTCTCCTTTCCCTTCATTTCACTACTTTTACCTTCCTTCCCCCCCACTCCCTCCCTCTCTCCCTTTCTGTTTCACTGAGCAGACTAGCATTCCATGATATATTTTTAATGCTACTGTTGGATTATTTTTTGGGAAAGTATTGACACCGAGAGCATCTAGAAAGCATATGGGATATAAATCAAACAAATGGAATAAAATCCCTACCTATTTCCTTCCTACAGCAGTAGAACCTATAGCTGTGCAATCCTTTTTTTTTAAGCCCCCGGAAGATACCCTAAACGACCCTGGAGCAGGTAAAAATAAAATCTTCTGCCCTTAGATATCATTTAGGGAGAAAATAGGGCAGAGGGTTGAAGTATATGCTGCAGTCTCTTTGTGTGTGTGTGTTTGTATGTGTGTGTGTGTGTGTGTTTGTGTGTAGTAAAATATTGATTTTTTGTGTAGATTGTTTGATAGCTGCCTAGAGACATTTATTTAAGTCGGTAGGCCATATGCATTTTTAAAATAAAACAAGCCAGCCAGCCAGCCTAGAGATCTCAAAGTTACAGCAAATGGGCCATATACTGTATAACCTTCCAAATCATTTTCTGTGACTTCGCAATAGCAATAGCACTTAGACCAGTGACGTGCAGTCAGGGGAGGCAGGGGAGGTGGAGCCTCACCGCTCTCATCATGAAAATAAAAAAAAATACTCCGGGAAGCCGCGAAAGTGGCTGGGAGAGGCGCACAGCTTGGTTTAGCCTCCCTGGACATCTCAGCAGCAGTCCCAAGTATGCCGATCTAGCCATTTTTTGCATCAGGCGAACCCGGGATCCTTGCAAGGGGAGTGGGACCATGCGTGCAGGTGGCTCCTCAGCTCCAGCCTCAATCAGCGCAGCCGCGGTCCCCTTCATGTTGATTTAGGAAGGAGAGGAATGGAACCACGTGTGCAGGGGAAGGGAATCACGGCTGCGCTAATCTGAGGCTGTGCACTGCTGAGGAGCTGCCTGCACACATTTTCCCATTCCTGTTGCAAGGATCGTGGGCTCGCCAGATGCAAAAAATGCCTAGGTAACAACGTCAGTGCTAGAAGGGGGGGGGAAGGAGGAGAAAGGAGAAGTTTCCCTTCTCAGAAATGTCTTTTCAGTGGAGCTGCGGCAGCCTGTCTGTCCCTTTCTGACATTTCTGAGAAAAGAAACTTGTCCGTTTGGGCTGTGCCCGTGCGATCGGAGCAACCACGCGGTTTGATGACGTCACCAGCCTCACCAGTCATAAACATCACCGCACGTCACTGACTGACTTATATACCGCTTCACAGTGCTTTACAGCCTAAGCGGTTTACAGAGTCAGCCTATTTTCCCCAACAATTTGGCTCCTCATTTAGAGGAAGAGGAGGGAAAGAAGAAAGAGGTAAGGAAAGGAGGGTGGGAGGGAGAGAATGAGAAGGAGAGAGGGTAGGAAGGGGAAGAGGAAGAGGAGGAGTCGGAGAGAGGCAAGGGAAGAAGGAAGGGGAAGGAGAGGAGGAAGGAAGAAAGTAGAGAAGGGAGGGAGAAAAGAAAGGGAAAAAATAAGGTGATGTTATAACAGGCGGAAAGGATGGCAAATAAAGCAACCCAAACTGTACAGTATATTATAACCTATTAAATGGAATAACGAATGTATAAGAATGATAAAGAAGAATAACAATTATGTGAATGTATATTTATAATGGTATGTAAGAGAATTAAAAAAAAATTGGGAAAAAAATTGGCTCCTCATTTTACCCACCTCAGGAGGATGGAAGACTGAGTCAACCTTGAACCTAGTGAGATTCCATCTGCCAAATTGCAGGCAGTCAGCAGAAGTAGCCTGCAGTACTGCACTCAAACCACGGCGCCACTGTGTCAATGAGATTGCTGCCCAGCACGTACAACATGGGGCGCATACAGATACTCAGGGTCATGGGAAGCACATCAGGAAAGATTAACGCGTTTGGTCAGACCCAGAGATGACCCAGTATCAGTAGGCCATAGTGGTCTGGTCACATAGTTGTCATGTAAGATATCTCATGTGCAGAAGCTCTGTTCTTATGGAACATCTGCTGGTCTTGTGTCCTACAGTGGACACTGCTTCAGAGGCATCCCTGGCTGCCTGTTGCACCAGAAAGATAATTCTGCCAGAAACAGAGTGGAACGAGGAACAAGATGCAAGAATGTGCTCTGACCTAGGCTTCCCCAAACCACGAAGCAGAGTCCTTGTCCCGACAAAAACCCCTTTTTATTAAGTTACTGTGAATTCTTCTCATTCACATCCAGCAAAGTCTTTCAAGGGTGGATTTACAGTCACAGACCTTATCTAGCTTGGAAAGCCGCCAGGCTGATATCTTCAAAACTTGGCAAGGAGTCTTGGAGAGTCACGAACCAATTAAGTGAACTAATTGTCTCCTGCAAACTTCACTCCCCTTTTGCTCCTCTTTTATTTCCTCTGGGAAGGGCCATTCACCGTCCACCTGTGGCCTCACTCCCAAGTTGACCTCTGTTCCTTAGCTGTTCCCTTCATCTTGCAACTCTGCGCATGCACATGCTGGGGACAGGCTCCAGCTGTTTTTCTGCCTCACTGATGTCTGACTCCAAAGGCAGCGGATAATTGTCAGACAGCCCTGGCCCCCTCTCTGCCTCTGACCACTGAGCTCCACTGGCCGCTGGCAGGCCACAACAGAACGGTATTCCTATTGGGTGAGGAAAATCAGGCAGGAAGAAAGAAAACACAGGAAAGCAGAAAGCTAAAACTCAAAGAAAGATTTATTTGCTCAGCCACACAATGGAAAATAAAGGAAAAGTAGGCTTTGGGCATCTCTTAATTGGATGAGATTTCTCGATTTATATGGTATGAAAATCCTATGAAAAGCCTGACATATCAATCCAATAATATAAACCAAATTTTCATGTTTCAGTTAATGAAAATGCTGCCAGCTAACTTGTCCTAGTGAAATAGCTTTTTTGACAAAGAAGAAAAAGAAAAGCTTAGTATGATACCTTTTTTTTCTTTAGGTTTTTATTCTTTAAGAGATTTTTGTATAAGAAGACTTCAGTGTTCTCACCTTCATGAATCTGGGATCTCTGATCTAGTCCTGCTCAGTTATCATATGACTTTTTTTTATATACCATGAGACCATTTTACTTCGGTAATGCAGCATTTTTAGCTGGGTTTCCCAAAACCACATATAACTAGGAATATATACACCTGTTTTCAGACATAGATCTATAATTCTTAGATAAGAGTATCCAGTGTCAACTACAACTACAGCTAGTTGTCTACAGCTTTGCCATTCTGTCTCAATCATTGTTCTATCTGACCTAGTCAATAACTAAGCCAATCTTCTTCCCTTCTTTTCTCCTCTTCCCTCCTCCTCCTCTCCTCTCCTCCCCTCCCCATCCTCAGAAGATGATTTCTGGAAAATATAAAAACACAACTACAGCAACTGCAAAAGTTTTGCTGGATCGAGGACTTGATGAAATATATGTTTATCAATTTTAGCCAAAATTTCATTTCCTCATTTAATTTTGAACTGAGAAAAATAAAATGGTTTCAAGAGTGTAATTAAGCACATTTTAAATATTGATTGAAATGCTTATTTCCTGAAAAATCTGTATTTAGTTCCAGCTCATTGAAATCCATTGCAAAGTTTGCATTGCAAACCAACATGTGAAGGGTGAAATTAGATCATGATCTACCTACTTTGTCCAGGAAGTGCAGAAGTTCAGAATTTGCTTAAGGCAATTTACCAAGATTGAAATCCAGATCATTGCAGGTACCTGGAATGGCGAGAGAACGAAATGAAACAAATGCAAGCGAGCCTCAGCTACTGTGCATAACAGCAGAATTAATAAATAAATTAATAAAGCAATAATAAATTGTCTGGCAATTGTGTTTGTACAGAATTGCTGGTTCTGTATGAGTGACAGGAAGTAGCTCTGAAAAAGTTTGTTATAATGACATTAGCCACCTTACCTCATTTAGAACAGGGAAAAAAGAATGATGCTGTGCTTTATAATTAGATTACACCCACTTTTTTTCCCAAGCTGATCTGACCAGTGATGTTTTGTCAAGCTGCAATTTCCATGCACACTCAGATAGTTTGATTAAATCTATTTGGCAAGCGAGAACAGAGAATAGAGCTATGTATAAAAAAGGAATGTGGCAAGTATACCACAAAGATATGATGGGGTTTGTATGAAGAAGGGAAGGCATGCCGAAACTAAGCATATCTTAATCCATTAATAAGGGGCTTGTGAGCCATGCAAGCAGGGTTTCATTTATTTTTTATTTTAGTATTTATTTATATCCCACCTTTATTATTTTTATAAATAACTCAAGGCAGTGAACATATCCAAACCGCCTTCCTCCTCCTATTTTCCCCAAGACAACAATTTGGAGGTTTTCACATATACAATCATTTAAAAACTGCTTTTGAACATAATGATGCTGATGCTTTGTAACCATGTAGAAATAGCCCTTAAACTTATATACCGCTTTACAGTGCTTTACAGCCCTCTCTAAGTGGTTTGCAGAGTCAAGATATCACCCCCAACAATTTTTAAGAAAAAATCATTTTTATTCAGCATTTTTAAACATTAAAATCACAATTACACTTATACAGCTTTCCGCTATTGGTATTCTTTTTTTCTAGTTTCTAATTTTCCATTCAACGGCCTATTGTTTCATACATATACCTCCTTGTTTCATAATTATTATTTTTTGAATATATACAACATATATACTACATTTACATCTCTATTGGTCTCTGAATATATACCACCTCCTTTTGTTATATTTTCTATACAGTCATTAATCATTAATTTTACATCTCTTTTCGAACCAATTATACCACCTATTCCATATCTTATAATACTCTGTTTCCTCTCTATCCCTTAGTTCCATCGTTAAGTTATCCATTTCTGCGCATTCAAGCACCTTTTTAACGAATTTTGCATTTGAGGGGATGTTTTTTTGTTTCCAGTTTTGGGCGAATGAGATTCTGGCTGCGATAATTATATGAAATAATATATTGAATCTGGCTCCTCATTTTACCCACCTTGAGAGGATGGAAGGCTGAGTCAATCTTGAGCCTGGTGAGATTTGAACTGCCAAATTGCAGGCAGCTGGCAGGCAGCAGAAGTAGCCTGCTGTACTGCACTCTAACCACTGCGCCATCATAAATACCCCTTCCTTGGGGTCAACTGTCCTGACCTGTCCTGCAGTCTCCAATGGTGTGTCCATCACTGCTGTAGTCAAGTCCACTCAGCTTGGTGTTGGTCATCCATTTTCCTTCCATTTTACCCCAGAATGGTAGACTTTTCAACAGAGCTCAGTCTTTGTATAATTTGTCTGATAATCTGAGCCCTACTTTTGGAGGACCTCAAACGAGAATGTAGTTTTATTTGCTTGATGATCCATTAGTTTGTTTTCTTGACCATTCATGATTTTCAGGAGTTTTTCCCAACTCCAAAGTTCAAAAGAATCCATATTCTTTCTCTCCTGCTTCTTCAAAGCTCAGCTTTCACTTCCAGAGAGTGTCACTTTTCTTCCGCTATTGTTTATCTTTATAGGTATAGACCAGGGGTCCTCAAACTACGGCCCACAGACTGGATGCGATCTGCCGAAGCCATTAATCTGGCCCATGCGGGACCACAAGGCTGCTCCCCCATATTGCCCCACCTACCTCCTGGACCCCACCTGCCTTCTGGAAGCCAAGAAGGCCAAAAATGCCAAGCAGGGGATCGTGGTCCAAAACGAAGAACTTTCTTCAGAAAGGCGAAAAGGGGAACCAGGTATCACACATCAGTCGCAGAAGAAGATCAAGGTATGTAAAAAGAGAAGTCACCTTCTGGTTGGTGATTCAATCGTAAGAGATGTTAATTTAGGAGAGGATACGGAGGTTTTAAAAGAGGTCAGGTGTCTGCCAGGTGCTACTGCCAGCAGAGACAAGAGGCGTATTCTTAAGATAGTCAAGAATGCAAGTAAGGACTGTGACGTTGATGCTATTATACATCTTGGCACTAATGATCTATCCCAGAAAGATGTACTTTCTGTGCAGAATGATTTCCAGAACTTGGGGTATGAACTTAATAGTATAGGTTGTAGGCTTATCTTTTCAGAGGTTTTACCTGTATATAAGGAACAAAAAGGGAAGGGCCAGCGTGTAGCAGAGTTTAATGTTTGGCTAAAGGAGTGGTGTAAAAGGGAAGGCTTTGGTTTTATTAGTCATGAAGCCTGTAGCTGGTCCAATGAAAAACTGTACAAAAGAGATGGGTTGCACCCATCCAAGAAAGGAACTGAGTTACTTGGCATTAAATTCACAGATTTTCTTGATAAACATTTAAACTGAAGAGCGGGGACAGAGAATTAATAGATACAGAACATCTCTGTCCCCAGCAAACTAAAATTCATAGGGTTATAAATGCATGTAACATAGATGTGTGTGTGGGTAAGATTATCACTCCTGCTGTCAAGCAAAACCAAGCATGTAATAGTGATTGTCATACCATGTGCATGAATCACACAAGTGGCAAGAAAATAGGGGCAGTCAGGCATAATACAGGTTATGTAGACAGTAAACACAAGGTCAATCAAAATGGACTCAAATGTCTATATACCAATGCACAGAGCATGAGGAATAAACAGGGAGAATTAGAAATTCAAGTAAAAGAGGGCAGATATGATATTATTGCCATTACAGAAACTTGGTGGGATGAAACTGACAAATGGAACATACAGCTAGAAGGATTTAAATTATTTAAAAGAAATAGACCAAATAAAAGAGGAGGTGGAGTTGCACTATATATAAGAAATAACTATGTCTCTACAGAAATAGAGCACAACAATAATGAGAACTATCTTGAATGCATTTGGGTCAATATTAAAGGTTGTGGGGGAAATGACATTGCCATAGGTCTATACTACAGGCCACCCAACCAAGCAGAGGAAGAAGATGAACTCTTTGCTAGTCAGCTAACTAAGGTATGTAGGAAGCACACCACAATAGTAATGGGAGATTTTAACTACCCTGACATCAACTGGGAAACAAACTCTGCACCAAGTGGAAGATCCAACAGGTTCCTAACAAACCTAGCAGACAACTTTGTTTTCCAAAAAGTAGAGAAGGAAACAAGGGGATCAGCCATACTGGACTTAATTCTCACTAACAGAGAGGAAATGATAGAAGGTGTTGAAGCCATAGGAACCCTGGGGGCAAGTGACCATGCAATATTGGAATTCAACATTATCCAAACACAAGTAGTAGAACAAAGTCAAACTAGAGTCTTGGACTTTAAGAAAGCTAATTTCAATAAACTTAGAGAGAGCTTGGGAAAAATTCCATGGATGAGAATCCTCGAGGGGAAAACAACTCAAGAAGCTTGGGAAATTTTGAAAAATGAGATTAGAAAAGCCCAGTCTAACACAATACCAATGAAGAAGAAAAACAACAGCTCCCAAAAGAAACCAGCATGGCTGCATAAACAACTATCTGACAAACTGAAAGACAAAAAAAGTAAGTATAAAAAGTGGAAGGAGGGGGACATAACTAAGGCAGAATATCAGCAAATAGCCCGAGCCTGTAAAGATGAAGTGAGGAAAGCTAAGGCTCACAATGAAGAAAGGCTTGCCACAAAAGTAAAAATTAACAAAAAAAGCTTCTTCCAACATGTTAAAAACAAGAAAAAAGTTAAGGAAACAATTGGTCCATTGCTAGGAGAAAGTGGCAAGAAGGTGACAAGCAACAGGGAGAAAGCAGAACTATTTAACTCATGTTTTGCATCTGTCTTTACACAAAGGGATAAAACAGTCCAACCTATCAAAAGCAGCACCACAAAATTAGGAACACAAATTGAAATAGGGAAGAAAATGGTAAGTGAGCACCTGTCTACCCTAGATGAGTTCAAATCACCAGGACCGGATGGATTACACCCCAGAGTTCTGAAGGAACTAGCAGACGAGATCTCAGAACCACTGAATTATATCTTTCAGAGATCCTGGAACACCGGGGAACTACCAGAGGACTGGAAAAGAGCTGATGTGGTTCCCATCTTCAAAAAAGGGAAAAAATTAGATCCAGGAAACTACAGACCTATCAGCCTAACCTCAATACCAGGAAAGATTCTGGAAAAAATAATCAAGCAACGAATTTGCGAACACCTAGAAGCAAACAAAGTAATAGCCAAAAGCCAACATGGATTTGTCAAAAACAGATCATGCCAGACTAATCTTATTGCATTCTTTGATAATGTGACAAAATTAGTGGACCAGAGGAATGCCGTTGATATAGTTTACTTGGACTTCAGTAAGGCTTTTGATAAGGTAGACCATAACCTACTACTAGATAAAGTAGAAGAATGTGGGTTAGACAGCATCACCACCAGATAGATTGGTAACTGGCTGACCAACCGCACTCAACGTGTAGTTCTCAATGGAACTGCATCTACATGGAGGGAAGTATGCAGTGGAGTACCCCAAGGCTCTGTTTTAGGCCCAGTACTCTTCAACATCTTCATCAATGATTTGGATGAGGGAATAAATGGGGAACTCATCAAATTTGCAGATGATACCAAGCTGGCAGGAATAGCCAACACTCCAGAAGATAGGCTTAAGATACAGAAGGATCTTGACAAACTTGAACATTGGGCACTATCTAATAAAATGAAATTCAATGGTGAAAAGAGTAAGGTTCTACATTTAGGCAACAAAAACGGAATGCACAGGTACAGTATAGGTGATACCTTACTCAGTAGTAGTAACTGTGAAAGGGATCTTGGAGTCCTAGTGGACAACCATTTAAATATGAGCCAGCAGTGTGCAGCAGCTGCCAAAAAAGCCAACACAGTTCTAGGCTGCATCAACAGAGGGATAGAATCAAGATCACGTGAAGTGTTAATACCACTTTATAATGCCTTGGTAAGGCCACACTTGGAATACTGCATTCAGTTCTGGTCGCCACGATGTAAAAAAGATGTGGAGACTCTAGAAAGAGTGCAGAGAAGAGCAACAAAGATGATTAGGGGACTGGAGACTAAAACATATGAAGAACGGTTGCAGGAACTGGGTATGTTTAGCTTAAGAGAAAGAAGGACTAGGGGAGACATGATAGCATTATTCCAATATCTCAGAGGTTGCCACAAAGAAGAGGGAGTCAAACTATTCTCCAAAGCACCTGAGGGTAGAACAAGAAGCAATGGGTGGAAACTAATCAAGGAGAGAAGCAACTTAGAACTGAGGAGAAATTTCCTGACAGTGAGAACAATTAATCAGTGGAACAGCTTGCCTCCAGAAGTTGTGAATGCCCCAACACTGGAAGTCTTTAAGAAGATGTTGGATAGCTATTTGTCTGAAACGGTATAGGGTTTCCTGCCTAGGCAGGGGGTTGGACTAGAAGACCTCCAAGGTCCCTTCCAACTCTACTATTGTATTGTATTAAATGGGACCCATGGAGGTCCTGATAGGCGAAAAACGGCCTCATTTTTGGGGTGGCAGAGTGATTCTGGAGGTCTCTAGAGAGTGAGAGGGAGGAAGGGAGGGAAGACACACACACACACATACACACACACACACAAGTCCCTCACACCCTCCCCAAGGCAGCCATATCCCTTCACAAACCTGTTTTCCACCCCAGGAGCCTAACAAATTAAAGTTTAATTTGTGGGTATTGTTTAATGGACTGCTAAATTGGCCACACATACCCAGTCACATAACCACCTAGCTATGCTCACTCAGTCGCATGACCACCTAAGGTCTGCCCCCTCAACAGTCTGAGGGACCGTGAATTGCCCCCCCCCCTCTGTTTAAAACATTTGAGGATCCTGGATATAGACTCAAAATGCTTCTGAATGGCTTCTTCTAGGCATTCTTCTTGCACTCTTGCAAATTATTTCAAGGCTCCCATTGCTTCTTTAATTCATATGTTTTTAATGGTTTTTGACGTATGATTTTGGATATTTTTTTTACTGTTTTTTGTATTTTAAATTTCTGAGTCAGCCAGAGTCCCATATGTGAGATGGGGTGGGGTGTGAGAGGTGGTTACATAAATTGAACAAACAAGCAAACAAATATATATTTCTGTAACCGCTGAAAACAAAATATATCTGAAATTTTGAGAGACCCCTTCAGGCATTGAGGTCCTAACCTGTAGCTTGCTTAGCTTGTGCCCAAAATCAGCTCGGAGATCTCTCTTACGACTTCAGTGTTAGGGTTCTAAATACCATGCAGAAATAAATCATTGTCCAAGGCAAAACATCCTTAATGGTGCAATTTATTCCACAGGCATGTTAGTACAGCTATGGAAATTTCAACTCTGAATTACATCCTGTAAGTTCACCCAGTTTAAAGTTCATGATCTCTCCCCACACCCACAAATCCATCACATGTTCCAATCATCATCTTCCACGCTGGCATGTACACCCATCTTCTTCCGGCCAGGTGTCGATGTGCGGAGACAAAAGATGACCTTGGCTTCTACAAAAGAATGTCAACAATCCATTCTACAATTCTACTCCTTTCTATTCCCCCCTCCCAACTACTACACTATTGAAACAGCATAGAAAATTATTAAAAAGTGTGGCAGGCCAAAGATCCTAAAAAGAATATAATTACAGGCCTGACATTCAGATTATTATCAATAGTTAAATGTGTTGAGACGGTGAACCTGGCAAAAGAGTGTACTTACCTGTTCTTGTCAGCTGGGTAGAGATGATAATAACATCGTCAGAGGGCGATTGAGAGGAGCAAGCAAGGTACAGGAAATAGGATTAGGTGGATCTTAAAGGACAACAAGGAAAAAGAGAAGAAGAATTAATGATTGGGCATACACTGAATTCCTCCACAGAAAGAATAAAGCACAAAATGGTGTTGGAGGCTCAGGTATTCAAACCATAATTTGATCTGTTGGAAGAAATGTCCATCTGAGTTCGGTTCCAAGTGGGGAGAAAGACACTAGAAACAATGGTGGCTGTTTGGAAAGATGGTTTAATGATGAACAGGATCACATGGTTTGAGGTCCTGGGCAAAAAGGCACATGGGTGAGAGAGAGAGAGAGAGAGAGAAAGAGAGAGAGAGAGAGAGAGAGAGAGAGAGAGAGAGAGAGAGAGAGAGAGAGAGAGAGAGAGAGAGAGAGAGATTTATACCCTCTGCTGGGACTTGAATTTGAGCTTGTATTCTGATTGGTTGTCAGACTTCCACAGGGCCATGCGGGGGAAACGTTTTGTGTTTTTGAGTCCCAAGCTTGGTTGAGCCTTTCTGAGTGATGATGTAATGAAAGGGCTTTGGGATTCCTATTATGGCTCTGCCTGAAGGAGGTAGTGTCAGGCCTGTAGCTATGTTTCTTTTAGGATCTTTGGTCTGCCACACTTTCTATTATTTCCCTATGCTGTTTCATTAGTGTAGTAGTTGGGAGGGGGGAATAGAAAGGAGTAGATTTGTGGAATGTATTGTTGTCATTCTTTTATAGAAGCTCAAGGTCATCTTTTGTCTCTGCACCTCGACACCTGTCCGGAAGCAGAGGGGTGTAGATGCCAGCGTGGAAGATGATGATTGGAACATGTGATGGATTATGGGGTGTGGGGATAGATCATGAACTTTCAACTGGGTGGAATTCCAGGAAGAAGATCAGAGTTGGAATTCCATAGACGTGCTAACATGCCTGTATGATTAAATTGGAACTTTAAGGATGATTCTGCCTTGGTCTCTGATTGATTTCATGCCTGGTATTTAGAACGCTGACAGGTAGATCTTTGTTATGTAGAATAGACTGGCTCAGGCCTCAATGGTCCATTGACAAACGTGTGTGTGTGTGTGTGTGTGTGTGTGTGTGTGTGTGGTATTGAACCGAGCCATAGTGCATGGTTTGATAATGGCTTTTAAAATATATTTTATCAAACTTGTCAACTGAATAGGCAATTGTCAACTGGGATGAAAATATGAGAAAACAACAAATGAATTTATAGCATTCTTTAGCTAGTGGAATATTACTTTGTTCAAGATAAGCCTTCTGTCTCTGCGTCTAGGGAGTAGAATAGAATAGAATAGAATAGAATAGAATAGAATAGAATAGAATAGAACAGGAGTTGGAAGGGAACTTGGAAGTCTTCTGGTCCAACCCCCTGCTTAGACAGGAAACCCTACACCACTTCAGACAAATGGTTATCCAACATCTTCTGAAAAACTTCCAGTGTTGGAGCATTCACAACTTCTGGAGGCAAGTTGTTCCACTGATTAATTGTTCCAACTGTCAGGAAATTTCTCCTTACTGTAGTTCTAGGTTGCTTCTCTCCTTGATTAGTTTCCACCCATTGCTTCTTGTCCTGCCCTCAGGTGCTTTGGAGAATAGCTTGACCCCCCCCCCCACCTCTTCTTTGTGGCAGCCCCTGAGATATCGGAACACTGCTATGGAGCCACTAAATGGGTCCAGCTGTGATTCTAGTGGATTTCCTGATGGGCAAGATGATGAGTATTGTCAGAAAGCCTATCGAGGACCGTTCTTCATGACTTTGAGGACAATTCCAGTCATGTCATGTGAACATGGGGATTATTATCAGATGCCAAGCATTTAAAGTGGAGAGCTGCAAAACTGAGTTCAGAGCCCAAAGATACTTGAAAATAATTAAAAGAGCAAACCATTCTTAATACCTCCGAGATCACCAAGGCCCTTGGTTATTTTGCTTTTAAATGTTAGAGTCTTAGTGAATCTCATTTAAGCTTCTGCTCTAATGCTGTCATAATTCTAATTATTTCCCCCTTGCACTTATCACTGTTCTGTTTTACTATGATCAGAGGTATTTCATTCCTCCCACCCCACTAAATCCCCCATTAATTCCTTATCCTAGCTATATATACCACCTTAACCTAATCTGAAGTTAGCAAAAATGGTTGTTCCTACCCCAGGGTTGAAGAAAGGACATTTGAACATGCTGTGACATGTGTTTATTTATTTATTTTTGATAAAATATTGCATTACATTGGAAAATAATCTGGGGAAGCAAAAAAAAAAATTACTTTATGGATTTTACCTACAGTGGATATGAGAATGCTGGATGGTTTAAAGAAAATCTCGTTAAATTTGTCAACAAGTATTAGCTCAAGATTTGCAACATAAGGAGGGCTTTCTTTACAAGCTTTATACAAGGCACAATATTTGCTGAAAGCCCAATGCCTTACATAAAGCAAGGATGAACAATCTTTTTCCAGCAGGGTGGGAGAGCCAGTTTAGTGTTGTGGTTAAGATGCTGGTCTAGAGTTCTGACTTAGCCTCTCCAAGAGCATGAAGCAAATTCCTTGTCCCAACAAAAAACCCTTTTATTAATTTACTGTGAATTCTGCTCATTCACATCCATCTAAGTCTTTCAAGGGAGGGTTTACAGTCACAGACCTTATCTGGCTTGGAGAGCTGCCAGGCCGATATCTGCAAAATTTGGTAAGGAGTCTCGGAGATTCACAAACCAATTAAGCGAACTAATTGTCTCCTGCAAACTCCACTCTCCTTTTGCTGCTCTTTTATTTCCTCTGGGAGGGACCAGTCCACCTGTGGCCTTACTCGCAAGCCGACCCCTGTTCTTTAAATGTTCCCTTCTTCTGGCAACTCTGCGCATGCGCACACTGGGAACAGGCTCCAGCTGTTTGTCTACCTCACTGATGTCTGACTCTGAAGGCAGCCCTGACTCCATCTCTGCCTCTGACACAGAGCCCTCATCAGAGCCTTCCCCAGACTCCAGGACTGGCCCATGTTCCTCTCCAACCTCCTCACTGTCTGAATCTGCTGCCAGCGTTGCTGGCCACTGGCGGGCCACACCATCTAGAAACCAGGAGACTATGAATTCCAGTCCTGCTTTAGGCATGAAAGCCAAGTGGGCAACTTTGGACCAATCATCAGGAGATTATGAGTTCTAATCCCACTTTAGGTATGAAAGCACTCTGGGTGACTTTCGGTCAATCCTGAAGAGGCTGTGAATTATACTCCCACCTTAGTGTCTATGGAGATTCTCAGTCATCCAGGTTATGGTTGTCCCAAAGGTGCTTTTTCAAGAGGCAACTGGACTTTCTGTTTTTTCTTTGAAGCTATTTCACTTCTCATCCAAGAAGCTTCTTCAGCTCCTCACCATCCAGTCAGAGCTGAAGAAGCTTCTTGGATGAGAAGTGAAATGTCTTCAAAGAAAAACCAGAAAGTTCAGTTGCCTCTTGAAAAAGCACCTTTGGGATTCCCACCTTAGGCAAGTTGGCTGAGAAACCTTAGGCCAGTCTTCCTCTCCCTCAGCCCAACTCACCTCACAGGGTTACTGTTGTGGGGAAAATAGGGAAATGGGAAAATAAGGAAATGGAACGAGTACCATATTTTTCAGAGTATAAGACACACCTTTCTCCTTCAAAAAAGAGGGTGAAAATCTGGATGCGTCTTATACACGGAATACAGCATTTTTGGCCTACTGAAGCCCCACCCCCTTCACCAAAATGGCCATGCATAGCCTTTTGGAGGCTTCCAGAGTGCTTTTGGAGGCTGGGGAGGGCAAGAAAGAGTGAAAAAATGGGCAATTTTTGTTCATTTTAGCCCCACCCAGCCCCCAGGAGCACTCTATAAGCCTCCTAAAGGCTATGCATGCCCTTTATTAGACAAAAAACAGGCCCATTTTCATGAAAAACATGCTGGGTTTTGCTCATTTTGCCCCCAGCCCCCAAGAGCACTCTACAAACCTCCTAAAGGCAATGCATGCTCTTATTTTTTTTACAAAAAACAGACCCGTTTTTGTGAAAAATGGGCCATTTTGGGGAGGTCTGCAGAGTGCAAAAACTTTTTTTTAATTTGCCTCTTCAAAATCTTAGTGCGTCTTATACTCTGAAAAATATGGTATTTTTATGTTCGCCACTCAAGTTACTTATAAAGTAATAATACAGTGTTTCCCTCAAAATAAGACCCCGTGTTACATTTTTTTTGCCACCAAAAAAGGTACCAGGTCTTATTTGTTTTTTTTGGGGGGGGGGAAGAGGGATGTCATCCAATGACTCACTTGCATGTGTCGCCCCTGGCCTCCTTTTCGCTGTCAAGAGGCCTTCAGGCACTTCTGCAGCTGGCAAAGCTTTCCTGCAGAGGCCTTTAGGGAAGCCTTGCCAGCCTTGCAAACTGCAGAAGAAATGGGCCAACAAGGCAGGTGTTGGGGTGTGCGAGGCCTGGCTGCAACTGTCCAAAGATAAGTAGTAAGGAAGCTCCCCCCCATTCACCCTTAGCTTAACTTTTACCCTGGAGTGGGCAGCGTCTTAATTAGGGCTTATTTTGGGGGTAGGGCTTATATCGGGTGCACATGTGAAAATCAAGCTAGGACTTATTTTTGGGGTAGGTCATATTTTCGGGAAAACAAGGTAGTGAGTTAAAAATTAGGAAGGAAGGAAGGAAGGAAGGAAGGAAGGAAGGAAGGAAGAGAAAAAAGGAAGGTAGGAAGGAAGGCAGGTAGTCAGGAAGGAATGCAGGAAGACAGGAAGGCAGGAAGGAGGTAAGGAAGGAGGGAGGGAGGAAGGAAGGAAGAAAGGAAGAGCCATGAATTCTTTCTGTGTTTTGCAGTATATAAGGACATTGTCTGCTTTCTTCAGAAAATTGAACTGCACCTTTTACTTTTTTTTTTTTTTTAGAAAGTCAAATAATAAAAAAACAGATGCCCTCTGGTTCATGTATTGATTCAGGAAGTGTGCATGTTCTCAACAAATATGGTGCAAGAATCCCTTCCACATCTCTTTGCACGTTTGCTTTATTTCTTCAGGAAACTGAGCTGCAACCTTCATTTTTTAAAAGTTAAATAATAAAAAATAGATTCGGTCTGGTTCGTGTATTGATTCAGGAAGTAAGTGTATTCTCCCCAAAGTTTGAACTTTGCAAAAATTTCTTCCAACCCTTCTTGAAGCTCCAAGGGGGAAAAAAAGGCTTATGTTTGTACTTAGAGGTGCAGCCTGTGATTTGAAATGAAAAGATCATTGAGATAAACTGAAGCATCGTTTCTTTATTCTAAGTTCTTCATTTCAGCTCCCAAAGCTTCAAGCAAACCTCAGGCCTAGTGTGCTGATCGACTTTTTAAAAAAATACCTGATCTCTGTGATGGTGAAATCTCTGAGAGGTGGCACTCAGAGCCCTTTCTGTGGGCACGCATGCCGTCGCCAGCTGCTCTTATGGTTTCTGGCCAGCTGGTCTTTGCGGGTGCAGGAGCGCTGGAAAAAGCTAGAAAACAACCTGTAAACTGCCCCCAAACCAGACCTTCTTTGGGCAGTTTTTGTGCACTGGCCAGCTGGTCTTCATGGGTGCTGGAGCCCTGGAAAAATGGCCTGAAAATGGTCCAAAAATGCCCAAAAGACAGGCATGTGTGCGCCAGCCAGCTGGTCTTTGGGTTTCCAGGGCTCCGGTGCGCACACATGTACATGGATGCATGCACATTCTAGTTAGGGCATCGGTGCCGAAAAGGTTCGCCATCCCTGGCTGATCTCTTTCTAGCTTCTGATTAAGTTTTCAATAGCAACATCTTAGCCAAAGACTATGTTCCTACCTGCCTCCCCATACAATTTCTATGAGTCCTTACAGAAATGTTGCATCAAGGCCCTGAGAAGCCAAAAGAAGCTTCTGAAGCTCTCATCCTGAGGGGATAAGGTTGCTTTCATTCTTGGAAGAGAAGTCCCCACCTTTTGCAAAGCACCTGTTTGAATACTCACTGTATGCGATGGAGTTTTAGTCAGTGTTTTAAAGCAACTGAAGAAAAATGGAGCGTGGATCTAGCAATCTTTTCATCAAATCTGTAGTTTCTTAGATAATGAGTGGACAGAGTGAAAGAGAGAGAGAGAAAGGAGGAGGAGGAGGAGGAGGAGGAGGAGGAGGAGGAGGAGGAGGAGGAGGAGGAGGAGGAATCACCCATAGGTGAGATTTGCAGAAACTTCTCTTCTTGAAGCTACCTCTGATCTTTGTATCAGGCATAATAGAACAAAGATCTGAAAAAGTAGGTGGACCCCAGAGAAAACTAAGATAAAATTAGATTTGATTAAATTTAGTATAATCCAAAAGCAACTACTTAGTAAGAGTAAGCCAGTGGATTTCATAATTTTTGCCTTCTGTCATAGGATAAAAAAATTATCAAGTTCTGAAATTGGAATCGGTGGCTGTCTTGTCAAAGATTACCTGTCATTTCTGGTTGTGCAGACAAAGAATTAGTTGGAGAACTAGCTAGAAAAGAGTTAACCGCTAGAGAAAGGGAGAACGGGAATTAGAACTGATGCAAAAGTGGGTAGGGACCAGGGGCTGGCCTGGTGTTTAAATAGAGCAATTTTTGATTTGACATCATAAACGTTCTTCACCAGAGAATATTGATTCTTTATGAATAGCTACTTATTTCAACAATTCTCTCCCTGCCATCCTCCCTCCCCACCACAGACAGACATAACATACAGTATCTTTTTTCTTTATCATGGTGTTCAATTGATATTCAGCAGCCATTGCCATGGGTTTTTGTGGTTTTCATAGAGATGACACATACGCTTCCCTTGATTTTTCCTGCCGCTGTGTAAGATCAATTAATGGGCACTTAAAATGGAGTGTTGCCCTGTGGGAGTAAAGTAATTTCAATCCAGGTGAATGAGCTGAAAGTATAGTAAATGATCACATTATGCTGAACTAGGTTCGGTCACTTATTGGCTTCCTGAATCCTATGCTACATTTCACTTTTGAAAAGTATTACGCACACTCTTAGATTCAGATGATGGTGATTCACTTACATACACAGAGCCCCCCCTTTGCTGTCTACTTGGGTTTTCCAACTAGGGTGGCTAGACAAGACAAGACACCCAACCCTGGTCAACAGGCAGGAAATAATTAAGGACAGGCATAAATCATTTTCAATTGAACAAGATACAAACGGTTCTTTAAAGTAGATGGAAAGCTGGTGAAAGTAACAGCAAAACTTCACTGATTCCAATGTATATTTGCATTCTCTCTCTCCTCTCCAATCTCCCTCCTTCCAACTATATTTTTCTCAGGTAGGCTGCCAGATACTAGCTAGAACTAAGGAAACTGCCAGGACTGGGTCCAAAGGAGTGAGTGAGCTTCAGGATTCATTTTTACCCCCAAAAGTTCTTGCTTTGTTGACAGCTAGAATTGGTGCATTTTTCCTTAGCTTAAGCCCAACTTTCTTTGTCTGGTTCAATTGATATTCTGCCCCCCTTTGTTTCCCTAATAACTTGTTTCCTTCTTAATTACCTCCCTGAAGGGATCTTTTAGAAAGATTCCTGGCATTTTTGTCCTTTCTGCTTATTGCCTGCTATGTCTTTAGTTATGGCATCTGAAGGCACCGAGGACCCGGCTTTTCCCTTAGGCTCTGGGCCACGACATTTTTATATTACACATCAACAACAGACTGAGTTTTGTAGACATTATGGTGACTGCCATCTGAACTTTTTTGAACACATCCTGCAGACATCCCTAATTAGGGTTGTACATCATTGGAAAATGATGTGGACCAAGTACTTTGGACTGAGGGCGTATGTAGTAGAAGCCTGGAAATGATGGGCCACTGAGTTAGACCATGAGACTAGAAGACAGATGCCACACTTCCTGGATCATTTTTTGAATGTACATAACCCAAACTAACCACTTTTGCTCAGAGCAAATCAGTTCTAGTATCTCCAGCACAATTGAACATGAAGACCTATTGATGGGAATTTGAGGACATCCATAGAATAGAATAGAATAGAATAGAATAGAATAGAATAGAATAGAATAGAATTCTTTATTGGCCAAGTGTGATTGGACTCACAAGGAATTTGTCTTTGGTGCACATGCTCTCAGTGTACATAAAAAGACAAGATACATTCGTCAAGAATCATAAGGTACAACACTTAATGATAGTCACAGGGTAAAAAGAAGCAAGCAGGAAACAATCAATATCAATGGTGAACTGAAGATGTCGCCACTAAAAGCAGAGCCCAACAACTACAATGGAATAAAGAGTGAAGTGAAAAGCTAACTTTTTTGTCATTTCTCTCTCAACAAGACGAGGAGATCACCCATTAGAACTCCAGACAACAGCTCTTCATGAGGGGACTACAAAACAGCAGCCTCCAGCAGGTTTAGATCAGTGGGGAGAAGGGGAGGGGAGCCATTGCAGCTCAAATTGTGGTTCAGTGCCTTTAATAAAGGTTTCACATATTTCCTTTCCTAATCACCTTTGGAAATTGCTTGTTAAATACTTCTTGAATGTTAGGAACCTTCATAACAGCAAGTTTCGCCCCGTGGGTGATTTTTCTTCAGTCCTCAGTGATATGTCTCAGTGATATACAAGTTTAAGAAGTTAAAAAAATCTTTTTTTTAAAAAAAAACAAATAGCATAAAGGTACTACTTATGGTAGCACGTTTATGCTATTTAAGCATAAAATAGCAAAATAGCATAATGGTTGAAGTGAAAGCTCTTTTTACTAAAAGATGCTGGATGCAGTAAAGTCAGGTAGAATCTGAGTTTCTCACTCATCAATACAAAACTATTGCCTTCCTTTACACACACACACACACACACACACACACACACACACACCATGACCAGTTCAAATCCAGCCAATGCAATCCTGCAAAGATGTTTTGGGAATGCTAAGGTGTATGGTTTGCTCGATTTCCACACTCAGGGTAAATGGCCTTCAAGATGCCTGGCACGGACTGGTTTCACACGGATCTGACTTTCTTCAGCTGTCATTCCCCAACATGCATACAAGTTTATTACCAATTTGTCCCCCCCCCCCACCCCACCCCATTGCTCCATCCTTGTCCTTTGATGGCATGACACCAGCGAGGAACCAAGCCATAGATGGTAGATCTGACATATACCAAATTGTATCAGAATGTGGAGATTTTCCTTTTCCTTTACAGACGGCTCTAAAATACCGTATTTTTCAGACTATAAGATGCACCAAGATTTTGAAGAGGTAAGTCTTTTTTTTAAAGTTTTTTGTGAAAAACGGGGCATGCAGAGTTTGAGAGGCCTGCAAAGTGCTCCTGGGGGGGGGGCGTTTTTTGCAAAAAAACAGGACATGCAGAGGCTTTGGGAGTCTTGTAGAGTGCTCCCGGGGGCTGGGGGCAAAAACGAGCAAAAAATTGACTGTTTTTCACTCATTTTTCCCCTCCCCAGCCCCCAGGAGCACTTTGCAGGCCTCCCAAACCCTATGCACATCAAGTTTTGTGAAGAGGGCAGGGTTTCAAGAGGCCAAAAATGCTGCATTCAGTATATAAGACGCACCCAGTTTTTCACCCTCTTTTTTGGGAGAAAATGGTGTGTCATACTCTGAAAAATACGGTAGCTGTATACTCTTTGTTAATCCCAATACTCTTTCCAGTGCTAGTGGACAAAGGTACCACGATAGGATTAACTTTTCAGTATTGTATCTAAATTAATCCATTGAGGCAATGAGATATGACTGAATCATAAAGAAAGCATGATGTTCTCTTTGTTTTTAAATTAATTTTTATTAAACACATTTCAACATTTACACCACCACAGCATTCCAGTATCGATATCACTCATATTTACAGTACATCGTGGCTATTTCAATTTTCTTTCTTTCTAATTATATACATTGCTATTCTATATATTGTATAATTATTCATATATGTACATAACACCTTTCAGTTCTAACTTGTATCAATATTTACAAATATATACAATTCCTTTCCATTTTAATATACCTCTTAGGTAATCTTTACGTGTGATCTTTGTATCTATTTTCTAGCCAATCATACCATATGTTCCAAATCATATAATAATCTGTTTCTTCTCTGTCTTTTAATTCCATAGTTAACCTGTTCAACTCTGCACAATTGACCATCATTTATTTAGATGGATAAATAAACAACTTCCCACTTTCAATTTCCAGTAGCACCAATTTCCAGTAATACCAATTTCCCTCTTTCGCAGTGACATTTCTTTCCCCAGGGAGTTTTTAGCATATTTTATTTTACACCCGCAATGGATCAAAGAGGAAACACAAAACTGTCCCAAGTGCTTAATGATCTGTTCCAAGGAGTAAATTCCAGCTGGAATTGTTGAAATTTTAAATTTAGCAGAGCCCAGTTTATGCAACTGAAATCAGATTTTTGTTATGGCTGTTGTCAAAAATATAGTTTGTCCCTTTTGCAGTAACACAATAGTAAAAGTAACCCCTGACAGCATAGTCTATTCAAGGAATCAAAACAGAAGAAGCTGTATAGTAAACTCACTGTCTTTTCTATTATTTTTAACAAATTGCTGAGATCACTGAATATATTCAGCGAGATAAAGCTTGGTGCGTTTCTGATAAGAGGGAAAGGCTGAAAAAAAGAAAGTTGTTTCAATTTTTCATTCAAGGAGTTGCATACACAAATGCTTCCCATCCTGGACCACAAGGAAGCTATTACAGAAAAACCCATCTTCCTAATAATCTATAAGGTGGAGACCACACACAGATTAAGAATGGAGATGGCTTGGATTCTGATACAGTTGCTTTCTGTAAATGTTCATTTTGAGGACTTCATATTAGGAGGAGGAGGAGATCTTTACACATTTAGTCAGGAGTGAAGGAAATAAATAGTAAGTTATTTTTTTTATAAAAGTGTTAAATGTATCCATAAGCTAAAGAGCTCTTCCTTTTGCAAATTAACCACCAAATGTGCTCATTAAAACAGAACGTGATGACTTGCTAAAACTATCTTCCTTTGAAAACAAGAAACATACGTCTGAGACAAGGCCACCATTGTTGAGATAGGAATATTCACCGCCTAGGGTGAAGCCAGAAGGAAACAAAAATAAGATGACTGGGATTCTGCAGGAAGGGTCATGTTGACTCTTTGTAGTGTAAAATGACTTAAATAACGACTTAGGACAGTGATAGCTAATCTTTTTGTCCTCGCGTGTCAAAGGCGGGAGGAACGCAGGATTATGCCCACAGGCATGCTCACATCCATAATTCTATGTGCACGAACCCCCCCCCCACATGTGCCCATGACCCATGCTGTTTGCTCATGATTGACCCATTTTTCAGGCTCCAGAGGATTTCTAGGAGCCTGGACCCCCAGAGGCCCTCTGGAGGCTTCAGGAGGCTTCCTTGATGCCTCCGGAGGGTGAAAAATAGCCCTACAGGAAACCCAGAAGTTCGGGAGTGGACTTCCGGTTTGCACATTGGGCTGTTTTCTCCCTCTAGAGACTTCAGGAACGCTTCCTGAAGCCTCGGGAGGGAGAAAAATGGCCCAACGTGCAAACCAGAAGTCCACTCCCAAACTTCCAATTTGCATGTTGGGTTGTTTTTTGCCCTCCAGAGTGAGAAAAACGGCTGGAAGTGAAGGCTGAAGTCAGCTTACCAGCATGTGCATATGCACTGGAGCTGACAGGGCAATGCCTTGCGTGCCCCAACAAATGGCATGCATGCCATAGGTTCACCATCATGGGCTTAGGAGAAGGGGAGGGCTTCTTCTTAAGCAAGGCATGCATTGCTTAGGGACTATAAATTGTATAGCTGTTTTTTTTTTGCTCTCCTTGTTCTCAATCCAACTTGGGAAGAGATTCGGAGGCCGCCTTTGCAAACACATTCAAAATAAACTTTTGAATTGTAGACCAGACTCATTTTCTGCATTGTGTGGATTATTGGGTTTTACATCTCGCAGGAGGGTGAAGCAGAGTTTTACTGACATTTCCGTGAATAAGTTTCTGTGGTTTAAGATTCTGCCTTACGACCTATGGAGAGCTGAATGGCAGTCAAAGAAGTTTGCTTAGATGTGACTCCAGGTCTTTGTATGATTTTGGATTCTGCTTTAGCAGGGTCATAGGTCTCATGGAGAGCTGCATGTCCATTCAGACAAATATTAATTTTAGGGTTACGGTGGAGACAACTCTTTCATATTCTAGGTAGAATGCACATACAACAAAATGATGAGTTGTTGATGTATATGAATGAAAGGCTGGGAAAGTAGAGAATGTGAATGTATCAAATAGTCAAGAAACTATTTGTAGCTCAGGGTTGAACTGTAGGGTCCTTGGTGCTATCTGAGCTTGGTTGTCTTCTTGCAGACATTTCATTACCCAACTGGGTGACCTCTTCCTTGCTAGAAGGGAGTGGGGTTTGCCTTCTGTTTATATACAAGTGATTTGACCTTTCAATGTTGGTGGGCTTGTTCTTGGCAATTCTTTGATTAGGCTGTTGTTTGATTGTTTGAACTGGTAGCTCCTTGATTGGGGTATTGTTTACTGCTTGATTGTTGGTTTGGTGTTAATCCCTGCTTATCTAGATGTTGATTGCTGGGAAGATACCTCTGCCCATTCTGCTCTTTCACTCATGTTGCAATTATTATTGATCTGACCAAATGTTTATACTGACCTGTAATAAGCAGAATAATAATGAAGAGTTGAGCGGCAAAGAGAAAGAAAAATTCAGTGAAGTGACTGGATGAAAATTGCTTGCTGGAAGCACAATAGAATAGGGAGAGAAGATAGATTTTTCAAAAGATTTTTTAGTTAGGTCAGTAAAAGACATAGCAACAGAGTTCAGGGAAAGCTTGTTTTCCAACACTTTGTGGGTAGATGGAGGGCAAGTTCTGTTTCGCTATTTGCTTTCGGCTGCCATTGGAATGGGGACGGGGGGGCTGATATTTGGAAGGGGAAGTTTAAGTACAGGAGAGATTGTAAAAAGGGAGTTTTGGTCTCACTGTCTACTGCGCATCCTGGAGACTAGTGCTTAGTGTTGGTCAAGGCCAACCATCCTGCATACTAACCTGATGGTGCTCCTTGAAGATGGAACTCACATGACACCTAAGGGATTTGCAGATTGGACAGTGGGAAGAGGGTTACCAGGGGGAGGGGTTGGCCACATAATGATATGTATGATTTTGTGCACTTTTGCCTCAGATCTTGCTTTGCTTAGCTGCTATCTTTTCATAACCAGTAAAAGTACTCTTAATTCTGCAAAATGGAGTTAAATGGTTTCTTTCTTGGTTGCTGAGGGAGGCCGGCTTGACATTAAGCAAGATCTCACTTTCACACTCATCCTTGAGCTAACACCTTCCGAGGGGAATGTAAATAAAACCAAAACCTTCAAAGGAATGTTCTACCCAGGCAGCGACCAGGAGAGCAGCTCCATCTTTGTGTCCCTTGGAGACAGAGTGGATGGTGGATCTGAATTTGGAGGAATGATCTATCTGCCCCAGGTGGTCATTGGGAATGAGACAGAAGTATGACCCTGAGGAAATTCTGACTGGAGTTACGACAAGGCAACATCTTTGGCCGGCAGCTGCTTGGCAGGATGCTGACAAGGAGAACCTTATTATGTCCCAGGCTATGAAACTCTTTCAAGAGGCTTGGGAGAGGCAACATTTGTGCGAGAGCGGTCTCAAAAGAGAAGCTGATCTCCCAGACCTAGAGGAGAGAACTGCAGAAGTCCTGTTCCACCCAAGGGGGGTCCTGGGAGCAGACAGTGGAGCTCATCAGGATGGGGAAGCCCTGGCAGTAGCAGCAGCAGCCGTGAGAGTCCTTTCAAGAGGAGGAGCCCCCCCCCCCCGCAGACGCCGGATGGCAAAAGAAGCTAAGGTAAGAGTGGTTACCATGCACTGGAGAAAAAGGCAGCAACATGGATGGTTGCCCTGCATAATGATGACTCCCCCCTGCTGAGAGACTATAATAGGTTTATGGCCACCCTGAGGAAACACTTTGATGACCTGCTCATGGAGCGGAAGGCCAGAACCAGAATGAAAACCCTTACCCAGGGGAAGAACCCAGTGACTGATTACATACAAGAGTTTCATGAATTGTCCGTTTATATGCAGGTTTTGTCGGAAGAAGCTTTAATGGACAGTTTTATGGATGGCTTAAACAAAGATCTATACCAAAACTGTGTAAACAGCCAGCCCCCCCCCCCCCCGGTAACTTGCAACGCTGGTACGAATTGGCAGCAGACGTGGAGAGCGATCTAGCCAGACACAAGTACCGTGAAGACAGTGAGAAAGAGAAAGCTACCCCCCAACCCCCCCAAAGGAACTCCAAAAGGAGGAAAAAGATGGTCTACAAGCAAGCCCCATTCTACCACCTGCTTCCATTGCGGAAAGGAGGGGCACAGGGCAGCAAATTGCCGCTCCAAGATTGGCCCAAAGCCCCCTGATGGGGGGGAGAGGAAGACAGACAAACAACCTGGGAAGAGAAGGGACACCATCATGAAAGGGGCAGAACCTGTTGCGCAATTCCCTCCCATCCCAAGAGAAGAAGAACTGTCCTCCTCATCGGGGGAAAGTGAAACCGAATCCAATGATGACCATCTGGTAAGTTCCTGATCGGGTCCCATGACCATCCCAGTAGAACTTAAAGTGCCCTCTACTGTAGCCCAAGCAAAAATGCTGGCCCGTTTAGACTCGGGATGCACACGTTGCATTGTTAGCCAGGAAGTGGTGGAAAAAATGGGCTTGAAACCGAGAACTTTGAAAGTCCCCATTGCTTTTTGCCAGCTAGATGGGTCTATAGCTGGGGGGGGGGGGCTCCTGCCCATTTTGTGACTGAACCTATAGACATGTGGATGGGAGATCACCAGGAAACATTCATTGTGGCACCGGGGATGGACTGTCCTCTCATACTGGGCTTACCCTGCTTACGTAAATGGAACCCACACATCAACTGGAAGAAAGGGTGGTTGTGCAGCCAATCCGCTAAACCCCCTGAGGGAGAAGGGGGGGTTTCCAATATTACCAACGCTGAACCTAACCTAGCGGCCGTGGTGCAGGAAAAAATTGAGGGGTGGAGAAAATCCCAAAGGAATATTGGGACCTAAAGGATGTTTTCAGGGAAAAATCCTCTGATAAATTACCCCCTCACCGCGCAATGGATTGAAACATTGAGATCCTCCCAGGAATAAAACTTCCAAAACCCCAAATTTACTCAATGACCCCAAACGAAATGGAGGGATTACAGAAGTTTACAAAAATTTGAAAAGGGGGTTTATTGAACCTGCTAGGCCACGTGTGGCTGCCCCTGTGTTGTTTAGAGAAAAGAAAGATTGCTCCTTTCATCTCTGTGTTAACTGCAAGAATCTTAATAGTGTTTGTGTGGAAAATGTATACCCTCTCCCTCTGATGAAGGATATGTTGACCCAATTGGGTAAAGGGAAGATCTTCACAAAATTGGACCTAAGAGAGGCCTACTACAGAATCAAAGAGGGAGATGAATGGAAAACTGCTTTCAACTGCCCACTCGGGTGTTTTAAATTCAGAGTACTCCCATTTGGCCTACAGGGGGCGCCAGCTGTTTTCATGCAATTAATAAATGAAGTTTTACATGAACACCTGTACAAGGGCATGATGGTCTACCTTGATGACATCCTTATCTACACAGAAACACGTGATGAACAGGCGACTTTAGTACAATCAGTACTCAAGAAACTCCGGGCCACAGAACTTTATGCCAAATTGTCTAAATGTGAATTTCATCAAGAGAAAATTGATTACTTGGGCTACCGCATCTCTCACAACAGCATTGAGATGGACCCAGTGAAAGTCCAGGCTGTAACTGAGTAAGCACCTCCTTGCACCCGCAAACAATTACATTTTTGGGGGGGGGGATTTGCGAATTTTTATCGTCAATTTATCCCCTCGTTCACCAGCATTGCTCTGCCCATTACAAATCTCCTAAAGTCAAAAGGGGAGGCCAAGCCCAGACCGGTTAAGCCTTTGAATTGGACTATGGAGTGTCAAGCCGCTTTCGAGAATTTAAAGCGACTCTTTGCAGCTGAACCCATTTTGAAACATCCAGATATGGAGGCACAATTTATTGTTCAAGCTGATGCCAGTGATGTGGCGGTGGGGGCAGTATTACTTCAAACGAACGCTGATGGAAAATTGCAGCCATGCGCTTACACCTCTCACAAACTGACAGAGACGGAGAGATGATGGGCTATGTGGGAAAAGGAAGCTTTTGCGGTCAGATGGGCTTTGATGACCTGGCGACATTTCCTAGAAGAGGCGAAACACCCTTTTGAAGTATGGACTGATCATAAAAATTTGGAAGCATTGAAGACCCCACGTAAGCTATCTCCTACGTCCGTTGGGCACAACATTTCAACTATTTCAACTTTACCCTCAAGTACATTCCGGGGCGGGGGGGGGGGAGAATTTCATGGCTGATGCTTTCTCTAGGCTTCCCAAATACAACAGCTCTAAGCTGAGCGTAGTTCACCCAGTCATCACAGCAAAAAGTCTAGCTGCCCAGGTGATTACTAGAAGCCAAGTCATTTCGAATTTAGAGGTCACGAAGGATCTCATGTGCAAACTCAAGGAAGGCCTTAAGTCCGATGACTGGCTCAAGGAACATTCAAACGAATGTACTAGAAGGATGAACTGGTTTGGGTAGGGGCTAAATTGTATGTTCCTGCTAACCTGAAAACTATTGTTCTTCAATGGGCCCAAGATTCAATGGGAGGGGGGCCTGGTATTTGGGAGGGGAAGTTTAAGTACATGAGGGATTGTAAAATGGGAGTTTTGGTCTCACTGTCTACTGTGCATGCTGGAGACTAGTGCTTGGTGTTGGTCAAGGCCAACTGTCCTGCATATCAACCTGATGATGCTCCTTGAAGATGGAACTCACACGACACCTAAGGGATTTGCAGATTGGCCAGTGGGATGAGGGTTACCAGGGGGAGGTGGTTGATCACATATTGATATGTATGATTTTGTGCGCTTTTGCCTCAGATCTTGCTTTGCTTAGCTGCTATCTTTTCATAACCAGTAAAAGTACTCTTACTTCTGCAAAATGGAGTTAAGTGGATTCTTTCTTGGTTGCTGAGGGAGGCCGGCTTGACATTAAGCAAGATCTCACTTTCACACTCATCCCTGAGCTGTTACCTTCCCATCAAAAGAACTGCTAGGTTAGCAGAAGCTGGGACAAGTAATGGGCGTTCACTCCATTACACAGCAGTAGGGATTCGAACCGCTGAACTGCCGACCAGCTCAGCGTCTTAGCCACTGAGCCACTGCGTCCCAGATCTAGTCCAATACTAATTAGGAAATGACCTAAAACCTATTTTGATGATTGAATCAAAGCAATGCAGACCCCAATCATTTGTTCACAACTGGGAAATTTCCATCTGAACTTCTAGCTGTGCATTGAACAAGGAGTCCAAAAGATTAGTTTATTTTTTGGGAAGTAGATCTAAAGTACAGATGCGGAGAGAATATCATCTGAGTATCATGGAACGTTTGAAGCTTCGTCGCTGTTTACTTTTCTGAGAGGATGTGAAATGATATGCATGAGCATTACAACGAAAGTAGCAAAAACACAAAAGTCAGAGCCCAAAATAATGTTGGGAAGAGCACCTGATGGAGAGAAGACTGAATAACATCTCAAGTGCCGGCATCTGAGTGGCAAGGAAGCAATCTTTATGTCTGTTGTGTCAGAAAATCCCTTTACATTTTTTTTCTCCCATTCTCAGTCACTGACAGAAAATAAATTGCTAGAGGGATTCTTTTTCCCCCCCTCTTAGATAATAGTAAAAAAAATGGGAAAATTCTCATAAAAGGAGAATAGGATTTTAGATTTACTTTCATTTGAACGTTCCTAATGAAGGAACTTCTGAACTTTGTGCTCCAGATGGAAAAAAATGAAACTTTGATCATGGGTTTTACTGATTAGATAGATCTGTTGTTATAGAATTGGATAATTAATACTATTACTAGCCAATAACATGGCGTTGCCTGGGTATTTATTTATAGGGAGAAAATATCCGCACCAAACAATTTCTAATGTTGGATTTTCCCCCTTACAACTCCACTGCGCTGTACAGTAGAAGTCATTTAAAGGCACAACAGGCTGTATCTTAACAGAACATGCACCCTGAGAGGCAGGGGTGGGTTGCTGCTGGCGTTACTGCCGATTTGCTTCACACATGCTTTTTCAACTCCACCTCCCGCTCTCAGCAAGTACAGTCTCTGTTCCCACGGGAAAGAAGGTCACCTAGCCAAAACAATCCTCACTATCTATTCATTCCCCCCACCTTAAGAATGTGTCAAGCCCTAAAAAGCCCCCTTACATAGTAAAGAGAAAGAAAACGAATACATGAGTATAATAGAAAGCTAAATAAAATGGCTACACATATATCAATTTCAGGTTCAACACCTTTCTTGACATGGTTGTTAAGTGAATGTCTTCAGTCCTTAAGTGAATCCTGTGGTCATTAAGCAATTCCAGCTCCTCCCATTGATTTTAGTTTAGTTTAATGAAAAGAAGGACTAGAGATGACATGATAACAGTATTCCAATATCTCAGGAGTTGCCACAAAGAAAAGGGAGTCAAACTATTCTCCAAAGCACCTGAAGGCAGGACAAGAAGCAATGGGTGGAAACTAATCAAGGAGAGAAGCAACTTAGCACTAAGGAGAAATTTCCTGACAGTTAGAACAATTAATCAGTGGAACAACTTGCCTCTAGAAGTTGTGAATGCCCCAACACTGGAAGTCTTTAAAGAAGAGATTGGATAAACATTTGTGGTGTAGGGTTTCCTGCCTAAGCAGAAGGCTGGACTAGAAGACCTCCAAGGTCCCTTCCAACTCTGATATTCTAATTCTAATTTTGCTTGTCAGAAGTCAGCTTGAAAGATCGCAAATGGCAAACACTGGGATACTGTAATGGTTGTAAATACACGGTGGTTGCCAAGGGCCTAAATTTTGATTCCCATCATTGTGAGGTTGGTGGGATAGTTTAAGTCTGAGGATAAGCACTAAGTATTTTTTTTCAGTGCCCTTGTAACTTCGAACAGCCACTAAATGAATGATTGTAAGTTGAGGATCACCCATACCAGTGATGGCCAACCTTTTTGTTGTTGGGTGCCAAAAATGTGAGGGTGTGACTGTGCGCACAGTAGAGTGTGTGTGTGTGTGCCTGCACCCATAATGCAAAGCGCTTCCCCACATGTGCATGAACACACAACCTCCCCATGCTCCCCTTTGCTGGCCTTTGCATGTGCAGCCGTGCCGGAAACCCCATTGTTGTGCGTGCATGCATGCATGCCAGAAACTGGAAGGCTAGTTGGCAGGTGCGCACGAACGTCTGGTTTCCAGTGCGTGCATGACCCCTGGGCAGCTCCTCTTCAGGGTCACGGCCCCGATGAGGGTGCACAAAGTGTGAAGTGCAAAGCGTGCATGCATGTCCCCCGAAAAGGTTCACCATCACTGCTCTAGACTGTAGAAAAAGTGATCTGCAGAGGCAGCGGTCTTTTGCTGGCTGATCTTAAAGAACAAAGCAATGTCTCTTACTCTGTGCATAGGTTAAGGCAGTGGTCCAGTGGTGGATTATGATTGGTATTCCCCGGTATGGGCACACCGGTGCCTGCCAGAAGCACTGAGTACCATTCTGGTACGGTGCCCCGGAGGGCCCGCCCACCCGCGCTCCTTACCAGTATTTGAGGTTTTCAGGGCTTCCGCGCATGAGCCCAAAATGTATAGCACCTACGCGATGCTCCGCCGAGCAGCTGGAGCATTGCAGAGGTGTCACGGAGCATCGCAGGCGGTAAGTATATGCATGCGTGTGCTGCACACATATGCGCAAGCACTGCATGCATTCATGTGGTGGACACCCGGCCCCGTTGCACCGTACCGGTTGCACTGGGATCCGGAACGCACCACTGCAATGGTCCCAACATTTGTGGTTTGGTGGCCAGGCTGTGGGTGGGGGAAGGACAGGGGAACAAGATCACATGAGAGGTGGGCCAATGGGCTGGCAGGTGCGCATGAGCACACAGCTCAAATTGCAAAAGGAAGTTGAGCTGTGTGCATGTGCCTATGCGCTGGCCCGCTGTTCATGAAGGCTAGTTCTTTTCTTTTTTTAAAAAAAGTTTTTTTGTTAAATATAATTAAAACGTTGGACACAGTGTAAACCATCCTGGCAGAATCTACACCAGGGGTGTCCAAACTTGGCAACTTTAAGACTTGTGGACTTCAACTCCCAGAATTCCCCAGCCAGCTGGCTGGGGAATTCTGGGAGTTGAAGTCCACAAGTCTTAAAGTTGCCAAGTTTGGACACCCCTGATCTACTCCATACATGCTCAGATATCAAGTTATACCTTGTAGCCACCCTGGTTTTTTTTTTTTACATTTGATCCATATCGTATTTTCAAAAAAGAAAAAAGTAACCTATTTCCAGCTGTGTTGGTTTGTGTTTATCTTGTACATTCTCATGTTTATCATTTCACACATAATTCTAGTCTCCATTCTATGAATCTTGGCTCATGCCTATTTTGGGTTTTCCCTTTTATATTCCAACCATCGATAAAATTTATCCCAGATCTTATAATATTCCGATTCCTCTTTATTCTTCAATTCCCATGTCAACCTATCCATTTCAGCGCAGATCAAGATTTTCCTAAATATTTCCCCTTCTTGTGGAGTTTCCCTATTTTTTTCCAATTTTGGGCAAAGACCATTCTTGCTGCCGTGATAATATGTATTGTTAAAAAGATAGCCCCCTTGTTGTATTTCTTCTTTATAATTCCCAAGAGAAATACCGTAGTACCGGTGTGAATTCTATTTCCTCTTCGGTTATCCCTGTCAACCACTTTTGGATATTCTTAAGGTGACCAACCGTCCTCCTTTAGGGAGGACAGTCCTTCTTTTGTAAGTTCTGTCCTCCCTCGAAAAGTGTCCTCCTACATGTCCTCCTTTTCGATATTTGAAGACTAATCTGTTGCGCGTTATGTGACATATTTGTATTTGACATGACAATTCGTCAATACTCGGTATAGTGCGGTATAAAACATGATATTTTTATGACAAAAAATATTAATTCAATGGAAAAGTACTCATTTAAATAATAATTAACAGGCATGTAAGCATAATTACAATATAAAATGTTGCAAATGTTTTTATTATACATTTATCATATTTTAGTGTATTATTGTTGCAATGAATAAAATATTTCTTTTATTTACGATATATTTTTTCCAATTTATTTGTCCTCCTTTTCATTGCAAAAAAGTTGGTCACCTTAATATTCTGCCAGTATGCTTTGGCTTTTTGGCACAACCACCACATATGTAGTACATGCCTGGTTCTTGGTCACATTTCCAGAAATTTGCATGAAAGCTAGTTCTGAATAGGCCCTGGCTCAATAATGGACTGAGGCCCAAGGGTTGGGGACGGAACCACCAGGAAATACTAGGTTTTGTAGCCCAGGCTGGGAAGTTGAAGATAAATATCTGGAAAAAATGCAATAGGAAATGCAGTAGCAAAAATACACTACCTAATCTGCATTGAAGTCAGAAAATTACCTCAACATATCTATGACATCACTAAAGATCAAGCTAGATTTGATTCATTATTTAATAATTAGGTTTTTTGAAAAAATAAATTAGCTTTTGTAACTTCTCTTAACTAAATTAAGAGGAGAGAATGGATTTAGGTGTCATGTCAAATCAATTTGTGCACAATGCAATGTGTATGTGAACTTTGTTATAGTTTCAGATTGTGATTTATTGGTCAAAAGAAACCCTAATTAATAGGCTGAGTGAATTCGCATCGGCTTGCTATAGTTAAGCTAAACAAATCTTGATTTAGTAGCACACCAATCTGAAAGAGCATTTTCAGCTATATTCATGTCTCATCTAAGATCCTCGAAAGGTAATTTTGCAAAAATAATCATATTAACGGATTTATCCTTTATTTGAAGATGGTGCTGTAGAATCTCCCCGCGTCCTTCTCATTTTTATTTTCTCACAGTAAAACACTAACCGTGCTACTACCTCTTAACGCTAATGCATTCATTAGTTATAATTGCCACTGCCAAATCCCCCCCATTTCTAAGTCTTCTCCTTAATTATTTTGATTGGATGTTCGCCACTTTTATCTGGCCTAATTTACTATTCATAGTACAGTGATGGAGTGTTCATTCTGTTACCCGGATTACAGCTGTAAATGGATTTATACATCATCAATGATAGCATCATCCCAGACCATTTAGCATGAAAATACCTTCCAGTTATTTGAAGACAGGAAGTAATAACACTTAAAATAAAATGAATGTTGGTGCCTTGTGGTACCTCCTAAACTGGATGATCTGTGTGCTATGAAGTTGGATGCTATCATTCAAAAATATTACAAGGGATTGACATTAAATACTTGGTGCATGTTTCTAAAAGTGTATTAACACTTTTCTGTTTCACACATTCTCTATTTTTCATCCATAAATGTGTACAAAGTAGATAGATGATAGATAGATAGATAGATAGATAGATAGATAGATAGATAGATAGATAGATAGATAGATAGACAGACAGACTGTGGATAGATAGATACTGTAGATAGATAGATAGATAGATAGATGATAGATAGATAGATAGATAGATAGATAGATAGATAGATAGATAGATAGATAGATAGATAGATAGATAGATAGACAGACAGACAGACAGTGGATAGATAGATACTGTAGGTAGATAGATAGATAGATAGATAGATAGATAGATAGATAGATAGATAGATAGATAGATAGATAGATAGATAGATAGATACATAAAGAGTGAGTGAGTGAGAGAGAGAGACAGACAGACAGACGGACAGAAAGATATATATTATAGACAGACAGAGTTAGAGATGAGCAGGCAAGCACACCCATTAAAAGCGGTACAATAAGCCTTAATATGCAAGTGATTCATATTTCCTCTGAAAGCAATGTGAGTAGTCCCCAAAGACCTCTAAAAATCCTTGCAAACTTTTTTTTAATTTCTTTTAATTTTCCAACAGTTAGAAGGAGAAAATTATTAAATCTCTGACTGCAGGGTAATCGCACTAATATTCAATTTTAATTAAATGTACTTAAGTCAAGGTTTTTTTTTTCTGTTCTGGCTCCACCCCCTAACTACTGCGTTCTTTGTTCAGATCAGACTAGAGTCGAGATACAGTAACTGAACAAGCGAAAGAGAAGGAGGTTTAGCCGGAACATGGTTTAAAGCAGGGTTTCAGGTACAGAAAGATGGGCTGTCTTCAGGAGAGCTCCCAATATTCAAGGGCACTCAGATGGGACCATAGATATCGCAAACTCTCAGCTTCCGTCTGAGCAGAATTGATCAAATGATTGATTGGTGCTGATTTCTGCTCCTTTGTGAGCTTCTGTGTGCCAGGGGTTTCCTTGTGCAGCTGAGCTGCCCTTTGCCTCCTGGTCTCTGACCCTCCAAATTCAGCTGGCAGTGCTCCCTGGGTTGGGTGATGACCCTCCAGTTCAGGGTTGAAATGTCTGGACCCTGGAAAATTAGCCCTGATCAGAGGGGGTATTCTGCCGATTTGGACCAGTTCGCCCGTACCAGTTGTGCAAATCACAGGTGGCCCCGCCCACCCACCCCTGGCTGTATGGCATCCCATTTTGGCCACTTTTTAGCCAAAAGTGGACGTGCAGAAGGCTGAGTGTGAATGTTCACATTTGCGAACTGGTAGGGAAAGTAAAAGGGACGCGGAGGCTCAGTGGCTAAGACGCTGAGCTTGTCAATCAGAAAGGTCGGCAGTTTGGTGGTTCGAATCCCCAGCACCGCATAACAGAGAGAGCTGCTGTTACTTGTTCCACCTTCTGCCAAGCTAGCAGTTCAAAAGCATGTAAAAATGAAAGTAGAAAAATAGGGACCAACTTCGGTGGGAAGGTAATAGCGTACTGTGCATCTTCGGCATTTAGTCATGCCAGCCACATGACCATGGAGATTCTTTGGACAGCACTGGCTCTTCGGCTTTGAAACAGAGATGAGGACTGCCCCCTAGAGTCAGGAACAACCAGCACATATGTGCAAAGGGAACCTTTACCTTTACCTACCTTTAGGGAAGGTAAGTGAATACCACCCCTGGCCCTGATGCCATTTCACCACTGCTGCCAATGCAGAGACTCGGTGTGTCTAACTACTTTTCCTTCTGAGAAGGAACCTTGAGCCAGGGTTATGACATAAGAGTCCTACCTTATGAAGGTTTCCATTGTTGTTTACAAGCTTTCCTTTCCCTTGCCTGGGGCTCTCCAAATGTAGCTAAAATAAATGAGATGGAAGCATGTATATAGTGTTACATGATATTTGGTAGTTAAGCTGTATATCTCTGCTAGTACTTGCCTGGCATTACCAGCTGCACGGTAGCAGTTGTAAAATTTAATTTGACTTTCACTTGTATTTACTTCCTCGGCATATGCCTGGTAGCATTAGATTGATGAGCTTATGTTTGAGCAATGATACTACTAGATTGCATGAAGTTTATCTTTTTCTCCCTCTGCTGTATCAACAATCATCATGTCTTTTGAATCTTGCCTCCCAGCATTTATACTCCATTCCTTTGCAAACATCTTTATTGTATACCCTTGCAGCAGAGACATCACCTTGCAAACAACAGTGTGTATAGTCAAGGCTATGGTTTTTTCAGTTGCAATGGAACTGTGGAGGTTGGACCTTGAGAAAGACTGAGTGCCAAAGAATTGAGGCCTTTGAACTATGGTGCTAGAGAAGACTCCTGTGAGTCCCCTGGACTGCAAAGCGATCAAACCGGTCAGTCCTAGAGGAGATCAACCCTGACTGCTCTTTAGAAGGCCAGATCCTGAAGATGAAATACTCAAATACTTTGGCTATCTAATGAGAATGAAGGACTCACTGGAGAAGAGCCTCATGCTGGGAAAGACTGAGGGCAAAAGAAGAAAGAGGCGACGGAGAATGAAGTAGCTGGATGGAGTTACCGAAGCAATCAGCGTGAGCTTGAATGAACTCCAGAGGATGGGGGAGGACAGGAAGGTCTGGAGGAGCATTGTCCATGGGATCGTGATGGGTTGGACATGACTTCACAACTAACAACGAAGTGGGGGGGGGGACACACAAACTCCTAACACTAAGGACTGTTCAATAATAGAATAAGTTGCCCAGAAAAATGGTGGGATTCCTTTCATTGCAAATGTTCAGGCAAAGGCTGGTGAGCTTAAATAGACTCCAGAGGATGTTAGGGGACCGACTCATCACAACCCCATAGACAACATTTCTCCAGGCCTTTCTATCCTCTACCATCCTCTGGAGTCCATTTAAGCTCAAGCCTACCACTTTGGCAACTCCATCCAGCCACCTCATTCTTTGTCATTCCCTTCTTCTTTTGCCCTCTATCATTCCCAGCATGAGGCTCTTCTCCAGTGAGTCCTTCCTTCTCATTAGGTGGCCAAAGTATTTGAATTTCATCTTCAGGATCTGGCCTTCTAAAGAGCAGTCAGTGTTGATCTCTTCTAGGACTGACCGGTTTGATCACCTTGTAGTCCAAGGGACTCGCAGGAGTCTTCGCCAGCACCAATCTATGTTAACATCTTAAAAAACACTAACTTCCTATGTTGGAAGAAATTTCCCCGATTCGTTCCCAGCTGGGACACACCAAAGACGCTGAGAAGAAATGGATGCAGAAGCCAGTTGCCAGAAAGTGGAATTCTTTTAATGTAGGGAGGCAAGAAGCAAAAAGTGACACAGCTCGAGCGTCCCTGGCTTGCAAGCAGATTGGGGGAGAAAAAACCCATGCCTTCTTATATTTGATTTTCCTTTGAAGTTCCTATAGTTTGATGGGGTTATTTGTGTGCCTCTAGTTAAAGTGATTGCCCTGTATCCTGTCTTCCTTAATGGGTTAATCCTGTTCCTGGAGCTTTGCGTTTCCTATCCTAGGGGTTAATTCTGTCAGGAAAGAGGAAAAAGGGAGTTCCAGGTGAGTTATTTTTAGTTGATTTTGAGTACTTTCAGGATCTGCCTCATAGTCCAGTTTTTGTTATGCCTAGTACTAGCCTTTGGCAGTAGCCCAGATTTTCAGTTTACTTTGTTATTTCTAGTGACAAGAGTTAATGGCTTTTGGCAGCATGCCCAGACTTCTAATCAGCTGAGGCTGGGACTTTTGCTTTTGCTTTTCTTAAAGGGGAAGGGCTGGCTTGAGTCTCTTGGAATTGTTTTCTGAGGTTTCTGGTGCTGTGCGGTTTATGACACTTTCGGAGTGTACTTCCCACACATTTTTTACCCTTTTCTGCTACTTCATAACTACAATAGGATAGGATTTCCGCTAATCACGTTTGATTGCTTCAAAGACTGCTGAATTACAGACCGCTGCATATTGCAGAGAGTCCTCCTTTAGCAACAACAATCGACACTGGCCACTTGATCAGTAAGAAAAGAGGTTGCTAAGTGAAACCCAGAGAGTGTTAATCATCTTATTTGTGTTTTCTTTCCCTTCACAGACCTGCAGAGGTCATGTATGCAAGGATTGGTATGCAAAATGATTTCTCTGCAAATGCTCAGTAAAGACGCCCGTCACTAAACAAGAACGAACTGTAAAAGGAAACTTGGCAAAAGAATGAAGAATACTACTAACTAATTTCAAATCAGGCTATGGGAATCGAACAGTTTTCAGCGCTACTCTGGAAATGAAACCTTTTACCTCTGGAGCATAAATGGTTGTGGAGGAGGTATTATTCATTTCTCTTTCAATAAAACACATGTTCCACGTTTTGTATTTTCCTAGTTTTAAATGAGGGAAATAACTTATTCTCTGAAAGTAATGGTCACTATCAAATGACAAGAGTTAAAGTTCCTTTTCTACAGTTAATTGTCCTTCTGAAGCTTTGAGCAAGCTATGTGTCACTGATCTACACTACTCTCAAAATTCTCCAGAGAAAAAGGCTAATGTTAGTCCTTAAGATTAAATTGATGCTTGCTTGGTGATATAATCGCAGTGTGCAACTTACAATTGTACAAAAAAAGGGAAGGTTAAAATTCTTAGCTATATAAGAATGTACATACAGGTGCTTTCTCTCATGTCGTTCTCTCATGTATTTCTTAAAAAGGTTTCATTTGTATGCAAGGATGTACAAGCAAGTTAATATGCCCTTGCTCCTTTCCAACTGTCCCTTTTCTCTTTGGCCTGTTAAGATATTTGATAACCTTTAGGAAGTTAGCACCCACCCCTCTCCTAGAAGAATGAAATATCCTAGGAAATATTAAAAAGGCAGAATATTATATTTCCCTGGATAAGAAATGTAGAAACATGTTTTTAGGCAGGAAACAGACTCACTCTTAATAGCCCCCGCCTTTGTCAATGGGCCATTAAGGCCTGGGTCAGTCTATTCTACATAACAAAGATGTACCCCCTTCAGGCAGAGCCATTTCATTGCCCTTCATTGCACCACCCACCAAGTTTCAACCAAACTTAGCACACAGACAACCTACACAGCTAGCTATGACCTCTGACAAAAACTAATAATCAGGATGCTCTTCCTGTGCCCCAGGAAGTTCAAGGCCTAGAGAGGGGATAAAACCCAGGGACTCTCAGCATCTCTTCCCTTTTCACCCAGGAGCTCCAAGGCGTGTGATCCTGTCCACCATTAAACCATCTTTCCAAACAGCCTCCATGTTTCCAGTGCCTTTTTCCCCACTTGGAACTGAACCCAGATGGACATTTCTTCCAAACTCTAGTCAAGTGTTAATTTAGCAAACTGTGATTAACAGTATGTCTTGTAACAGTATGTCTACTGAGAGGGGAAACCCCCCCAGTTATTCTGCATTTTCTGTGATCATGGTCATTAAGCAAACCGATACTTTGCTACAAGAGCAGTTTTGCTGAAAACCAGAAGTAAATGCCTTCCAGTGTCAGGCTGCTTCACAGATTGGACTAAGTAGGCACACACAGGTGTAACTCATTTGGAGGGGGTGAGGCTGCCTCCTTGTGAGTAGCATCTCTAACCTTTGTTGTGTCTGCCTCTGGTGGAGGAAGCAATGCCTCCTCATTCATGCTGATTGGCTGCAGCCGCATTCCTTCTTGGTATTGCATTGGTGACTGGGTCCCCAAGCACTCCAGCTTCAGTTGCATCTCTTTCCTTTGTTCCTCGGTCAGGCATTTGTCTGTTTGTTCCCGTGATGGCCCCTTCAAGGTTTCTGCTCTCTCCTCTTCCTCTGGCCCATTGAGTCCCTGCTTGGAGACTTTGGCATCTTCCTGACACTTCCCCGCAACCTCCTTCGAAGCCCTTGGAGTCAGCTCTTCCTCATTGTCTGAGCTGGTCACAGACTGATTATTACCTCTGTGTTGGGAACATCCCTCCCTTCGCTGACATTCTTACCTCAGTTTCCCATCAAATTCCCATCAAATGAAGAGTACTCCACTCCTCTACTCACAATAGAATTCCCTCTGCCACCAGACTTGAAATTTGGGCTTGGACAATATGGAACTGTGCTGCCTGCGGTATGATCTAAGCACAGTACACAAAATTGTCTGTTACAACGTCTTACCTGTCAACGACGTCTCCAGCTTCAACTTCATTAATACACGGGCAAACAATAGATACAAACTCAATGTAAATTGCTCCAAACTCGATTGCAGAAAATACGACTTCAGCAACAGAGTGGTCAACGCCTGGAATGCTCTACCTGACTCTGTTGTTACATTCTCTGACCCTCACAGCTTCAACCTCAAACTGTCTACCGTAGACCTCACCCCATTCCTAAGAGGTCCATAAAGGGGGCGTGCAAAAGCGCACCAGTGGGCCTACCGTCCCTGTCATACTGTCTCCATTTATTTATATCCATTTCTTTCATTCATGTTTATATTTATGCCTGATATCTTGTACATGTTTGACAAAGTAATAAACACAAATACAATACAATACAAATTTACAAAGCTTAAACGTCTGACTTGCTCAACATCTGAACTCAACCTTCACAGAGGACTTTTGAAATCAGATCAAACGCCACAGTTGATCCACCCCATGTTAGAAAGTAGATAGCGTGAATCCCGGCTATGCTTTCCAGTGGACTTGCCTTTATAGCAAGAAAAACAAAAATCTTGTCGTTTCAGTGACTCTCACTACAGGAATAGCAGAGCTTAGATGTTTACATTTCTATTTATAAAAGCATTCTTAACTATCAATTATCAACAGGCAATGACCTTAAAAGAATGAACACTACTTGATTAACCAATGGATGGGAAAATAAATAGTACCAATACAACGTGACCTTTAAAAAGCAACAGAAGCATTCTGAAAATCTATGGATTTTTTTTTCAATGTAAAATGAAAGTATTTCCTCTTATATTTCATAACTTGCTAATGTTTTCTTTTCCAGCCATTACATTTATAATGGGTAAGAAGATCTAACGCCAGCTCTCCATTCACAAAGTTTAAAACGCTTCCTGAAAATCATACATTCAAGGACAGATTGCCACCTCTCCTAAGTGCTATTGCTCTAGGTTTGCCTTCCTAATCAAGGTTGTAGTTGTTGTTGCTGCTGCTGTTGTTGTTTGTTGCACTGTGAGCCAGATGTTCAGACTGAATTTGGCATTTTTATCCACTTCTCCGGTCCTTCACAAGGGCCTAGGAAGGCAGATGTATTTTGTATGTGATAAAGGTATTGTCATTAGCATTAGCAGATAGTCCTTGTGTATTGCCTCACAATGTTTTATAGCCCTTTCTCAGGAGTTTACAGGGTCAGCCTATGGCCCCCAACAATCTGGGTCCTCATTTTACCCAGCTCAGAAGGATGGAAGGCTGAGTCAACCTTGAGGTGATCAGGATCGAACTGCTGGCAGTGAGCTGAGTTAGTCTGCAATACCACATTCTAACCACTGCACCACCATGGGAATAGACTAGACTTGGCTAGGCTAGGCTGGGCTAGACTAGACTAGACTAGAATAAGCACTTAGACTTATATACCACTTCACAGTGCTTGCGAAGTATGCACGGTAAGCATATTGCCCCCAACAATCTGGGTCCTCATTTTACCCACCTCGGAAGGATGAAAGGTTGAATCAACCTTGAGCTGGTAAGAATCAAACTGCCAAACTATTGGCAGCTGGCAGTCAGCAGAAATAGCCTGCAGTACTGCACTCGAACCACTGAGCCACCACAGAGTAAAACTGCCTTTTGTAATCGACTGATTTTGATTATTTTTCAATGCTGATGGTGTTTAAGTAGTGTGCCAGATGTTTTGGGATTGTACCCATGGTACCTATGACTACCATGTTTTCCCGAAAATAAGACCCTGTTTTATTTTCTTTTGACCTCCTGAAATAAGCGTTTGGCCTTATTTTCAGGGGTCTTTTTTATTTAGGTGCAGGAGGCGGCGAGTGCGATTGCCTCATGGCTGCTTGGCCCCTTAACCACAGCCCGCTGATCAGCTAATCAAGAGAGGGGTGAGAATTCTGTTTCTCCAGGCAGATATTTCCAGCACCCTCTTGCTAGCCCCAATCCTGCCCACAGCGCTAGGCAACCTGGCAGCCAAGGGACCCTCGGTTCCGCAGCTCACCTTGTGGCTATGGAGCAAGCTGTGACCACAGCTTGTGCTCTGCGGGTGTTGCTTAGGCTCCTGCTATAATGAGGCAGAAAGCCATGCAGCCCGTCGGAATCACACACACACCCCTCTGCCTACCTGGCTGCTGCTGCTGCTTGAGAAAAGGACAGGCGGTTGTGGGAAGCGCATGCTTACGATAGAAGCAAAGCGCAGCCTGTCCCTTTCAAGTGATCAAATGTCTCTGTGTGTGAGAGAGAGAGAGAGGAAGAGAATTTATGGAGGGGACTAACAAGAATTGCAGGCAATGCTGTTTGAAAGAGTTTCCTCTCTGCCGTTTCTCTTGCTCTCTCTCTCTCTCTCTCTCTCTCTCTCACACACACACACACACACACTTGATGAAAATGGTGGAGAGCAGCAACAGGGTTAGGAGACTGACCCTCCCCCACCTCCAGCTCGGTGCCTGCTCAGGGTGGCGCCCCTAAGCCCGGCAAGTTTGGGTTTGACATTTTACCTTCCTGCCTTTTGCAAACTTTGGGCTGCAAGAAATCTTTCTCTCCTCCAAACTCCACCAGAAATGAGTCTTTGTGAGACTCATTGCGCCGGGGCAGCCTCTTGGAGAGAAAGATTTCTTCTGCTTTCCTTGCGTGCAGCCAAAGGTTCGCAAAAGGCTGGAAGGTAAAATGCCAAACTTAAACTTGCCTCATGTATGGGCTGCCCCTGACGAGTGCTGTGGCTGGGTGAGGGTTAGGAGGAGCCCTACATGGCCCCCGCCTGTTTCCGCTTTGCCTTTGGCAGGGCAGCGGGCGCTAGAAGGGCGCTGTCCTGAAGCCTCTCCCCTGCTTGGCACAGAGGTGGATTCCTACCTATTCGGTCCAGTTCGACCGAATAGGTAATAACTCCGGCGGACACGTGACCGTACCTGTTCTGTCCTCGGTGGCGCCATCCTGATTTTCTGTTCCGCACATGCGTAGAACAATCTTCATTGAAAGGATGCGATTTTTATTCCTTTTTTAATGTTGTGCTCATGCGCAGATTGTTTTAAGTGCAAATGCGCACGGATGTGTGAGTGAAGCAAGCGCGCGTGCACAAATTTTTTCAGGCGCCAAACCGGTAGTAATGGTGGCTGGAACCCACCCCTGGCTTGGCACCATGCTGGAGGCGGGGGAGGGTCTGTCTGCTTACCTGGTTGCCTACCAGACGCTATTTTCATCAAGTGTGTGTGTGTGTGTGTGTGTGTGTGTGTGTGTGTGTGAGAGAGAGAGAGAGAGAGACAGAGAGAGAGAGAGAGAGAGAAAGAGAAACGGTGGAGAGGAAACTATTTCAAACAGTGTTGCCTGCAATTCTCGTTACTCCCCTCTGTCATTTCTCTTTCTCTCTCTCACACGCACAGGCATTTGATCACCTGAAAAGGACAGGCTGGGCTTTGCTTCTAAATCAGGCTCGGCCTTATTTTTGGGACAGGTCGTATTTTCGGGGAAACCCGGTATTGCTGCTATCTTTGCTTTCTTCTGACAAAATCGTTCTATTTCTGTTTGCAGGTTTTTGTATTTGGTTATCTTATCCAAGTCTTTCTCTTCTTTCCTGCTATTTCCAGGTGCCACCACGTCTGCTGTCCAGACATTTTTGCCTTTCTTATCGACAATTGTTAAATCTGGGGTGTTATGTGACAAGTGCCTGTCGGTTTGAATTTTAAAGTCCCGGAGCACTTTAGCTTCTTTATTGTCTATTACTATTTTGTGGTCTCATCAGATCCTGCTTGTAGGCAAAGGGTATTTCTTACAGATCTTCTAATGTACCATTTTGGCTGGGGTTTTTTTTTTTGGTAATCAGTCTGTGCCAGTGGTGGGTTCAGGATCCCATTGCAACCGGGCCTGGCGTCCACCACATGAACATGTGCAGCGTGCGTGCACACCCGCGCAGCATGCACATGCATCCTTACCTCTAGCGATGCCTCCGCGAGCCTCCACGGTGCTCCAGCTGCTTGGCAGAGTGTCACACAGATGCCATGCGCTCCATGCGCATGTGCAGAAGTGCCGAAGAGCTCAAATACAGGTAAGGAGTTTGGGAGGGCTGATGAGCCCTCTGGAGCACCATACCGGAATGGTACCCGGTGCTCCCAGCAGGCACCGGTACGCCCATACTGGGGCATACCACCTACAACCCACCACTGGTCTGTGCCATTTTCTTGCAGCAGTTAACCTGCTGGTCAACTGTTTCTTCAGCTTCTTTGCAGAGATGGCACTTGCTATTTGCTGCTGTCCTCTCCATTCTGGCTCTATCTGCATTTCTTCTTAAGGTTTGGTCTTGTGGTGCCAGAATTAGTCCCTCTGTCTCTTTCTTCAACATTCAAGCTTTTAGCCATTCCAGGTCTTGTTATTATCTGTTTTGCCTGCTAGTTTTTTTTTTTTAACAGACTGGCCATGTAATATTGTAATCATCTTTTATTGATTCCTAATAGCATGAGGAGGACGCGGTGGCTCAGTGGCTAAGACACTGAGCTTGTCGATCAGAAAGGTCAGCAGTTCAGCTGTTCGAATCCCTAGTGCCGCATAATGGAGTGAGCTCCTGTTACTTGTCCAAGCTTCTGCCAACCTAGCAGTTTGAAAGCATGTAGAAAAATAGGAACCACCTTTGGTGGGAAGGTAATAGTACTCCATGTGCCTTCAGTGTTTAATCATGCCGGCCACATGACAATGAAGATGTCTTCGGACAGTGCTGGCTCTTTGGCTTTGAAACGGAGATGGGCACTGCCCCCTAGAGCCGGGAACGACTAGTACATATGTGCAAGGGGAACCTTTACCTTTTTAATAGCATTAGGAATGGGTAGAGTGGCTCACTTGTTTGCCTCATCCTGGACTCGATGAACGATGTCTATGGAGATTCTTAGTCATCCAGATCATGGTTGCCCCAAAGATTCTTTTCTCAAAAGGCAACTGGACTTTGTTTTTCCTTGAAGATATTCTGTTTCTCATCCAAGGAGCTTCTTCAGTTCAGCTTCTTGGATGAGAAGCAACACATCTTCAAGGGAAAAAAAAACAAAGTCCAGTTGCCTTTTGAGGAAAGGACCTTTGGGAGGACTGTGATGGAGCAGGAAGCCAGCCTTTCTTTTGAGGAAGATCTGACAATGTCCTCTCTTTGTAGATAGGATAGGAAAACACATCTGACCAGAAATACAAAACTTTACTTCATTGATATGGATTATAATAACAGAATCTTGAAAGCCTGACTCAGTTTCTCTGTTCCTTCTTCTTATACCCAAGAGAGTCAAGGCAGGCCAGTCTTAGATTTCTTCCTCACCCCTCCCTATCTTCCCAAGCTAAGTTAATGTTTTTGTAATGGCTGCCGCACATTTTCTTCAAGGCCATCACTGTTCTCCTCTACAGAAAAGGGGAGAGGGGAGCACGAACTGAGTTTGCTGTCTGACAGACATCCTGGAAAACCGATAAGGACTTTGGAGTGCTAATGCTGTGCCTTATATTCAAGCTAAGAAAAGAGACCGAGTTTCTTGAAATATGAATAGAATGTTTCAAAGGGCATTTTCTACCAAAAATGTGCATTGACAACTTGAGCTGTCAGACTGATTAGTATGCTTAGTTGGGTGCAGGCATGACATCTTCACTATTAGTGGAGCCACAATGACTCGGAATTCAGACTCAAAGAGTCTGAATCTTCAAAATGGAGTCTGCCATCCAAATGGTTTCTCATCAAACTGGGATGAGGCACCGGGTGGAATGCCACCATGTAATGCTCTGGGCTTGGACTTCTTCATCATAAACCTTCTTGAAGCTTGAATGAAGAGGTGGGGTAGCTTGTATCCTTGAAGAAAATACGATGCAATAGCGTGCTGTCTGAAAGACAGCAATTTTGATTGTTGATGTATTGCTCTTACCGTTTTGAGCCACTGCAAATCCATACACAATTGAAACAGGATATAAAGACCATATGAGACCAAAAAAAAAAAAGATGTTGAGACTTCAAAAAGAGTGCACAGAAGACCAATAAAGATAATTATACGACTGGAGGGTAAGCCAAACCAGGAACCATTTTGGGAACCGTGAATGTTTAGTGCAGTGATGGCGAACCTATGGCATGCGTGCCACAGGTGGCACGCGGAGCCATTTGTCAGGGCACGCGAGGCGCTGCCCTGTCAGCTGGCCAGCGTGCATGCACGCGCTGGTCATCTGAGTTCACCCTCTTTTAAAGCCATTTTTCGCCCTCCCCAGGCTCCAGAGGCTTTATAGGAGCCTGGGGAGGGCGAAAAGAGCCCCCCCGGAGGCCCCCCGGAGGCTTCATGAGCTTCCCTGAAGCCTCCGGAGCGCAAAAAACCGGCCCTACGGGCAAACCGGAAATTCAGAAACATACTTCCTGTGTGCTCAGAGGGTTGTTTTGACTGCTTCGGAGGTTTCAGGGAAGCCTCCTGAAGGTCCCTGAAGTCTCCAGAGGGCTTCCGGGTGGAGCCCGAAAACAGCGGGGGAGGCTGTTTTCGCCCTCCCCATGCTCGTATAAAGCCTCTGGAGCCTGGGGAGGGCAAAAAAAGCATGCAAAAATTGGGGGGTCGTGCCTGTAGTGCGTGCATGCGCACTGGGGAGGTCATGCATTGCATTATGGGTGCTGCATGCCTGCACAGGACCCCCCTTCGCTCCCCTCACTTATGGCACGCGAGCCAAAAAAGGTTCGCCATCGCTGGTCTAGTGTAATGAAGAGAAGGACATAATAGCAGTCTTCCAATATTTGAGGGGCTGGAACAAATAGAAGGGAGTCAATCTTTTCTCCAAAATACTTAAAAGCAAGACAAGAAATAACAGATGGAAGTTTATAAAAGATAGATCCAACTAAGTAGTAAACAGAAATTTCCTGTTAGTGAGAATAATCGGTGGAAAAGTTTGCCTCCAGAGGTTGTGGATGCTCCCTCACTGGAGGCTTTTGAGAAGGCGATGAGCAGCCATTTTGTCTGCTTGAGCAGGTGGCTAGATTATTTATTTATTTATTTATTTATTTATTTATTTATTTATTTATTTATTTATTTATTTATTTATTTATTTATTTATTTATTTATTTATTTATTTATTTATTTATTTATTTATTTATTTATTTATTTATTTATTTATTTATTTATTTATTTATTTATTTATTTATTTATTTATTTATTTATTTATTTATTTATTTATTATTACATTTATAAACCGTTCCCTCTCCCCGAAGGGACTCGGGGCGGTGTACAGACAAAAGTTAAAATACCATATACATAGAAAAACATCAAAACCCCGTAAAAACGAGTTACATAAAAATCTGTACAATAATAATAAAATTAAAACAACATTAAAATCTACCCCAAAAATTTAAAATACCGGCCAGGAGGATTGAAGAATAAAACTATAACTGGGCCAGGCCAGCTAATTGGAACAGGTGGGTCTTGAGTTTCTTGCGGAAGGAGTGGAGGTCAGTGGTGATTCTAATATCGGTGGGGAGGTCATTCCAGAGGGTTGGGCCCATCACAGAGAAGGCCCTACTCCTGGGCGCCACCCGCTGGCATTGCTTAGTGGACGGCACCCGGAGGAGTCCCTCCCTGTGAGAGCGAATTGGTCGCAGGGATGTATGGGGTAGGATGCGATCCCGCAGATAACTAGGTCCTGTGCCATGGAGCGCTTTAAAGATGGTAATCAACACCTTGAAACACACCCGAAAAACCACAGGTAGCCAGTGCAGCTCACGCAGGAGAGGTGTTATATGGGAGTACCTAGTACTCCCCGTAATTGCCCGCGCGGCCGCATTCTGGACCAGCTGCAGTCTTCGGGTGCATCTCAAGGGGAGCCCCATGTAGAGAGCATTGCAGTAGTCCAGTCGGGACGTCACCAGCGCATGATTGACTGTGCGAAGGGTGACCCGGTCCAATAGGGGATGCAATTGGCGCACCAGGCGAACCTGGTGGAACGCCCCCCTCGCCACGGCTGCCACATGGTCATCCATCGACAGCCGGGCATCCAGGAGGACGCCCAAATTGTGCTCCCGCTCCATGGGGGCCAGTTGCTCGCCCCCAATGGCCAGCGATGGAGCCCACTGGTTGAACCAGGGCGCCGGTAGCCACAGCCACTCCATCTTGGAGGGGTTGAGTTTGAGTCTGTTGCTTCCCATCCAGACCCGTACGGCTTCCAAGCACCGGGACATCACTTCGACGGCCTCAAATTGATTGGCTAAGACGCGGCTTGGCTGAGCGTGGGCCGTTTGCCTTGTCTGATTGGTTACCCTGCTTGACAGCTCCATATAAATAGCTGTCAAGCAGGGAAAGCTTTGCTTCTCTCCTGTATTGGCTGTTATTGCCTGTTACAATTAAACATTCCAATTTACCTCAGCGATGTCAAGCCTCCTACCTGCCCACACTTCAACACTGGTGACGAAGGTGGGATGGATGCCCTGGGCATCAATAGTGAAGCCCAGGAAATCCACCCGCGGCACAGCAAATGAGCATTTGCTGTGCTTTAATTTTAAACCCGCGCCCCTGAAACGGTCGAGGACCTTCCGTAGTATTTCGATGAGTCCTGAGAGGCTGCTAGCGGCGATCAGGACGTCGTCGAAATACGGGACTACGCCGGGAAGCCCATGGAGCAGGCGCTCCACGAGGCTCTGGAAGATCCCCGGGGCCACGGAAACGTTCCAATTTACCTCAGCGGTGTCAAGCCTCCTACTTGCCCACACTTCAACATACTCTACTCCAGACCCTACTTCAGAGAGTACTGCAACCAGTTTTGGGCAACATGTTGTTGTTTTTTTAAATTGAGAAATTGGAAGAGATGCAGAACATAACAGTAAATATAATCAGAGGGCTGGAAACTAGAATTTACAAGAGATTGGAACGTCTACAAGAAAAGGCTGAATTTTTTTTGGTGGGGGGGGGGTATACTAAAAGGTGTGTGACACTTGTGTAAGACATAATTAATGTCCTTAAGGTACAGAAAGATAAATTCCAGCTGAATAAAAGACTAGGAAATGCTCAACCTGACAGTAAAAACAGATTGACAGTAGAATCAATTACTGGGGGACTTAGAAATCTCTCCTTCACTGAATCTCTTCAAACAGAAGTTGGATTGGCAGCTTCACCAAGGTTTTTTATATATATTTAAATATATATATTTAAATTCCTGCATTTATGAGGGTGCATTTGGTGGCTTACATGAATTAATTCTAATAGCTTGGGAGCAGTGAGGAGAAAGGAAACATCCCTGGATAAGTGGGTAATCAAGAGCCAATCCCCATGTCATTCTGGAAAAAGTGCAGGTTACTTGATACTGATGTTTCATAGTGACATTCACAAAGATCAATGCTCCACATTTCGCTCTGTAGGAAGTTAGCACCCACCCCTCTCCTAGAAAAATGAAATATCCTGGGAAATATTGAAAAGGCAGAATATTATATTTCCCTGGATAAGAAAGGTGGAAACATGTTTATAGGCGGGAAACAGACTCACTCTTAATGGCCCCCACCTTTGTCAATGGGCCATTAAAGAAAGCCTGAGCTAGTCTATTCTACATAACAAAGGTAGGCTTAGCCTTCCACAGAAACTCACCACAAGAAGCAATGCTCGACCAAACTTGGACTCAAAGCACAACCTAAAGAGTTGCCCCTGCATGGCCCCATGGGAGTCTGACAACCAATCAGAATACATTTCTTACACAGGGACAGGAAACAGAGAGGTGGGGCCGAACAGAGAGTATAAAAAAAAAAACTCAGAAACTCTCAGCAAGCCCCTTCTTTTTCTTCTTCACCCAACATCTTGAAGCATGTGATCACCTTTTTTCCCCCAGGACCTCAAACCATGTGGTCCTGTTCACCATTAAAATCATCTTTTCAAGCATCTTTCCATGTTTCCGGGGTCTTTTTCCCCACTTGGAATTGAACCCAGAAGGACATTTCTTCCAACAGTTCTTCAACAACATTGCTGTGAAAAGATCCTATCAGGAGAGGCTCCATTAAGTTGATGTTCATAATGGTAGATGATCTTGCCTGTTTTCTACTCCATATGCAGTTTTAAAAATTCCCTAGAAGGGAGGAATAGAACCATAACATGCAATTTGCATACTTTTCATGATTGCTTCTAAGCAGGACAAGTAGAGTTTTTTCCCCCCTTCTTCCAAACCTTCCCATTAAGAATAAACTGCTGTTTAACTGTCAATTGACTCTCCTCCCAAGCTAATTACCCCATCTAAAGATTTTAAATCACATTTTCAACATGATAGATACTGTGCATCTGAATTTCCCTGCACCTCCTGAATACTAATCCATTGAAAAACCTGACAAATACTGTTAAAACTTTTACAGCAAGCAGGGGGGGGGGGGACCAGCATTTTCATTAATGCTAATGTATAGGTTGCAAGAAGTTTTTGATGCTGTTTTCCAGAAAGAGAGAGAGAGATGGCTAGAGATTCATAGAAAACGTCAGCTGAAATACCTGTAACATAAATATAAAATGTTCATTCATTCATCCTTCCTGCCTGTCTGACTGTTTTTGAGTTAGCGAACTTCTCCCCCCCCTTCTTTTACTGTCTCTGAAGTATTTTCAAGCGATTTTGCCTTCCCAATTTCAATCCCATGTTTCTGAACTGATTCTGGTAGACCGTCTTTGTCCTCTCACCATGTCAAAAGTCTACCCAAATAAAGCTTGCCAAATAATTTAAGGGCTTCCAAAAACGTAGTGCTTGTTTCTGTTTCATCCTCATCCTCATCTAGGCTACAGAACCAATTTTCTCTGAAAAACCTTATCCTAAATCAAAAGTATTAGAAATTTGCATGTTGGTGAAATAATCTACTTGGTGAGGACGATCAATCTCAGATGCTTTTATGCTGCCCATGCTCAAAACCTGTAATTTACCTCTCTAGTCATTTCCTAGGGAAGATCGTATTTCTTTTGATATCTCTCTATTGCTGAGTTCAGGTTTGCATTGGTGTTTATAGAAAAGAACAGAGGATACTGTATTCGTAAAGCTCTAAAGAATTTTTATATGGCCAGTACAAAGAGACTGATATATATATATATATATTTATATATATATATACATATACATATACATATACATATACATATACATATACATATACATATACATATACATATACATATACATATACATATACATATACATATACATATACATATACATATACATATACATATACATATACATATATATATATATATATATATATATATATATATATATAGTCTATTTGTACTGGCCATATAAAAATTCTTTAGAGCTTTACGAATACAGTATCCTCTGTTCTTTCCTATAAACACCAATGCAAACCTGAACCCATATATATATGTTGTATTTGTGCTGATAAATAAATAAAGGGAGACTAGTATAGATCTATTTCAACCTATTTAGGTCTCATCAGCTAGCCATACCCTTACTGGGAATCGAACCAGGGCTGTATTGCATATTAGGCTGATGTAATTGCCACTAAGCCACAGGCTCTCTTCCTTATCAGCTAGGCCAGGGAAATAGGTATGTATTTGTGTTACAACCCCTGGTATGCCCAAATATGGGAGGGAGCTCACTACTCCCCCTTTCTGTCCTTCGGCTCATTACTTATCAGCACAAATACAACACAAATATAAAAAGGCAACATTAAAAATAAAAATATGGTTTTCTGCCTGGATGGTCCTCTGTAAGGACAGAAAGGGGGAGTAGTGAGCTCCCTCCCATATTTGGGCATACCAGGGGTTGTAACACACATACATACATACATACATACATACATACATACATACTTGTGTGTGTGTGTGTGTGTGTGTGTGTGTATGTATATTCTGAATGTAGAGCACATGGAGTGGGAGTAAGAGAGAAGGAGAGAGGAGGGGCAGGAGAAAGAGGAGAGGGAGAGAGAGGAGAGGAGGAGAGGAGAGGGGAAGGGAAGGGTACAGCAGGGGAGCAAGGAAGGAAACAAAGAAGGAAACAGGAGGAGGAAGGAAGGAAGGAAGGAAGGAAGGAAGGAAGGAAGGAAGGAAGGAAGGAAGGAAGGAAGGAAGGAAGATTTACTACTTACATCCCATGCTAGACTGATATTTCATAAAATTGAGGATGGGGGAGAAATTAGGCATTCGCTTTGCCCAGTCTCTTTCAGATGGGGCACATGGATGCATCATGTCTTGATCAATTCAAAATGTGCTTATTCCTTCAGAGGTAAAAGCAACAAACTGGTTGAAAAGTTGACAGGCAATGAAACCATTTTTTTGAAGTGCCTCCTGGCTTTGGGAACACAATGAGCCAAGGAGAGGCAAGAAGGCTCTAACAAATTGCTTTGGACAAGAGCCCCTAGCAAGAAGAATACTTGCCAGCCTAGAGGTCATTGAGGCAACGCAGCCTTCGGTGAGCTCGTGCGATTTCAGAGCCTTTCAATGCAAACCTTGAGGTTAATTCATCATTTGCTAGAACAACTTCTGGGTACTACGGATTCGCCAGGTAAAATCAATCAGGCAGAATTATCTGGTTTTGCTCTTCTTCTTTTTTAGGCCTGCTAGAGATGGTGGCCATCGAGATAGCAAGAACGGCTTTGTTTTGGGTACCTGTCTTCTGTCCAGGACATGCTGTCCATGTTCTAGGATATGGAAATCAGCTCCCACCTGCCTGGATGCTTCTGCGTATACACAGAAGCGTTGCGCACGCGGGGGAGCACACCCGAACCAGTAGTAAAAATTAGCAACCTACCTCAGATTTGTAAGCACCAGAAATGAAAGAAAATGAGCAGGCTCTGATGCTGACACAAGGGTTATGCTTACATTAGAAAAGATAAAATATAGGGAATATAGGGAAAGGGGAGAAAGTCAGTGGAATTCAAGGTGGACTTAGATCTCTTGTGGGCACAAAGAGACCCCAGACTGATTATGCACTTGACCTCCCTCCCTTGGGATCATCCTGGTCATCTCCTATATCAGCGGAAGGTTGCCAATTTTTTAACTACTGGTTCGAGTGCGCTCACATGCAACTCTTCTGTGCATGCGCAGAATTGTCCAGGCAGGTGGGCAGAGTCTCCCACCACCGCTACTGCTAGTTTGGCCAATTTATTTATTATTTATTTATTTTATTGAACTTATTAGTCGCCCCCTCTCCCCACAGGGACTCGGGGCGACGTACAGAGCAATAATCAAGATAGCACCATATATCGTGCAGAGGAGGTAAAAATAAGTCCATAAATAAGCATACTTACAAAATTTAAAACCCCAAAAATATTAAACTCTAAAAACTTTAAAAAACAAAATTTCCCATTATAAAATGACCTGGGGTGGCAAGATTGTAACATTATGCCAGGCCGGCTTGACAAAACAGGTAGGTCTTCAGCTTCATACGGAAGGAGCGAAGGTCGGTTGTTGTCCGGATGTCTGGGGGGAGGTCATTCCAAAGGGTAGGGCCCACCACAGAGAAGGCCCTACTCCTGGGCACCGCCCTCTGGCACTCTCTAGAGGACGGCACCCGGAGTAGCCCCTCTCTGTGTGAGCGAATGGGTCGCAGGGATGTATGGGGCAGGACGCGATCCCACAGGTAACTGGGCCCTGTGCCATGGAGCGCTTTGAAGATGGTAACCAGTACCTTGAAGCGCACCCGGTAGGCCACAGGAAGCCAGTGCAGCTCGCGCAGGATAGGTGTTATATGGGAGAATCTCGATCTCCCCATAATAACCCGCACGGCTGCATTCTGGACCAACTGCAGTCTCCGGGCGCACCTCAAGGGGAGCCCCATGTAGAGAGCGTTACAGTAGTCCAGGCGGGACGTCACCAGCGCGTGAGTGACTGTGCGCAAGGCCTCCCGGTCCAAAAGGGGCCGCAACTGGCGCACCAGGCGAACCTGGTGGAACGCCCCCCTTGCCACGGCCGCCACATGCTCTTCTAAGGTCAGCCGATCATCAAGGAGGACGCCCAAGTTGCGCGCCCCTTCCACCGGGGCTAATTGCTCATCCCCGATGGTCAGCGATGGAGTATGCTGATTGAATCGGGAATCTGGGAGCAACCCACCTCTGTCCTACATCCTGTCTAGCTTCCGGTGTTGGTCATGGGGTTTTTCTGACCTAGGCATCACAAAATCACAAAGCAGATTCCTTGTCCCCTTTTTATTAAGCTAATGTGAATTCCTCTCATTCACATCCAGCAAAGTCCCAGCAAACAGTCTTTCAAGGGTGAATTTACAACCACAGACCTCATCAGTTGGTGGTGGCACTGATGGCTCTCCAAAACGGTCGCAGGATCCCATGTGGGCCCTTGGGAAAACTAATTTCTTACTCCTGCACTACAAAATTTCCAGAATAGCACACGCTTGCAGAATAGCAGACAGACTCTCTAAGAGATCAGAGCCTGGCATTGCATCAGTTGGCTGCCTATGCAAAAAATAGAAAGTTGGATCCTGGAGCTGGCTGAGGAGCAGGACAAGTCTTGCAAGTCCCCTTGATGGGCAGTATGTCAAGGCCTACAGCCTCCCCTCTAGACTGCCTTGGATGGCTGGATGGCCCCGGGTTGTGGGAGCAGGCTGAAGAACTGCAGGCGCTCAGTGAGATTGGGGTGGGGGTAGATTGGAGGGGGTGTAACCAGTGGTGGGATTCAGCCGGTTTGTATCTATTCAGGAGACCCAGTTGTTAACTTCTTTGCAGTTCGGAGAACTGGTTGTTGGAAGAAACCTCATTTTGTGTTTTTTCCCACATTACAGGGCTAATTCTGTAAGGCAGGCCTAATCTTTATTGCCCTGCTTACAGAAACTGCCTCTCTGGTTAACCCTTATTACATTGTATCAGATGAGACAAAGCGCCCATCAACGGGAGTGACGTTGAGTTGGTCACACCCACCCAGTCACATGACCACTGAGCCACGCCTATCCAGCTGGTCATCAGGGCAGAGAAACGGTTGTTAAATTATTTGAATCCCACCACTGGGTGTAACTCTGCAGCACCGGGGTGGTTGGTCATAAGAATAAGGGGCGGTGTAACTTCAAAAGGGGGTCATAGGTAGCTTTTGGTGGAACTGTCATAACTTCAAAAGATTGTTAAGGGACCAGTCGTATCTCGAGGACTACTGGTGTGTCAATAAATTTTAACTGAAAGCAACCCAAAACAAAGCAAAGTCTGAATATTTGTGTCAGGCACGGAAAATCAGGACTACAGATGAAGTTCCAATTGAACTGATTTATTATTGCTCATGCCTATGCACAGGAATCTACTCAACTAACAATTCTGGTGCTTGATAAAGAACAATGGCATTCAAGGGAGGTTAGACTTAGTCTATCTGTCATTACAAAGAGATGCTAGGCTGATTCCTCTTTTGACTCTACCCCCAGGTTCTGCCACATTCTCTGATAGTTTGTGTTTTCTTGGCAAGATCCCTAAAACTGTTCCTGAACTTTCTCAGTCCCTCTCAAAAACCATAGCAGAATAGCAGGATATCTAAGAGCTTAACACAGACATGGGGGAGAAAGAGTAGACATTCATTTAAGTAGCCCTCCTATATGTATGTTTAATCATAACTTACAATTTGGGGGGGGGGGAATCAATTTGTTAGAATAATATTAGGCAGATAAATAGATGGAAGATTAAAAGAGAGAGAGGAAGAGAAAGAGAGAGAGGTTGGACATCACTTGATAGAAGACTCACCAATGATAACCAATTTAATCACCTTTTTAGTCTTCCCCTGCCCTCATATCATTTAATTATAGATATGAGCCAACAGAACATCTGAGCGGCAAGAAGATCTTTATTACTTATAATTCCTATTTTATAACTTTTTGTTTGATCTGTTCCTACATTCAATCCAGATATATTCAGCTGTATAAATTACTATTCTTTGAAACCACTTGAATATGACTTTGAATATCTAACGCATCTACCCATCTATATAATGAAAAGCTACTATTCTTTCATAGCAATATTCTTTTTTTGCAGGTTTAACACTTTCTGTATTGGTTAAGAAGTTCCAGCGTGCTTCATGGAGGTGTAAATAGGGAGAGGTTTGCCAAAATGAAGTCAGTTCTGATAAAATACATTTTTAAAGATTTATTTTGCCCTCCCTTCCTTCCCTCCCTCTCTCCCATCCCTGAGAAACTACTATGACAGTGATGGCGAACCTTTTTTGGCTCGCGTGCCACAAGTGGGGGAAGTGCAGGGGGGTTGTGTGTGTGGGTGTGCCGCACCCATAATGCAATGCGTGACCCCCCCAGTGTGCATGCGCGCACAACAGGTGCGACCCCCCATTTTTACATGCTTTTTTCACCATCCCCAGGCTCCAGAGGCTTTATAGGAGCCTGGGGAGGGCAAAAAGAGCCTCCCAGCCCCCCCGGAGGCCCTCCGGAGGTTTCAGGGACTGTCCAGAGGCTTCCCAGACGCCTTCGGAATGCTTAAAAGGACTCTCCGAGCAAACTGGAAGTCATTTCCGGTTTGCTCGGAGGGTCATTTTAAGCATTCCGAAGGCTTCAGGGAAGCCTACGGACTGTCCCTGAAGCCTCTGGAGGGCCTCCGGGGGGGGCAGGGAGGCTCTTTTCGCCCTCCCCAGGCTCCTATAAAGCCTCTGGAGCCTGGGGAGGGCGAAAAAATGGCTTTTAAAAACGGTGAACTCAGCTGGCCAGCGCGCATGACAAATGGCTGTGCCATAGATTCGCCATCACTGTACTATGACTATAGGATCTTATGCACACAAAAATGGCAAGGAACCATGAATAGAAATGTAGACCAAACCAAGTCCTTTTGTGAAAGAAACCTGAGCAGTAATCAGGCAGCATTGATTTGATCTGCAGGTTTCAGATTCATATGGCTATGGAGACCAATCAAAAGATCTCAGATGATGCACTATTAAATGGAAAGGGGGGGGGGAGAGAAGGGGAAAACAAAAAAGAAAATATTAAATATATAGGTATATATTCAAGAAGGAGATATAAAGGGGGGGGAACATAACTAGGGTAGACTAGTGAAGGTAAGGGAATAAGAAATGATACTAAATTATATTTGGGTTGGCGGAAATACCATCCTAAGGAAACATAAACTGAGTTTTGAAATATACACTAACAACAATAGAAAAAGAAAGGGAGAGAGGAGGAGAGAATGAAAGGAAGGTGAGGGAAAGAAGAAAGAGATAAGGAGAGGAGGATGGAAGGGAGAGAAAGAGAAGGAGACAGGGTAGGAAGGGGAAGAGGAAGAGGAAGAGGAAGAGGAGAAATAGGGGAGAGGGAAGGGAAGGGAAGAAGGAAGGGGAAGGAGAGGGGGAAGGAAGAAAGTAGAGAAGGGAGGCATGGAGAAAAGAAAGGGAAAATGAGGTGGTGTTACAAAAGGAGGAAGGAATAAAGCAACCCAAACTGTATATTATAACCTATTAAATGAAATAATAAATGTATAAGAATGATAAATGTAAAAAAGAATAACAATCATGTGAATGTATACTTAAAATGATATGTAAGAGAATTTAAAAAAATTCTTTGAAAAAAAATAAAACATCCAATTATGTTGGGAGGAGGCAGCAGTGTCATCAAGGGGAGTGTCAAAGAAGACAATAATACGTTTGCCTAAAAATAAGACAGAGCCTTATTTTCTTTTGACCCCCAAATAAGTGCTTGGCCTTATTTTTGGGGAGGTCTTATTATTTTCAAAATGCAGGAGGCCCCTTAACCTCGGCCCATAGATCAGCTGATCCAGAGAGGGCCGGAAGTTCTGTCTCTGTTTCCGGCACACTCTTGTCACCCCTAGCATCACTGGGCCTGCCGCTCTTTGTGCGGCCGCCACTAAGAGAGGAGGCACAGTAGCTAGGGTTTACGGGAGCAGCTTCCGCAAGGCCATTCCATGTAAATGGCAAGTGCACAAGGCATGTCTCCCCCCTCTCCCTGGAAATGACGGGGACCGGCTCCACATGCGTTTAAATATTTTAGAGGAGGGCTTATTTTCAGGAGAGAGCTTATTCTAGCGCACGCACTCAAAAGCCCGATTGGGGTTATTATCCTGGGAGGTTGTATTTTGGGGGGAAACAAGGTAGTATATGTTAGGAAAATAATCTAACGGTTGGGTTGGCAATAGATAAATCATATAACAATGCTGTACCTGTTTCTTTAAATCATGCTGTAAATGTGATTGGCTGCTGTTTCTTCAATCGGCCATAAGATGGAGCCAGAATCACTGTTAGATGCTGATCTGATCTGAGTGTTTGGAAGCTGGCTGTTAGAAGTGCTGTCAGCTATTGTAAGTTTTGCAACTGCTAGCAAACTTTGTGTACTGGACTGTTTGTATGATTTATGGACTATGTTACATATTTAGATTATCCTTTAACTGAAAGACATTGATGACTGACTGTCTTATATGTTATATGTATATGTATGACTTGGACTGTTTGATGGACTCTGATACCTCTATTTCCATGAAAGTAAAAGCCTATTTAAACTGCAGTGTCTCCGTATACTGGTTTGTGTGTTCTCCAACACAACTCTCACAACGCTTCTCTGAACACACTCGCTCTCCCAACAGGGAGCTTACCTAACAGTATAGTTGTCCCCAAACTTTGTGGCATGGTGGCCTGATGGGGAGGGGAGAGGGGAACCGGGCCACATGAGTGGTGGGGTGTCACGTACACATACAGCTCAACTTGCCGGCCCGCCACTTGCACAGCCCAGTTTCGAATAGGCCATGGCCCAATAGTGGACAATGGCCCAGTGGAGGTTGGAGACTATATCCTGATATAGTGAATACAGCAATACAACTCAAGCCTCACTCCAAACTCCCCACACATGTAATGTGGTATAGGCATCCCATTAAATGAGTCTTGCTTTGAGGTGCCGTGTCTTTTATCTTGCCTCTTTTGATGCCCCGTTCTGCAAGTGTCACTGAGCTTGAAAAACATAAAAATAAAAAGCAGAATCAATATTATTTTAATATATCCATTTTCGCTTTCAATTTTCTGAGCTCAGGTGATCTACTAGTCGTAGAATGAAAATGACCCCAAAGCAGTAGAAACAGAATTAGAATCATCAAGTACAATTTCCAAACACATAATAATGTTCCTAATCTCTCTTGTCATTTGGACCTGAAAATGTCCATTTTTTTTTTTGTTTTCGTTTTCTTTGCCAGTTATTTTGAGAGCCAGGGAAGTCTACAGAGTAGTCTGACTGCCAACAGTTGCTAGTTGGTATAATTCATGCTGTCACACTACCCCGGGTACATCACAAGGAGGCCAATGGGCTTCAATGGTTAGATGGCCTAGCCCCGTGATGGCGAACCTATGGCATATGTGCCACAGGTTTGTTTGTTTCTTTGTTTATTGGATTTATATGCATGGAGAGCCATATCTGGTGGCACACCAGCCGTCAGCTCTGGCGCAAGCCAGCTGATTTTTTGGGTTGGCCCGTTGGGGCCGTTTTTTGCCGTCCTCATCCTCTGGAGGCTTTCCTGAAGTCTGGGGAGGGTGAAAAACGGCCCCTACAGCCCAACCGGAAGTTTGGAAATGATCCATTTCCGGATTCCGGAGGGCTTCCAGGGGGCTGGGGAAAGCCATTTTCACCCTCCCCAGGCTTCAGGAAAGCCTCCAGAGCCTGGGGAGGGGTCATGCAAGCATGTGCAGGTGAGAGGGGAGGATTGAGTGGGCACACACACACATGTGTATGTGTGTGTGTGTGTGTGTGTGTGTGAGATAATGCACGCACACACAATTTTAGCCTAGACATTGGTATTTGAATATAGATCTTTTTAGCATTTGTATTTTATTGTGTTTTATTAATCTAGGTGAAATGTTAATATATAATGCAAGTCCATGTGCAATATGCCATACATTAAATACATTCAAATACATAGCTGTCTAAACTCTAAACATATCCAAGGAGGGGAGCTCATCATGCCCATCAGTAAGTAGAATTTCTAAGTTCCACCAGCTATTAGGATTGCCTTATTAACAATTCACTAGAAAACAAACAAATGAATCATCAAACAAACTAACCAAAGTTCTTCCTTGTGACAAAAGTGACAAGGCTCAAATTATCCTACCTCGGATGACTACAACGCTGGATTACTATTCATGGTCCTCTCACAAAAGGACTTGGACGTTCCTCACTATCCTTATGTGCAGTGGTGGGATTCAACCAGTTTGCCCAGAGTCAGGTTGGCTGTCATGGGAGGCGTGGCCCATCCTCATCCTCCAGTTCCATCGCATATGCGGGACGATCGTCCAGTGACAGCCATGATGGGCGGGCAGCTAAAGCAAGGTTATGGCACACACTTGAAAGTAAATCAGGAAGACTGTAATTGGGGAAGGGTGGTGTCTGCCCGGCAAGAACCAAGAATGCTTATCAACAGGAAATATGCATGTGTAAAGCCTGTAGCAATTATGGGTAGTTAGAAAGTTGATAAAAATAACAAGGATTAGACAACTTGCAGACCCCAGGCAAAAGTTAGCAATGGAGATGGTCTGTAGCAAATGAAATATCTATTAGAAATGTCTATTAGAGCATTCATTAGCCAAGGCTTAGGAATAGGGACAGCTATAGACCAATAGAATAAATTATAGAATTGTTGCAAAAATGTTTATTAGAGGATATTTCTTATTATTTCACCTTGTCCCGCTTTCTCCTTTAGTGAAAATGTATAAAGCTTTCTTCATCCTTTGTTCTTGGCCTTTTGACCAGGAACCCTTTTCCTTGGAATACACCAATAAAAAGCAATCAGAAAACCTGCACCTCGTGTCTGGCTTCCATCATTGGCTTCGGCACCAGGCTCAAACCCGAATTGGAGACAACAGCCAACCTGTCCCTGAGTGAACCGGTTGTTAAATTACACCCACCCACCCCAATCAAAGTGGATCCTGGGTGCTGTGCTGCAATGGAGAAATGGGCAACGGAGTGGCCAGGATGAGGGAGAGCGGTCCTGTCCTTCCCTCATGCTTAATCATTTGAATAATATCATTCATGCAGAAATTAGACCATTCTGCATGGATATAATTAAAAGAGTTAGAATGACCAAGCATAACATAAGCTGATATGTGGTAGGACCTAACTGTGGTCTGATCTTCCATTTCTGAGAGTACTACTTTCAAAGAGAGGACTGTGCCTGAATTGCAGAAATGAAGACTTCTAGGAATAGATAGGAAAAGAGAGATAGAAAATTAACTCCCCTCAGAAAACTCTTGATTCATACTGCCAGGTACTTATTAACTATCCAGAGTTTTGTACTTCAGATCTGGTAGCTGTGTTGGATATGGAGAACTGTTCCATAAAAATACTTGAAAGGAACTTTAAATGGAGCAACCTACCAAAAAGGAAAAAAAAACCAACAACATAAGACCTTATAAGGTTCTGAGACTCCTGTAAGGTTTGGGAAATTATATTTGTCCCCGGGAATTTCAAAGTAGCAGGAATAAAATCTCCTCCTCTTGTGTGGCACCACAGAAATGCCCCTTGGACCACCCTTGGATGCCAGTTTTTGGGTGCTTTGCAAGACCTGAAAATGGAAAACTACCGTATTTTTCGGATTATAAAATGCACCTCCCCCCCCTAAAAGTAGGTGAAAATTTAGGTGCATCTTATAGATCAAACAAAGGCATTTTTGGCCTCCCTAACCCTCTGTGCATCACATTTTTGACCTGTGTGGAACACTGCAGAATGCTTCTGGGGGCCTGGGAAGGCAAAACATGACACCCAGAGGGCTTGGGAGCCCAAAAACGAGCCTGTTTTTGGTGAAAACATGCCCGTTTTTGGTGAAAATGGGCCATGCAGAGCACTGCAGAGTGCTTCTGGGGGCCTGGGAAGGCAAAAGTGTGACACACAGAGGGCTTGGGAGCCCCAAAATGGACCAGTTTTTGCCAAAAACATGCAGAGCTCTGCAAAGTGCTTCTGGGGACTGGGGAGGGCGAAAACGCAATGTGGCCAAAAACTATTTTTTCTTGTTTTCCTCCTGTAAATTTAGGTGCGTCTTATAGTCCAAAAATATGGTACTCTTAAGATTTTAAATAACTTTGTTGAACCATATATCTGTTGCACTGACATCTGTATAACGTCTACTCTTAAAGGCTGCGTTCTTCACTTTTGCAAATTTATAATTAGCCCAAACAAATAAAAGAAAGCCTAACTCTTGAATTGAAGAGCACACCAATTGTAGTTGCTGAGGTACCAACTATTGCAAAAAAAATGTGTTTTGTCAAACAGTGAAGGGGCTAAGGTACAACACTCTTTGTGGGTATTCAAAACCAATAGCTGTCCTAAATTACTGTGCAATGTTTTGATCGAGGGCCATGACTGCCTATCAATTCATCATAAATCATATCATGTTTGCTAATTGGCACTTAGTTGGAGAACATCTAACGCACTGTAATTAAAGCTCTTTATATGTTGAGCTGAGGTGCTGCTACTTATTCTTTGAGTATGCGGATGAATTGGTGCTATAAGAAAGGAATATGTTAAAAATATTTTGTGCATGTATGTATATTAATAAGGCATAAATCATGCTGCCTAGTTTTCACACTGGCTGTCTCCGCCTGTTACCTACCACAGAAAGCCTAAAGGGAGTCTATTTTCTCTTGTAAAATAATATACGCTAATATAATCCAACCCATTGTCATAAGGTAAAGTTTGTGGTTTTAATAGGAAGCATTTGTTCAGAATTTCCTCAGGTTTTGCGTTCTCTCTTATTTTCGAGCTGTTAAGAAAACAGAAGGAAAAAGGAGGGAAGGGGAAGGAAGGTGTTTAAATAGAATAAGTTGAAAGGGATCTTGGAGGTCTCCTAGTCCAACCCCCTGCTCAGGTAGGAAACCCTACAACACTTCAGACAAATGGTTATCCAACAACTTGGAGTCCTCTCACAGTTACTACACAGTTACTACCTGCTGAAATTCAGCAGGTTCTGACAGGTCCTGGAGAACCGATAGCAGAAATTTTGAGTAGCTCAGAGAACCTGCAAATACCACCTCTGGCTGGCCCCAGAGTGGAGTGGGAATGGAGATTTTGCAGTATCCTTCCCTGCCATGCCCACCAAGCCACGCCCGCAGAATCAGTAGTAAAAAAAAAATGAATTTCACCACTGGTTACTACTATTGAGCCAGGTACCCACTGAGTATCCACTGGATGGATTGCATGAAAAGAATATTAAGAAAATTCAGCAGCTAAGACAGAGAAACATAGAAGTGACTATGTCATCATCTTTCTTAATTTAGGACAATTTACTGCATTATCCCTATCTGACATATTTTTGGGAGCCACAGTGTCTGGTTGGCATTATTTAAAAATATCAAATCAAATCAAACTTTGTGCGAAATATTTCTATAGCCAGAAAGCACAATAACAAAAATGCATAGACTCGTAATTATTAATAAAACTTTTAAAATATGCAATAAAATTACATAAATATATTACACAGAAACCTGGAGATCATGCATTTTAGTCTGCCTACTGAATTGGCCTGATTTGATCCTTCAAACTCAAGACTTGAATCAAATTATCAAATCAGATCAGCATCCAAATTGAATCAATTATTCAAATTACATTATAAAATTTATATTATATTTACATTCCTTTCAATTAGTCTTCTCTGTTTTTTCCCAATGAATAATCACATTTTGTACTGGAAATTAGGCTGTATAATCACATTTTTATTTCTCTGAGTGTCTGATCCTACCTTGGGACAACACAGTCAAAATGTCCAGATTTATTTTTTGCTTCTTACTTTCCTTTATCTTAGCTCAGTTTCGGGATCCATTAAGAAGGAGAAAAGCTGATAGGAGAAAAGGCTGGTATAGGTTTCCTTCCTTCCTTCCTTCCTTCCTTCCTTCCTTCCTTCCTTCCTTCCTTCCTTCCTTCCTTCCTGCCTGCCTGCCTGCCTGCCTGCCTGCCTGCCTGCCTGCCTGCCTGCCTGCCTGCCTGCCTGCCTGGATTAATAGAGAAAAAGTAATGAAAAATCAAAGGTGGAGCTCTTTGAGGTTGGTTGCTTATTTGCAGAAAATTTCATTACTCAACTAATTAGCACATTAGTGTTAGTGAATGTGGGGTTTGCTCCTTATTTATATACAGTAGCTTGCCCTGCCCGTGTTAAGGGAGGTGTGGTTTTCTTCTTAGTAGTTCCTTGACTAGGAAGTATTACTTTCTGCTTCATTGTTTGTCTGGTGTTATTCCATGCTTATCTGGGTGCAGGCTGTTGGAAAGGATGCTTTCTGGACTCTTTGTTTCCTTCTTAGCTTTTTTATTATCTCTTTTGAATGGTGTCTATGTGTCTGTTGATGGCTGATTTGTCTGAATGTGAAACGTCCAGGAATTCCTGAGCATTTGGGGGTTTGGCTTGGTCTAGGATGCTCACAGTTTCCCAGTTGAAACTATGGTTGAGACAGTCAATATATTGTGAGATTAAGGAGATTTTGACCAATCAGTGGGTTTTGCAGAGGTGTCTTTCTGGATTTGGGTCCCTAAAGGTCCCAACAATGTCCAACCTTAATGTCTGTTCTCATCTTCATCCTCTTAGCTAGACTTCATCGGGTTATCTCAGTCATATGCTCCAATTCTGTTAAGCAATCTCTTCATGAATAAGATACTAGGGCATACAAAACCTTTGCCAGACCAATTCTTGAATACAGCTCATCAGTCTGGAACCCACACTGTATATCAGACATTAACATGATTGAGCGGGTTCAGAGGTGTTTCACGAGAAGAGTCCTCCACTCCTCTACTCACAATAAAATCCCTTATGCCACCAGGCTTGAAATTTTGGGCTTGGACAATCTGGATCTGCACTGCCTGTGGTCTGATCTAAGCATAGTACACAAAATTGTCTGCTACAGCGTCTTCCTTGTCAACAACTTCTTCAGCTTCAACCACAATAATACATAGGCAAACAATCGATACAAACTCAAGGTAAACCACTCCAAACTCGATTGCAGAAAATATGACTTCAGCAACAGAGTGGTCAACGCCTGGAATGCTCTACCCAACTCCATTGTTACAGCCTCTAACCCTCACAGCTTCAACCTTAAACTGTCTACCGTGGATCTCATCCCAGTCCTAAGAGGCGTGATATAAGTGCACCAGCATGCCTACTGTCTCTGACTTACTGTCCCCATTTATCTGTATTTACTTCCTTTGTTCATGTTTATGTTCATACCTATGCTTGTTGTCTTGTACATGCTTGACAAACAAACAAACAAATAAAATAAATAAGATGGTTTCCCCTGTTATATGCCTCACTTAAAGTAGAAGTATTCCCAATTTCTTGAAAAGATTACATATGCATTGCCCCAGTTTTTACGCACATATAGCTGAGCTGGTACCACTTCATCTAAAATTTTAATAAGAGCAACAGTGAAGATACGGTTATGACTGAAACTAAGGATTTCCTTTGGAACTTCATAATCTTTTTTTAAAAAAGATTATTTTCTCCTCCTCTTACCAGCCATTTTGTACAAACTAATTTTAATAAACTTTATGCATAAATCAAATAGTTCTGATCTGCAAAGCAAAGGAAAAGAGGATATGAAGCAGGGGTGAAATTTGATTTCCAAAAACTTTGTTGATGCTACTCTTTCAGATTTATATGCAAAGAGTTGTGTGACACCTATTTATCCTTACAGCTTAGGCGTATTAGGGGGTCAATGCTTCCCTTTAAGGAGGAGTTGTAGAAGAATTGTCTTTTTTTCAAAGGCTCTATTTCCAAGACATTAAACTGGTAGGCTTTTCAATGAGGATGTAGAAAGATAATGTCCTTTGTAGCAAGCACAGATTTTCATGAAAAGCTATTGAAACAGCTTGAGATTAGAACAATGCTGTAGAGTTGTCCTTGAAGATATGGTATCAATGGGATCCAAGATCAGAAACCTGAGAAAGGAAGAGAGATAGAATGAGATAGAAGAGACTAGACCCTTCCTTTTCTATAAGATAAGAAAAGCCTTCAAGGATAATGATGAGGGGCGGGGGAGACTGCATTGTATTATGGATTAACCAAGATGGGGTGACGTCATAAGCAATTTGCTAAGACCAAATAGAATAGAATAGAATAATAGAGGTGGAAGGGACCTTGGAGGTCTTCTAGTCTAACCCCCTGCTTAGGCAGGAAACCCTACACTACTTCAGTCAAATGGCACTCCAACATCTTCTTAAAGACTTCCAGTGTTGGAGCATTCACAACTTCTGGAGGCAATTTCTGTTCCACTGATTAATTGTTTTAACTGTCAGGAAATTTCTCCTCAGTTCTAAGTTGCTTCTCTCCTTGATTAGTTTCCACCCATTGCTTCTTGTCCTACCCTCAGGTGCTTTGGAGAATAGCTTGACTTTCTCTCTTCTTTGTGGCAACCCCTGAGATATCAGAACACTGCTATCACATCACCCCTAGTCCTTCTTTTCACAAAACTAGACATACCCAATTCCAGCAACCGTTCTTTATGTTTTAGTCTCCAGTCCCCTAATCATCTTTGTTGCTATTCTCTGCACTCTTTCTAGAGTCTCAACATCTTTTTACAATGTGGTGACCAAAACTGAATGCAGTATTCCAAGTGTGGCCTTACCAAGGCCTTATAAAGTGGTATTAACACTTCACGTGATCTTGATTCTATCCCTCTGTTGATGCAGCCTAGAACTGTGTTGGCTCTTTTGGCAGCTGCTGCACACTGCTGGCTCATATTTAAATCGTTGTCCACTAGGACTCCAAGATCCCTTTCACAGTCACCACTATTGAGCAAGGTACCACCTATATTGTACCTGTGCATTTTGTTTTTCTTGCCTAAATGTAGAATGCCTACATGAAATGACACAGCACCATTTTGCTTAGAGAAAAGAGCTGAGCGAGATCTAAAGTGTAAAGAGATATAAAGGATCGCCTTTTTCCAAGAGTCTCTATGCATCGAATAAGGTCGAGAAGAATGGGCATGCTCGAAGAGTATCAGCTGGTGGGGACCAGAAGACAATCTTTTTCCTCAGTAGCTTCCTTCAGCGATCAGAATGGCCATAACCCTGTTAGCCTTTTGTAAGTCTCTAAAAATCATATTATGTTCCAGTGCCTAGATTGCTGAATGTGTCAAGGATCCTGTCTCCTGGCTGTATTGCTAACTGGCAACACAGGTACATAATATACAGATAATAGCCGTGGTGGCACAGTGGTTAGAGTGCATTGCTGCAGGCTACTTCTGCTGATCACTGGCTGCCAGCAGTTTGGCAGTTCGAATCTCACCAGGCTCAAGGTTGACTCACCCTTCCATTCTTCCGAGGTCAGTAAATTGAGGCCCCAGATTGTTGGGGGCAATAGGCTGACTCTGTAAACTGCTTAGAGAGGTCTGTAAAGCACTATGAAGCAGTATATAAGTCTAAGTGCTATTTCTATTGCTAATACAGAAGCAATGGGTGAAAATTAATCAAGGATAGAAGCAATCTAGAACTAAGAAGGAATTTCTTGACAGTTAGAACAATTAATCAATGGAACAACTTGCCTCCAGATGTTTTAAGTGGTCCAACACAGGAATTTTCTAGAAGAGTTTGGAAAACCGCTTGTGTGAAATGGTATAGGGTTGGGGATGGGGGCTTGGACTAGAAGGGACCTCCAAGGCTCCTTTCCATTCTGTTCTTCTGTTATTTGGTTATTCTGGCCAAGTATCTTGCTCCTATGTACATTTAATCTGAATGTCCTTAGTATTTTTATTGCATTAAAATGTTTTTAGTATGTCTAATTGTACTACATTTTTGCTTTTTGAACTGTAAGCTGCCCAGAGTCATTGACTGAGATGGGCAATTATAGAAATTAATTAACTCAGCTGTGGTGGTGCAGTAGAATGCGGGTTAACTCACAGCTTACTCCAGCCCGCAGCTTACTGCGGGCTAACTCACAGCTTACTCCAGGAGTTTGATTCTGAGTGGCTCAAGATTGACTCAGCCTTCCATCCTTCCGAGGTCAGTAAAATAAGGAGCTAGATTTTGGGGGCAATATGCTGACTCCCTAAACTGCTTAGAGTTTAGAAGGGCTCTATGAAGAGGTATATAAGGGCTATTGTTATTAATTAATTGATTGATTGATTAAAATGTGGCAGAAGGCAAGTTCTGAAAAGTGACCCTCTGGACATTTTCCTATGATATTAACAAACTATAGCTTGTCAGGATAGTTGTGAATTCAAAAATTCACAGCGACAGCTACTACTCCTTTTTCTTGTTGAATGCCAGCAATGTTTAGTGTTGTTGCATGTAAAGTACACAGCCAGGCTATCATCTGTACGGCAGGCCTAAAATGTAACAAGGGAAGACAATGAAAAGGCAACGGAAAACAGCATGCTTGCATTCGTGCTCCAGCAATTAAATGAACAATCACGGCAGTTTTCTGTTCCTTTCCATCTATATTACACCAGCAATGAGACAAAACATAGAGAAACAACTCTTAATTGCGATCACAAAGGCTATGACTGAACTGCACTGCTGTTTTAGTCAAGCGCATTTTGTAACTCTGCACCCATTCAACCTTTTCAAAGAAATGTACAACGCCAACCAAATCAATTTTGCAATGCTTTACCCATGCAAACAATGGCCACAGGTATCAATTTATTTCTATGGAAGGAGAACTTTAATGCCTGCCTGTCTAGAATAATACTAAGATTGCTGTTCTGCAATGCTTTATTAATATATTTGTGGACAATAGTATTGCAGAGGGAGGGAAATAAAATAATATATGTTTTTGGTTCAGGGGCTTTGTTTATTTACTTCACTATGGCAATTTTCATTAACAGATGAACAAATATACATTTGTCAAAGACCTGCCTCTGCGGCCTAAAAGAATTGGCAATGACACCCATAGAAACAAAACAATGACAGAATCTTTAAGGAATATCAGCTCAACTCTGTAAAATGGCATCCAGCTTATACACAGAGAATGTCTTTAAAAAGTATGAATAGAACACAGACCTGTACTTGCTAAACCAAAATCATAGTGTGTTCGTTTATTATAAAGTTTGTCCATATAGAGAAGAATGAATTTATCTTCCTAAACTTAAGAACTTGGATTTTGATGTGAAATCAGTGATGGGTTCCAACTGGTTTGGCCGAACCGATAGTAGCTTGGCAGCCTGGGTCTCTGGAACCAGCAGCGACCCAGGCCTGCCATGCCCCTGAACCGGTTCTCCCGGCAGCACCATAAGTACTGTGATCTTGTTTTTATTGCTCTATGTATCCATGCGCCGGGCGCATCAAGCGTGCATGAACACCACGTCCACGAGCAAATCGGCAGTAGTGACACCCCTGTGTGAAATGTATTTTTGATAAATATTGACATCAAATTCAAATTCCGGAAAAGATGTCATAGCAATAGCTATGTATTATGTACATTAGACTTGTATATTGCTTCACAGTGCTTTACAGCCCTCTCTAAATGATTTACAGAGTCAGCATAAAAATTTGGATCCTCATTTTACCAACCTCAGAAGGATGGAAGGCTAAGTCGACCTTGAGCCGGTCAGGATCGAACTCCTGGCAGTCAGCAGAATTAGTCTGAAATACTGTATTGTAACAACTGCTCCACCACGGTTCTTGATTTGACAACTGATGGTATTTGATGTTCATCAGTACTTGATAAACTATGATAGGTATCAAATAACAGTGCATACTACTTAACTGTCTTTAATGAATGAAACACAGCTGGTATTGTACAGTCAACTTACCTGACTTTATGTTTTTGACATCTGTCAGAATCAAAACAAGGAGTTGTAAACAAATCTGAACCTCTCCAGATTTAAATAGGCAAGATATTTCTAGGTTGGGTCTTTCCTTGATCTTTCCCCTGGTATATCTAACAAAGCCAGGAGAGCCCATGGCTTAGAGGTCAATAAAGGTAAAGGTTCCCCCGCATATGTGTGCTAGTCGTTTCTGGCTCTAGGGGCAGTGCTCATCTCCATTTCTAAGCCGAAGAGCCAGCACTGTCCGAAGATGTCTCCATGGTCATGGGGTGGGCATGACTAAATGTTGAAAGCACATAGAACAATGTTTACCTTCCCACCAAAGATGGTTCCTATTTTTCTACTTGCATTTTTTATGTGCTTTCGAACTGCTAGGTTGGCAGAAGTTGGGATAAGTAACGGGAGCTCACTCCGTTACGCGGCACTTGGGATTCGAACCACCAAACTGCCAAACTTTCTGATTGACAAGCTCAGCATCTTAGCCATCGAGCCACCGCATCCCTTTAGAGGTTAATGCATTTACCTAATATGTAAGTAGTCCAGGTTCAAATCCCAGAAAGGCTTTGGCTAGATGATGATAGCTAAATAGTTTGAAATAGATCTATCGTAGTCTCCTTTTATTTCTCTGTTGGTAAATATAAATTTAACACAAAAATAGTTTGTCATGAAAGTGACTGCCTGCAAAGGCTCCTGGATTGGGGCAGACAGGCGAAAGCAGAAGCAGTATGCTGTATCCCATATTTGGGATGATCAGGTTGCCCTGATAAAAAAAACACATTCCTTGATTACTTTCCATTCATTGCAGACATCAGCAAAATTAAACAGCCGCTGTGCCCTCTTTTTTGTCCCAATTTGTTCTCCATTCTAATTGTCCATGTCAAGTTTACCTGTTCAAATCCCAGGTATTCCTAGTGAAAGGACTCTACATGTGCCTTTCTTGCAGGTATAACTGTTATCCACTGCACCTTTTAAAAAAATTCTCAAACATGGCCAAATCCCGAGGATTTGTAAGGTGAGACCGAGGAAGTCTACAAGCCATTGCTAATTGTTTTTGCTAATCTTCAAAAGAACTGATGCACAAATTCACCAACGACAGGAGTGCTTTCCTAATATTAAATAATTATTAGGTGGTCATTATTTTCTGCCAAAGAAGGGGACAAAACGTGTTCAGGGCCCTTAAAAAAAAAAAGGGGGGGGAAGACCACATTTCCAATATTTTTCTTCTCCTTTCAAAAGAAGCCATGTGTGGTTGCGAGCATTGCACTCGCTCTCTGCCTCTATTTTTGCTTTATTTTTTAAAAAAATAATAATTTAAATGCAAATAATACAAACATAGTACATATACATCTAAAAAAAAAAAGGAAAAAAAAACAAATATTAGAGTCCACCCCCAGCCCCAGGATACCCCCCCCCCATCTTATATTTCTTCATCTTTGAAGGAAATGATATTAAATTACTCGTTTATAAAATGTTAGAATGTTACTTTTGTATTCTTTTCCAATGTTAAATGTATAAGCCATTATATTCTGGCCTAACATGTGTAATGTTACTGTGCTTTTGCTAACCACAAAATGTGTCCAGTAAACAGGACAAAATAACCTTTGTTATTCCAAGCTGTTTACAGGAGCCTCCGTACAAATCAGATAGGAAGCCATCTGCTCAGACGAAAGGCACCAGAAAAAACCAAATAAGAGATAGGGGCCTCTCAAGAAATTGTCAAGTTGACCCTTTAGAACAGTGGTTCTCAACCTTCCCAATGCCAGGACCCTTTAATATAGTTCCTCATGTTGTGGTGACCCCCAACCATAAAATTGGTGTCTCGGTTCCTAAGACTATCAAAAATATGTGTTTTCCGATGGTCTTAGGCGACCCCTGTGAAAGGGTCATTAGACCCCCAAAGGGGTTCCGACCCACAGGTTGAGAACCACTGCTTTAGAATATGGAATGACAAAAGAAATGATATACTGTAAATGAATGAGCAGGAAGGGGAGAGTTTCTGAGGAGTAGAATGTATAAAAGGGATTGTTTGAATGATATTCTTTGCTATCCTCCTACTCGATCCACTTGGGAGGAGACTTGGAGGCCGCCTTTGCAAACACTTTTTATTTTTCTGTAAGTAAACCTTTTTGAATTGTGAATCAGAGTTGTCTCTGTGTTGTGAGGATTTGATAATTGGGTTTTCATCTCACAGCTTTGACAACTAAAAGATATACAATATATTCCAATTGTGCCTTTATCCCCTTCAAAACAACATATTTTCTTGAGTTGGTTTATTTCTTTTGCTTTCCACCAACACTGATTTTATAACACCCCCCCCCCCAATTTCATTATATATTTTTTTGCTTTGATCATCCCTCTTTAAAGTTTAATTTCTGTTGTTAATTTATCATTTGTTGCCATACTCCAAATTTCATTATACCACTCATTTCTTTGAATATCCCAGTTCCGTCCCCAATATTTAGCCATCACTACTTTAGCTGCCCATTTCTGCTTTCTAAATAAAGCATTAGCATCTAATCAAGCAGCATTGTTTGGTAAGGTGGTCACCTTTAACTAAGCAAGAAGGAGGAAAGCTTTGACGTTGTTTATTTAAAAAAAGACAAAAACAAATTGCAAAAAGAAAGCGACCTATCTTTTTTAATTCTCCAGTTTTGCTTGAAATTGGGTTCTTAATGCATATAAGATTGCTAAAACTTCTCTTTCTTTCTTTCTTTCTTTCTTTCTTTCTTTCTTCCTTCCTTCCTTCCTCCCTCCCTCCCTCCCTCCCTCCCTCCCTCCCTTCCTTTCCTCCCTCTTCCTTTCCTTTCCTCCCCCTCCTCCTTTCTTCTTTCTTTCTTTCTTTCTTTCTTTCTTTCTTTCTTTCTTTCTTTCTTTCTCTTTCTTTCTCCCGTCCCTTCCTTTTCTTTCCCTCCCTCCCTCCTTCCTTCCCTCTTCCTTTCCTTTCCTTTCCTTTCCTCTCCCTTCCTCCTTTCTTCTTTCTTTCTTTCTTTCTTTCTTTCTTTCTTTCTTTCTTTCTTTCTTTCTTTCTTTCTTTCTTTCTTTCTTTCTCCTCACCCTTCCCTTCCCTTCCCTTCCCTTCCCTTCCTTTCCTTTCCCTCCCTCCCTCAATATGATATCAAAGCAATTTTAGTTCCTTTCTCATAAAGAAAGGAAAATGGGTCAGAGAGAAGCAGTTAGAGAGGCATTGGAAACAGACTCTAATCTTAACTTTTCTTTGCATAAAGCAAATGACAGCAAACTGCCTTCCAGGAGTTCTCCACAGAAGCTATAAATAAAAAGGCTATATTTGGGTATTTGTGCAAGGTGTTTTTTGAGTTGTCTGTGCTGGTCCAGCACAGACTCTCATAATGTGACCTGTAGGCTGCTCTGCCCTCATGGAATGCGCTGTGCCATCATTTGCGTTCTTTAATAAGATCAGGGCAGCATTTTTGAACCTGATAGCCAAACAGGGGATTTTCAATTCCAACCCAACCATATTCCAGGACCTGACATTAATACTAGGGCAAACAAACAACACAAAAATGGAAATAAATCCACATTTGACAGCTGAAAGGGCACACATATTTCCTGAAGAGTCTGAATGTCATTGTTTATGTGTGTGTGTGTTATAGGAAGGCAATACAATCATGATCAAGGTATGTGCACACCAGGAGAGGCCGTCCTTCTACATTATGGGTCAAAAATTAATTTGCTTTGAATGGTTGTGTTTCTTGTTCTGCGCAATATTTCCTGATATTTGTAATGTGCCTTTTAAACTGCCAGCAAAGAAGGGTTTGAAAAGGTCAGGCTCTGTTTCCTGTTGCAGGAAGAGTATGGTAAGTTAATAAGTTTTATTTAATAAAAGGCAACCAGTTTTTCAGGCGAATCTGCAACGAGAGTCTCCGTGTATCAAGTTTATTCTGCCTGCCTTCCTTCTCTGCATGGGCTCTCTCTGATTCATAACCTAAGAGAAACCATCCCTCCGGTATCCAGGTAACAAATCGGGATATTTTCTATCTCTGCGTTGCATTTGGGGAGAAAGGCAAGCATAGAAAGAAACGGGGATGCATTCAACCTCAGATAATAACATCTTCTACTCTTTACCGTGAATACACAGTTAAGACTAATAATCACCTTGGAATTAACATATGTGGTGCAGGCCATCAATAAATGCAAACATTTGCAATTTGGTTAACCTTTTCTTGCTTTGGAGTGTTTATTTTATTTTATTTATTTCATCAAGCATGTATTAGATAACATATATAAGTATAAACATGATTTTGAATACATGAAATGGATATGAATAAAAAGGAACATTAGGACAAGGACAGTAGGCATGTTGGTGCCTTTACAGACCTCTTAGGAATGGGGCGAGGTCAACAGTAGACAGTCTAAGGTTCAAGTTATGGGGGTTTGGGGATGAAACCACGGAGTCAGGTAGTGCATTCCAAGCATTGACCACTCTGTCGCTGAAGTCATATTTTCTGCAACTGATTTTACCTTAAGTTGCTTTGCAATGCAAGGTCCATAAGCAATAAGGCCCCCCTCATTAATGAGTTGATCTCTGAGGGGGAGCTGGACCTTGCAGGGATAACGGAGACCTGGTTGGGCCACGAGGGTGGCTTACCCCTCGTGGAAATGTGCCCACCAGGTTTCCGTGCATTCCATCAGCCTCGGGGTCTGGGTAAGGGTGGTGGGGTGGCGGTAGTTATACGGGAAGGTCTAGAGCTGAGGGAGTTCACTGTTCCTCAGATATCCGGGTGTGAGTCCCTTGGTGTGAAATGGGGCCCAGGGAGGCAGTTGGGCTTGCTGATTGTATACTTGGCTCCTCGCTATACATCAGCGGCCCTGCCCGAGCTCCTCGAGCTGATCTCGGAGACGGCGGTTGAGATCCCCAAGCTTGTGGTTATGGGGGATTTCAACCTGCCATCGACGGGAGCAGCATCTGAGGTGGCTCGGGAGTTCATGGCTTCCATGACAGCCATGGGCCTGACCCAATTAATTCAGGGCCCCACACATGAAGGCGGCCACACACTGGACCTTGTTTTTGTATCTGAGCAGTGGACGAGTGATCTGAGTATAGGGGACTTAGTTGTTACACCCCTGTCATGGTCAGATCACTCATGTCTCCGGCTGGACTTCCCTGGCGCTACCCCCCACCGCGAGGAGGCGGGACCAGACGGTCCAAGCTGGTACCGCCCCAAGCACCTGATGGAGCCGGATAGGTTCCAGACGGAGCTTGGGCCATTACCTGTAGCCCTGACCTGCGCTCGGTCGGAGGACCTAGCGGCCGCCTGGAATAGGGCGGCGGCTGGGGCCTTGGACCGGGTTGCGCCTTTGCGACCTCTCCTGCGGCAGCGACCCACCCGGGCTCCTTGGTATACCGAGGAGCTGAGAGTGATGAAGCGCCACAGGAGACGTCTAGAGAGCAGGTGGAGGTCCTCACGCTCCGAATCTGATCGAACACAGGTAAGAGCCTATTTACGGACCTACCTTGTGGCATTAGGGGCGGCCAAACGTAGATATTGCGCCGCTCTTATTGCGTCCGCGGATAACCGCCCTCCCGCCCTGTTTAGGGTGACCCGCTCCCTCTTATCACAGAGGACGCAGGGGGCGCCCTTGCAGGGCAGAGCAGAGGAGTTTGGGGAATATCTGCAGGACAAAGTCGCTCAGATCCCTCAGTGGACCGGACGGGCCGCCAACAGCGAGTCTTGTGAGACCATCCTGGGAGGAGTTTGATTCTGTTGCCCCCGAGGATTTGGACAGGTTGCGTGGACGGCTGCGACCCACCACATGTTTAATGGACCCGTGTCCCTCCTGGTTGGTACTGGCATCTTGGGAGGTGACCCGAGGCTGGCTTCTGGGCCTGGTGAATGCCTCATTGGGTGAGGGATCCTTGCCAACCGCCTTGAAGGAGGCGGTGGTGAGGCCCTTACTTAAGAGGCCTTCACTTGACCCAACGGAGCTAGCTAATTCTCGTCCAGTCTCCAACCTTCCCTTTCTAGCGAAGGTTGTCGAGAATGTGGTGGCGCAGCAGTTTCCACGACACCTTGACGAATCCGATTATCTAGACTCACGCCAGTCCGGCTTCCGACCCGGGCACAGCACGGAGACAGCCTTGGTCGCGTTGGTCGATGATCTCTGGAGGGCCAGAGATAGAGGTTGTTCCTCTATCCTGGTCCTATTGGACCTCTCGGCGGCTTTTGATACCATCGACCATGGTATCCTATTGCGCCGGTTGGAGGGGATAGGAGTCGGAGGTACCGTTCTGCGGTGGTTCGGCTCCTACCTCTCCGACCGGAAGCAATGTGTGTTGACAGGGGGACAGAGGTCGACCCCGAGGCCACTCACTTGTGGAGTGCCACAGGGGTCGGTCCTCTCGCCTCTCCTGTTCAACACATATGTGAAGCCGCTGGGTGAGATCATCCGTGGTTTTGGGGTTGAGTACCACCTCTACGCTGACGATACTCAGCTGTATATTTCAACCCCAAACCACCCCAACGAGGCTGTCGAAGTGATGTCCCAGTGTTTGGAAGCCGTCGGGGTCTGGATGGGGGACAACAGACTTAAATTCAACCCCTCCAAGACTGAGTAGCTGTGGCTACCGGCACCTCGGTTCAGTCAGCTGATTCCATCACTGGCCATAGGGGGCAAACAATTGCCCCCTGTGGAACGGGCGCGCAATTTGGGCGTCCCCCTTGATGCCCGGCTGTCAATGGATGACCATGTGGCAGCCGTGGCAAGGGGGGCATTCCACCAGGTTCGCCTGGTGCGCCAATTGCGCCCCCTACTGGACCGGGATGCCCTACGCACGGTCACCCATGCGCTGGTGACGTCCCGCCTGGATTACTGCAACGCTCTCTACATGGGGCTGCCCTTGGGACGCGCCCGGAGACTGCAGTTAATTCAGAACGCAGCCACGCGGGCTGTGATGGGGAGTACGAGGTACTCCCACATAACACCTCTCCTGCGCGAGCTGCACTGGCTACCTGTGGTTTTTCAGGTGCGTTTCAAGGTGCTGATTACCATCTTTAAAGCGCTCCATGGCACGGGACCTAGTTACTTGCGGGATCGCATCCCCCCACATACATCCCTGCGGCCAATTCGCTCACACAGAGAGGGACTTCTCCTGGTGCCGTCCACTCAGCAATGCCAACGGGCGACACCAAGGAGTAGGGCCTTCTCTGTGATGGGCCCAACCCTCTGGAATGACCTCCCCCCCGACATCAGAACCACTACTGACCTCCGCTCCTTCCGGCAAAAATTGAAGACTCACTTGTTCCGATTAGCAGGCCTGGCATAATTACAACTGTTCCTCCTGGCAAATGCACTATTAACTGGTTATTTTAGGGGTATTGTTTTTAATTTATTGTGTGTGTTTTAGGGGTTTAAAATTTAAATTTATATTTATATATACTGGCTCTGTACAGTTCTTTTAATTCCATTTTAACCTCCTCCATTCCAACTGTACATATTCAACTTTTTAATGTATTTTGATATATTTTGCATGGACTGTACACCGCCTCGAGTCCCTTTTGGGAGAGGGGGCGGTCTAGAAGCACGGTAAAATAAATAAATAAATAAATAAAGTTTGTATCTATTGTGTGCTCCTGTGTTGTTGTGGTTGAAGCTGAAGTAGTCATTGACAGATAGGACATTGTAGTTGATAATTTTATGTACTACGCTCAGGTCAGATCGAAGGTGGCACAGTTCTAAGTTGTCTAAGCCAAAAATGTCAAGTCTAGTGGCGTAAGGGATTCTGTTGCGAGCAGAGGAGCGGAGGACTCTTCTCGTGAAATATCTCTGGACTCGTTCGATTGTATTAATGTCCGATATGCAGTCCGGGTTCCAGACAAAAGAACTGTATTTGAGAACTGGTCTAGCAAATGTTTTTCTCCTTCTCCTTCTTCCTTTTCCTTCCTCTTATTTCTATTCAATCTTTTGACTTTTCTGAAGCACATGTAATGGCAAAACAACCACAACAAGTATTTACGTTGTCATCGCCTCCAAAAATAATGCCAGCTTCTGTTGAAGCCCATCAGGTTAAAACAAAACAAATGAGTGGTGAAAAGCAAGTGCAGTGCAGAGGAGGGGAAAGAATCTTTTAGAATGTCTGACTTGCTGGCGTAGTTGATTAGATACTTTAGGTCACGGGTGTCCAAACTTGGAAATGCTGGCTGGGGAATTCTGGGAGTTGAATTCTGGAAAGTCTTAAAGTTCCCAAGTTTGGACATCCCTGCTTTAGGTCTTTTGGGCTGATATTTGAAAAATTTTTAGGAGGTGACAACTATCTGGAAAAAACCCCCCTGTATTTTCCTCTATAAGCCTATTTGGAATGAATATATGTATATATTATAAGAAGCCCTTCACTCACATAAGTTTTATTTATTTATTATATCCTGCCTGTATTATTTTTATAAACAACTTAAGGCAGCAAACCTATTTTAATACACCTTCCTCTTCCTATTTTTCCCCATTACAACCCTGTGAGGTGGGTGGGCTGAGATAGAGTGACTGATCCAAAGTCATCCAATCAGCTTTTATGCCTAAGACACAACTAAAACTCATGGTCTCCTAGAGATTGACCCAAAGTCACCTAGTTGGCTTTCATGTCTTAGATCAGGGGTGTCAAACTGGTGGCCCATGAGCTGTATGGATCACACAGAGGCCACACCCACCCAGGTCTGCAAAGGGATAAAACGTCATGAAATGTCATGTGACGGCAATGTGATGCTGCAAGTTTGACATCCACGTCTTAGATGGAACTAGAACTCACAGTCCCCTGGTGATTGGCCCAAAGTAACCCAGCTGGCTTTCATGCCTTAGGTGGGACTAGAACTCACAGTTTCCCCAGTTTCTAGCCTGGTGCCTTAAACTCTAGACCAGGGGTGTCAAACTCAATTTCATTGAGGGCTGCATCAGGGTTGTGTTTGACCTCGGGTGGGATGGGGTGGGCGTGGCCAGGGTGTGTGTGGCCAGCTTGACATCACTCATGTCGTGGGCACCTGAGGCGTCCTGAGCGCTCTGCCAGTGAAAACAGGCTCCCAAGCTCCATTTTCGGCTGGGATGGCCTCCTGCAACCCTCTGCAGCAAAAATGGAGCTTGGGGGTGCTGTGCGTGGTCCTTGTGAACTCTCTTTTCAGCTAGGATGGCCTTCTGCAATCCTCTTCCAGCAAAAAAAAAAAGAAAGCCAACACAGTCCTAGGCTGCATCAACAGAGGGATAGAATCAAGATCGCGTGAAGTGTTAATACCACTTTATAATGCCTTGGTAAGGCCACACTTGGAATACTGCATTCAGTTCTGGTCGCCACGATGTAGAAAAATGTGGAGACTCTAGAAAGAGTGCAGAGAAGAGCAACAAAGATGATTAGGGGACTGGAGACTAAAACATATGAAGGACGGTTGCAGGAACTGGGTATGTTTAGCTTTTTTTTATTTCGTGGATTTCTAGACCGCCCCCTCTCCCAAAAAGGGACTCGGGGCGGTGTACAGTCAATGCAGATAAAAATACAATCATAAAACAATTAAATACATTTGGATGGAGGAGATAGGCTGTACAAGAAATAAATATATTCTAAAACCCTAAAAACATCCCCAATTAGAAACCCAAACCCAATTAAAATAAATCCCCGGGAGGTAAAACTAAGAAAGTGCCAGGCCAGCTGATTGAAATAGGTGAGTCTTTAACTTTTGACGGAAGGAACGGAGGTCGGTGGTGGTTCGAATGTCGGGGGGGAGGTCATTCCAGAGGGTTGGGCCCATCACAGAGAAGGACCTACTCCTAGGTGTCGCCCGCTGACACTGCCTAGCGGACGGCACCAGGAGGAGTCCCTCCCTGTGTGAGTGAATAGGTCGCAGGGACGTGTGTGGTAGGATGCGATCCTGCAGATATCTAGGTCCTATTCCATGGAGCGCTTTAAAGATGGTGATCAATACCTTGAAACGCACCCGAAAGGCCACAGGTAGCCAGTGCAGCTCGCGCAGGAGCGGTGTTACGTGGGAGTAACGTGTACTCCCCATGATAACCCGCGCGGCTGCGTTCTGAACTAGCTGCAGTCTCCAGATGCGCTCAATAACCCAATTGGACTTATTATCCGGGGAGGTCTTATTTTGGGGGAAACAGAGCAAGCACCCCATGGATCCAGCCCCTGGGTCTTGAGTTTGACACCCTTGCTCTAGACCAAACTGGCTTTGTTTTGGTGTGTTATTCTCCTCTTTGTCTTTCTTTTTCATTTTCTGATTGCCACCTAAGATCAGAGCCTTCTCTATGACTTTTTTCAACTTGTGGATTGCTCTATAGAAGACCAGCTCAGTTCACTCCCCCCCTATTTTCCTTTTCCCAGTGACCAAAAGTCATTTTAATTTGGTAGAATTTGAACGCGCAGAAGAGCTTTTGGCCAACGAAGTTGTCTATTTTCACTCTATTTACAGTGTGTTTTAATGTGTTTTTAATTGCATTTTAAATTATGTTTTAATTATATCATTGGCATTGTTTGCCATCTGCTTTGAGTTATACACATTGACAGTCAGGGGTTGCAAATCTCATAAATAAATATTTCACTGAGTTTGATGGCGAAATTCAGGCTTTCCAATAAGTTCTGCCTAACCCTCATGAAAGTATAATTCCTGGGATTCTTATGGGGGGGTGGGGGCGCAATGACAGTTATATGAGCATAAGATCAGTACAAAACTGCAATTTAAATCAAACCCAAGCAAGTCTCTGTTACTGGATAAGCATAATCACAGAGCAGGCATTCTTGACGCAAATTTACAATTGGGGGAGGAGGGGGGATATCCTTGCAGAATTGAAAGGCTATGTTGAAATAGAATTTGTCACCCACGTTTGCAGACACTATAATCTAACCGGTTACATGGAGGCTCTACAATCGTGGCTCAAGGCCCAATATTTCACTCATGTACTTTAGGAAACAAAAGAACTGGTTGACAAGCAGCTCCAACATGAAAGCAGCCCTCCACATTCAAGAGATGTTGTACAAAGCTAATTATTGCATTGTAATGGTTGCATGGTGATTAAGGAGGCTTGTGAAAAGGAATAGCATCTACATCTTTGTACCAGTCAATTGTTGGAAGGGGAAACATTCGACGTGACAAATGACTGGGCTTCTGCGGCCACCCTCAAGTTTAAAAAACGCATTCATTTTGCCAAATCCAAGTCATTTTTATTTTGCTATGCCGCCCTTGTTAAAGAAATCCCCATGGTGTTTATGAAAATGCTTCTTTTCCCTTTACTTGACAGACCGGCTGGCAATGAGCTGTAGAAAATGTTAAGAGTAGAATTGGCCATAACAGGCTCTTTGAAATTCACTGGATTGACGGGAAGAGCAATTCAGTGGCTGGCTTAATTTGTTTGTTTGTTTAACATTTCTATCCTGCCTTCTCTAAACAAATTCTATGGAAAGATAGCCTGGAAAACGGGCCCCTCATCAATCAACAGGAGTGCTGATTTACCACCAGCATGGCTAGTCTAGTGAAGAGAAGGACCAGGGGAGACAATGATAGCAGTATTCCAATATTTGAGGGGCTGCCACAGAGAGGAGGAGGGGGGTCAGGCCATTTTGCAAAGCACCTGAAGGCCAGACAAGGAATAATGGATGGAAACTGAACAAGGAGAGATTCAACCTAGAAATAAGGAGGGACTTTCTGACAGTGACAACAATCAACCAGTGGAACAGCTTGACTTCGGAGGTTGTGGGGGCTTCATCACTTGACACTTTCAAGAAGAGATTGGACTACCATTTGTCAGAAATGGTGTAGGGTCTCCTGCTTGAGGGGGGGTTGGACTAGATGACCTATAAGGTTCCTTCCAACTCTGTTAATTGTTTAAAATGGGCCCCTCATCAATCAACAGGAATGCTGATTTACGCCCAGCTTATCAAGCACTTAGGAGGCTGAGGGCTTGGCAGCACAAGGAAACAACAGACAACAACTTAATAGCCATCAGCCATCAACATCCCAATAAAAAACTAAAAAGACACATACAACTAGGCCCATACAAATATCACCTACAGAATAGTCCAAAGCACACACTTTGCTAGAGAGAAGTTCCCTGAGAATGGACTCCAGCATGGGCCCAAAAGCTCAGAAGACTAAACTTCTGGTCCCAGTGATCAACCCAGATTTGAGCGCTGATATCCTGTGAGATGTATATTAGCCTTCATTCTATGGAAAGAATTTGGATTGTACAGCTCTCCTAACAATGAACCATGGCAGAGGCATCTAGTCTTCAAGAGCAACATTTTTCAGAAGAATGGGGCAACCAATGAGAAAGCTTGTTTCTATCATCCCATCACTCAAGGCATCATTTCTCTATTTCACATCAACCCTGTCAAGGGTCCACTTTATTTCAGACATCAAGGAAGCTAGAGATGCAATTGGCCACCACAATACTGTAAACTTTCTCAATGACCTGCTGGAGTCCAACTAGATATATAATCTGTTTGGGGCATATCATTTTAAAAGGTCCCTTCCTGTTGAGGAGGCTGGCAATAGTGACCATCCATAGGCTGATCATAAAATGACCTGATTGTGATGAAGTCTATGGAGATCCTCAAGTCATCCAAGTATGGTTCTCCCAAAAGTGCTTTTTCAAAAGGCAACTGAATTTTATGTTGTTTCATTTTTCATCCAAGAAGCTTATTCAGTTCTTCAGCACAGTCCACATTCTGGACAGAGATGCCCACTGGTTTGAAAGAGGGGTCAAAGATATAATCTAGAATAGAATAGAATTCTTTATTGGCCAAAAGTGATTGGACACACAAGTAATTTGTCTTTGGTGCCTATGCTCTCAGTGTACACAAGGAGAATAAAATACATTCATCAAAAATAAAAACATATAATACTTAGTGATAGTCAAGGTCACTAATAAGCTATCAAATCGTACTAGTAAACAAATAAAACAATATAAATTGAAAGATACAAGCAACATGGTTACAGTCCTAAGTCTGGAGAGATAGATACTAGGAAGAAAGAGAAGAAGAATAGTAATGCAGTCTTAGTAAATTATTTGACAGTGTTGTGAGAATTAGTTGTTAAGCAGAGTGAGGGCATTCCAGAAAAAAATGTCCTTGTGTCTAGTTGTTCTTGTGTGTAGTGCCTAATAGCGTAGTTTTGAGGGCAGAAGTTGAAACAATTTATGTCCAGGATGTGAGGGGTCTGTAGATATTCTCACAGCCCTCTTTTTGACTCATGCAGTACACAGGTCCTCAATGGAAGGTTGGTAGCAATTGTTTTTTTCTGCAGATCTAATTATCCATTGAAGTCTATGTTTGTCTTGTTTGGTTGCAGAGCCAAACCAGACAGTTATGGAGGTGCAGATGCCAGACTCAATAATTCCTCTGTAGAATTGAATCAGCAGCTCTTTGGGCAGTTTGAGCTTCCTGAGTTGGGCGCAGAAAGAACATTCTTTGTTGTGCTTTTTTGATGACATTTTTGATGTTAGGTGTCCATTTTAAGTCTTGAGCTTGAAACATGAAGATTTCTTTTTTTTTTTTTAATAAAATTTTTATTTTCAAACAAACACAAACACACAAAACATATAACATAAAAACCTCTTCAACAGCATACAGGGTGTCGATTGGTTACAAGGCCTTTCTGCGTCCTTTAAATAGTCATCACTTGAGCTTTATCAAAGTTCACATATTGTCAATCAAATATCTTTGTATACATTATTATTATACTTCGTTTGTTTGCTTATCACTATTGTTTCTCCATTTAAACAAGGTATTCTAAATATGTATCCATTTATATTATAATGATTCATTATATCATCTTCAATATATCCAATAATTAAAAAAATATATCCTATTCTAAATCATTCTATTATTTTAGCATTGATAACATTCTCTAATAATTTTCAATTCCATGTTTTTTCCATTATTAGTATCATCAATTCAATATGCATGTATACAAATTGTTATAATTGTTAAACATCCATTAAGCATAGGTATTATTTCATCCTTTTTATATGAAACATGTTAAATTTGAAGTAAATGTATATTATGGCATTTCATTACATCATCCTGAAAACATCCACTGATATTACATCTTTATATTCTATTCTATATAGAATAATTTATCTTTTATAAAAAGGTTTTTCAACATCATACATCATCCTCACTTACAGTTTGTACAAAATTTCATATTATCAATCTAGTATATGTAAATGCTTTATTATCATTATTAATTATTTATTTGGCTATAGCTATTATTACTTTGTCTTATACATAGTACTCAAAATTTAAATGCATTTAACTAAATTTTATTGTGACATTTAATTTCATCATCCTGTATCCTTCCAGAAATAGTGCAATCCAATATTCCTTGCCATTTGTAGAATCTGTATTCTAAGTGTTTTCTTGATACGTCTTATGTGGACTTCTCTTGACAACTTGTTATTCATTGCATATCATAAAAATTTGAAACCCTCTATCTGTTCCTTTCATCAGCTTGACTTTTGTTATCACTGGTGCTTCTGCCGAAATTACTCTCATTGTTTCTGCCAAATTTTCTCCCCTTTCTTCATCTATATTTTGACATATGAGATAGAGTTCCAGTTCATCAATCTCTGCTTTCCATATTTCACACTTATCATTTCCCTCCACTCTCAATTTGCTGTCAGTGTCAACAATTTTCTTATCACTTTCATATGTCTCTGTGGTTTTTTGAACTCTGTCCTCAAATTTCATCATTGTTTTATAAGTATTCTCAACTCTTCCCTCCGTACTTTCTGTATTTTGATCTATAATTTCAAGTCTCTTTTCAATTCTCTCTGTGATTATTAAGACTTTTTGAATTTCTAGCATAATTCTTTGCAATATTAGTCCCTTTTCTTCTTCATATTGCACCATTCTTCCAGGTTATAAACACTGCCACTAAAACATCCAAGGCTTTTGCTAGGTTTCAAACAAATTCAGTAAAGTTTTTCAGGTCAAAGCTTTCTCTTCCCTTCAAAGGAACAACTGTATAAACAAAACGTTTCCCACTGACCCTTTCAGTAAACAAAGCCAATAGCTTTGTATTATCAGATGTTACCAAGCCTCTAGCCTCTAGATGGCAGTGTTATATTCTTTCCCTCTGTTTTTGCCCCTCTTTCTAAACTCTGAATTCCAGAACAGAAGAAAAAAAAATGTTTAAAGATTACGATCTGGCCGAGCCTTGCGAGTAAAGAAACTTTTAATCCACAAATACAAAAAATTGAAGAAGTATAGAGGAAGAAGGAAAAAAAAGACCAGTCCAGTTTAAAAGTAAGAGGCATTTGTAAAAAGTCCATCCATAGAAAACAAACAAAATTAAAGTGAAAAAGATAGTTTTAAACAAGTGTTAATTCGCTGCTTACTTCCTTCTGTCTTCAATTTTATTTTAATTAAGTCTTTTGGGTTTTCTCTTCTCTAATAATAAGGATTTTTCTCACCATTTCAACACACTGTCTCTCCTGTTCTGCTTCCATTTCAGGGGACTGTCCCAACCTTCTGCAGCCATTTTGACTGCTTCTCTTGTAGCCGGCAAAAAGAGCTTTATCCTGGATCGATCAGAGACTTTGCGATGTCCCTGAGATCAGCAGGATGTGGCCTTCTCTATCACTGTTCCTTCAGAACGGTTTAGATCCAAAAGCATTGTCTAGCAGCAGAGATATCGACAGCAATCCTGGAGCCCCAAGATTGCATGTCATGTCATTGTGATGTCAAGCTCCGCCCATCGAAGATCTCTTTCTTGATACTGTGTTATCTAGTATTGTAACAGGTGATAGTATAGGACATATATCTTTGTTAGAATTGAACAGCCCTCTCTCAACAGAGTGGGACTGATACGATACCACCTATCTCCTGTTTACAACACAGTCCTTTCGGCAGTTCCAAGAAGGCTCCACACCCATTTGCACTATTCAGGTGACCCTGAGGGCACAGATAAACCTCCAAGTGGCCTCAAGGACTCACAGAAAGAGTGCTAATAACCAGAGGAATGCAAGGAATAAAAATATTTCCATTCTCCACCATTCAATCAGAACTGAAGAAGCTTCTTGGATGAGAAACAAAACATCTTCAAGGAAAAACGAAGTCCAGTTGCCTTTTGAAAAAGCACTTTTGGGTCGATCATGATAAAGGACAAACAGATATGTCCTCTCCTTTCTCATTATCATCCACCTGCTTCTGAAGTAAAGCTTAGACCTAGCATGTGTGAATTTGATCAAATCTCCCAAAGTCATGGTCGGATAAGAGGTAGCATTTCTACTTAAAAAATCTATTTTGAGAGGCTCTATTTTAAAAGGTTTTCAAAAAATGCCAAAAATGGAAACAATGTGGAGTAGCAAAAAAGATCTTTCCATGTACATTAAAAAAATCCTACTTGTACCCCAAATAAATGATGCACAGAACAATCAGAATAGCTTTATAAAGGAATGACTATCCAGTTGGATATAGAACCCAACTGCAATGCCCCCATAGACTTTCTAAACCTTCAGCGTCAGTTTAACATCAATGTTCCAAGTGATGTACTCATAGAAAGCATATCTGAGGCAGGTAGATCCTGCCTCAGAGTTCTGCTTTCTATGAGTACAATTTTCTATGCTTTCTATGAACAATAAATTCCATGAACAATTTATTTCTACAATAAATTGTTCAACAGAGAACAATTGTTACATGATATTGGCACAATTGGTGAAAATCGACTCTAAAAAAGTTCCCATGGTAACTCCGCATAATCCCTGACCTCCGGTCCTTCTGACGCGCCCTAAAAAGTTGGCTTTTCCAGCAAGCCGGCCTGGCCTGTTAATTTTAATTTTAACTTATTTTAAATGTATTGTTTTTTTAAAAAAAAATCGGTTTGTTTTTGGGGAAATGGATTTAATCTTTTTTAACTTTTGAGATGTGTGTTTTTTAATGTTGTACGCCGCCCTGAGTCCTTTTGGAGAAGGGTGGCATATAAATCCAAATAAACCAAACCAAACCAAGCACCTACCGTATTTTTCAGAGTATAAGACGCAACAAGGTTTTGAAGAGGAAAATTTAAAAAAAAAGGTTTTTGCACTCTGCAAACCTCCAAAAGCGGCCCGTTTTTCATGAAAACGGGCCCTCCCCCCCCAAAAAAAAGGCATGAATAGCCTTTAGGTAGTTTGCTCCGGGGGGGGGGGGGCAAAAACGAGCAAAAAACAGCCCATTTTTTATGAAAATGGGCCCAATTTTCATTTTAAGAAAGGGCATGGATAGCCTTTAGGAAGCTTATAGAGTGCTCCTGGGGGCTAGACCATTTTTTGGTCATTTCTGCCCTCCACAGCTCCCAGGAGCTCTCTAAAAGCTTCCTAGAGGCTATGCACGGCCATTTGGGTGAAGGGGTGGGGTTTCGGGAGCCAAAAAATGTTGTATTCAGTGTGTAGTCATTTAGTCATTCAGTCAGCTGCTAGAATGACCTTGGTTCCCACCAGAAAACTTTTTTATTTTGACTGCAAAGCCGAGCTATCTAATTCCCCCCGGCCTTTCTCCCCCTCTGCCTTGTGTCAACCGTGAAGCCTCAAAGATGGCCTCAGCCAGGTTCGCTTCAAGGTTGACACCAAATGGATATGCAACCCCACATTTCTGCATTCCAGATGAATGCTGGAAGAATGATGTTACTACAAGTATTCTACTAAGGAGCCAATCTCAGCAGTTAAGAATTTATTTATTTAGAAAATTTACAGTATATAGTTGCCCTACTGCAGACAAGAAATTAAAAGATGCTTGCTCCTGGGGAAGAAAGCCATGGCAAATCTAGACAGCATACTAAAAAGCAGAGACATCACCCTGCCAACAAAAGTGTGTGTAGTCAAGGCTATGTTTTTCCCAGTTGCAATGTATGGCTGTGAAAGTTGGACCATACGGAAGACTGAGTGCCAAAGAATTGATGCCTTTGGACTCTGGTGCTGGAGAAGACTCCTGCGAGTCCCTTGGATTGCAAGGTGATCAAACCGGTCAGTCCTAGAGGAGATCAACCCTGACTGCTCTTTAGAAGGCCAGATCCTGAAGAGGAAACTCAAATACCTTGACCACAATGAGAAGGAAAGACTCACTGGAGAAGAGGGAAAGATTGAGGGCAAAAGAAGAAAGGGTCAGAAGAGAAGGAGGTGGCTGGATGGAGTCACTGAAGCCATAGGCATGAGCTTAAATTCTATACTTTGGCCACAATGAGAAGGAAAGACTCACTGGATAAGAGGGAAAGATTGAGGGCAAAAGAAGAAGGGGACAGCAGAGAATGAGATGGATCGATGGAGTCACTGAAGCCATAGGCATAAGCTTAAATGGATTCCAGAGGATGGTAGAGGACAGGAAAGCCTAGAGTAACATTGTCCATTGAGTCGCGATGGGTCAGACATGACTTTGCAACTAACAACGAAAGCTCCCTACCCACTCAGAGCAACTCTAGGCAGCTTACAAACAATAAAAACACATTTTTTTAAAAACCCACACAGCCCCAAATCCCCACATGGATATATAGCCCCACATGTCTTCACTCCAGGTGAATGCTAGAAGAATGAGGCTATTACAAATATTCTTCTAAGGGGCCAGTCTCGGCAATTAAATCATTGCAAATGTGAATATTTTTGATTCAAGGGCCATCACAAGCACATTAGATGGATGTGCTCCAGCTGCATTCTGAAATGTAGTCCCTTTCTGTAACCATAAATTCACCAGGAATCCTTTGAAAAACCAACTACGTTGCCTCAACTGGGAAAATCTGAAAACTTTGCTTAAGTTAAGCTCCATCGCAAATAATCATAGTCGTATTATTTTCCGAGCTATTATTCCTTGGCATCTTTTCTTCCCAGAGGGCAAAGTGCATTCCTATTAATGCTGCTCTGTCACCTGTGAATGGATTGATAGAAATTACTTATGGTGAATGAAAAAAGCTGTTTTCCCAATAAACAGCATTACATTATCACATTTCACTAGGTAATTCTGCCACCACGCATTTTCTTCCCAAAATTAACATGGTTTTCATAGAGAAAATAATTATGTGTCATTTATAATCCATTAACTAGATAAAAATAAAATGTAAACTGTTAGACACTTATTTTTTCTGTGCATGTTGGTGGTGGTGGGAGGGGGGAAAGAACCCCTCTGGAATTCCCACGCTTCCCTCCTGTGGCATATTGGTGTAAAAGCTTTTGCTGATTGTAGCGAAGTATCATGGGGATGTTTAGCTGAAACCAGAGACATTTTGGGGGCAAAGATGGAATGGATGGCGTATACTTTGGAAGGATGTTAAACCTAGCATGGTAAACCTAGCATGGGTGAACAGATAGGAACAGTCTTATCTGTGTTTAGCAACAGTAGACACATAGAGATAAACCATATTTACACACCATTAAAAAACAATTTAAAAAGCTAAGAAAGAAAGAAACAAAAAGGCCAGAAACAGCAGAGAGCACCCAGAGAAGCAGGGATTAACACCAAACAAAGAATCAAGCAGAAAGGAATAATAATAATAATAATAATAATAATAATAATAATAATAATAATAATAACAACAACAACAACAACAACAACAACACCTTAACAGTTCCTAGGTCCTTGGTTAAGGACTCGAGATGTTGAGCTACCAACCAGCCCCAAAGGCTGTGAATATCACCAAAGATTATCATCATCATCATCATCATCATCATCATCATCATCATCATCTGATTTACCTGTATCCAGAAAGTCATGGGAACATAAAGTGGAAAAAGTTATTGAAAATGAGAAGGTGAAGATCTTGTGGGACTTTCGAATACAAACGGATTATCATTTGGAGCACAACACGCCAGATAACACAGTTGTAGAGGGCCAAAGTGTACAGTTTATTGATACCGCTGTCCCTGGAGATGCCAGAGTTGAAGAAATAGAGCTAGAAAAAATAATGAAATATCGCGACCTGGCCATCGAAACTACATGGCTATGGATGAAGATGTAACAGTGATACCCATTGTCATCGGGGCACTTGGCATCATGTTCAAGAATTTTACAAGATACAACAAATTGCAGCTTCCTGCAATAACACCAGCAGAACTGCAAAAAACTGTGCTACTTGGAACATCATATATTTTAAGAAGGTACTTGGTTGATACCTAGGACGCTGGCAGCAAACCGTATCAACCATTAGCACCAGTCACTGCTATTTGTAATGCATTTTTGAATGTTCAGTTGGCTGAGTTTCATGTTTAATGAATAAAGTAAATAATAATAATAATAATAATAATAATAATAATAATAATAATAATAATAATAACAACAACAACAACAACAATAATAATAATACAACATAATGTGAAGATCTTGTGGGACCTTTGAATACACACGGATTGTCATTTGGAACACAACACGCCAGATGTCACAGTTGTTGAAAACTGAAGCATACAATTTATTGATATCACTGTATTAGGAGACGCCAGAGTCAAAGAAAAAGAACTGGAAAAAAATCATGAAATATTGTGACCTGGCCATCGAAACTATGTGACTATGGATGAAACATGTAACAGTGATACCCATTGTCATCGGGGAACTAGACACCATATCCAAGAATTTTACAAAGTACATCAAGAAATTGCAGCTTCCTGCAATAACACCAGTGGAATGGAAAAAAAACTGCACTACTTGGAACATCATATTTTTCCCAAAGATATTTGGTCGATATCTAGGATGCTGGCAGCAACCCGTATCAACCATCATAGCCAGTCAATGATATTTGTGGTACATTTTTAAGTGTTCACTTGACTGAGTTTCATGTTTAATGAATAAAAGTTTATAATAATAATAAAAGCAATAAAGAAACCACTAAGGGGAAAATCTGTGATGGATTGTGTCTACCAAGGAGTATGTGTGGAGTAGTGTGAAGAAGGGAGCACATACTAAGGATGGGGGAGGGACAAGACAAAAGACTACAGTCAGCAGCAGATCAGATTGGAAATAAAAGGAAGAGATCTTCTCCAAGTAGAATAGACCTGCCCCATACATGTGATCTGAAATAGCTTGCTGAGAGTCACTCCTTGAGATGTTAAAAAGTGGTAACCTCAAGGCCTTCTGGAATATGACCCCATTACTCTGGGTCATTCTGCATACAAGCAAATACAAAGACCAATTTAGAATGGCTGACAAATTGTTAACATGTACCAAAACTGTTAAGACTTTTCCGTAAAGCTTTCTGACTTCAGGGTGCACAATGATTCAGGAGCAAACCAATGGACTTTTGTGGACCTATAATTCTGTTTATTAGTCTATTATTGTAGCAGTCTATTATTTTATGTATGGTCTACATAGCGTATAGCTCACGATGACTTACAGCTTTTATGGAAATTCGCCCTGCAAGATATAAACTGTCTGCAATCCTTTGATGAGGAAGTATAATAAATATATTATTGTATAACTATAGCATCCACCCCTCAGTGTGACTGCAGCAGGGTCCTTCATCAAACTGTAGATCACATTTGACCGAATGTAAATTGAGAGCATAAACCAATCTAGTATCAGATTTTTTTCCCACATAAATAAGGCTGTACTTCAATGGTTATATGGCTTAAACATTGGTATTTGAATACAGATCTTTTTAACATTTACTGTATATTTTACTGTTTGTTCTTGTTGTTGTTAGTTGTGAAGTCATGTCCAACCCATTGTGACCCCATGGACAACATTCCTCCAAGCCTTCCTGTCCTCTACTTTCCTCTGGAGTCCATTTAAGCTCACGCCTACTGCTTCAGTGACTCCATTCAGCCACCTCATTCTCTGTCGCCCCTTTCTTCTTTTGCCCTCAAACATTCCCAGCATTAGGCTCTTCTCCAGTGAGTCCTTCCTTCTCATAAGGTGGCCAAAGTATTTGAGTTTCATCTTCAGGATCTGGCCTTCTAAAGAGCAGTCAGGGTTGATCTCCTCTAGGACTGACCGGTTTGATTGCCTTGCAGTCCAAGGGACTCGCAGGAGTCTTCTCCAGCACCATAGTTCAAAGGCCTCCATTCTTTGGCGCTCAGCCTTCCTTATGGTCCAACTTTCACAGCCATACATTGCAACTGGGAAAACCATAGCCTTGACTAGCCACACTTTTGTTGGCAAGGTGATGCCTTTGCTTTTTAGTATGCTGTCTAGATTTGCCATGTCTTTCTTCCCCAGGAGCAAGCGTCTTTTAATTTGTTGCCTGCAGTAGGGAAACTATACTGTAACTATTCTAAATAAATAAATTATTAACTGCTGAGACTGGCTTCTTAGTAGAATATTTGATTGCCTTACAGTCCAGGGGACTTGCAGGAATCTTCTCCAGCACCATAGTTCAAAGGCCTCAATTCTTTGGCGCTCAACCTTTCTTATGGTCCAACTTACTGTTTTTAATCTAGGTGAAATGTTAATATGTGTTGCAATTCCATGTATGATATGTTATATGCTAAACAAATAATCAATAATTATATCAATAAATATCAATAATGGAATTAGAGAGTTGGAAGGGAACATGGCGATCTTCTAGTCAACCCCCTACTCAGGCAGGAAGACTGATACCATTTCAGACAAATGGTTGTCCAATTTCTTCGTTAAAATTACCAGCGTTGGGGCATTCACAACTTCTGGAGGCAAGCTGTTCCACTGATTAATTGTTCTAACTTTCAGGAAATGTCTCCTTAATTCTAGGTTGGTTCTGTCCTTGATGAGTTTCCATCCATTGCTTGTTGTCCTGCCTGCAGGTGCTTTGGAGAATAGTTTGACTCCCTCTTCTTTGTGGCAGTCCCTGATATTAGAAAACTGCTATCATGTCACCCCTGGTCCTTCTTTTCATTAAACTAGACATACTCAGTTCCTGCAACCGTTCTTCATATGTTTTAGCCTCCAGTCCCCTAATCATCTTTGCTGCTCTTCCCTGCACTGTAATGAAATTAGCAGCCCTGCCTCCTTTTTCCTCATTATCACAAAAGTCATTCAGACAAGTATCCTCCGATGCTTGAAATATACTTTGCCCTAACACATGCATATAAAACATTCTGTCCTTTAATTTGGAAAGATTGATTGAACAACTGAAGACATCATGTTTGCTTTAAAATACTTATTGAAGTCATCTTACTTTATTTTGCCAAATGATTAGTCAGGATCTTGTGAACCATGGAGAAAAGTAGAAGAGATGTTATGAGTCCATAGGAAAGAAGCTCTATTACAATTATTCCAGACCATGCACTTTCTCTCTCAGTATCCTCTTCTACATCTTGCTGATCATAATACTCAAACCAGTTGAAGGCAACATTTTGACAAGGGAACAATTGCCAGTGGGTTATTTTTTATCAACATAGGTAAAGGTTCCCCTCACAAATATGTGCTAGTCATTCCCGACACTAGGGGGCGGTGCTCAGCTCCATTTCAAAGCCAAAGAGCCAGCACTATCCGAAGACGTCTCCATGGTCATGTGGCCAGCATGACTAAATGCTGAAGGTGCATGGAACGCTGTTACCTTCCTACCAAAGGAGGTTCCTATTTTTCTATTGGCATTTTTGCATGCTTTCGAACTGCTAGTTTGGCAAAATCTGGGACAAGGAGCAGGAGCTCACTTCATTATGTAGCACTAGGGATTTGAACTGCCGAACTGCTGACTTTTCTGATCGACAAGCTCAGCATCTTATAACTTTCTCCTTTGACATAGTCTTCCTGTTTCTTAAAGGGTTCAGACGAACCACTTAATGGACTCCAGATATTGTGGGTATCAGTTGTGATAATCATGATTATTAGCATTGAGGTCTATGGCTTAGGGGAGCAATGGTCTGAGGCATCTCAAGCCTGAACTAATCAAGGAGAGAAGCAACCTAGAACTAAGGAGAAACTTCCTGACAGTTAGAACAATTAATCAGTGGAACAACTTGCCTCTAGAAGTTGTGAATGCTCCAACACTGGAAGTTTTTAAGATGATGTTGGACAACCATTTGTCTGAAATGGTGTAGGGTTTGCTGCCTAAGCAGGGGGTTGAACTAGAAGACCTCCAAGGTCCCTTCCAACTCTGATATTCTATTATAAATTCTAAACCTGTCTCATTCTTTGCTTTAGGTGAGAAATCTCCTCCATCATTGAAATAAAAAGATTTGGCAAACAACAGCTTCCCAACTGGTTACAATTTTTGGAGCATTTGTGAATAATTACTGTCAATTTAATTAACTCTGAACATACCACCTCTGCATTTGTCAGGCGCCTCATGTTCCCCAAAGTCTCCCAAGCTACAGATTGGTTCCTTAATGGTTAGAAATTGACTTCACTCTCTTAAATGATTGTATTCTCCAATGAGGTCTCTATTTGTCTACAACTATATAAGTTAAATGCTTTAATTATGAACCATGGGGCTTGATAACTTATAGTTAGGCATGATTGTAATTGGCTGTGATTTAGCATATAACTTTGCATAAATTATTATGTTTCCAATGTGTAGCTTAGCTGGTGCATTCTACTTCAGGTGGCTGTACTGTAGACTGCCTGGAGGCTTCTCAAAAGCCTTCCTGGAAACAAGAAACAGTGAAAAGAGAGACAGAAAGCGAAAGCAAAAAGCAGTTCAATATGGCAAAGATTTGAATCTGGCCTTGGACCAAGTAGAAGGGGACTTTTTAAACAATAGACCTCTAGAGCAGGGGTCCTCAAACTACAGCCCACCAAAGCCATTAATCTCCACATAGAACCACGAGGCTGCCCCATCCACATCGCCCCAGATACCCAATGGCCCCCACCCGTCTTCTGGAGGCCGAGGTGGCCAAAACTGGACACAGGGAAGCTTTCCCAGCCTCCAAAGAGAGAGAGAGAGAGAGGGAGGGAGGGAGGGAGGGAGGGAGGGAGGGAGAGCCAGAAACACACACACACACACACACACACACACACACACACACACACACTTACCCTTCGGGGAGTCCCTTCAGGGAGAGGAGGCGGTCTATAAATCAAATAAAATTGAATTGAATTGACACTTACACACAAACAGAAGTCCCTCACACAGACCCCAAGGCAGCCATATCCCTTCACTAATCTGCTTTCCACCCCCAGGAGCGTAACAAATTAATGTTTAATTTGTGTGCATTGTTTAATGGGCTGCTAAATTGGCCACACCCACCCAGCCACATGACCCCCCTAGCCATGCCCACTCAGACACATGCCCACTTAGCCACGTCCACCCACCCACGTGACCACCTAGCCTCATTCACCCAGCCAGTCTGCCCCCCCCCCAACAATCTGAGGGACGATGAATTGGCCCACTGTTTAAAAAGTTTGAGGACCCCTGCTCTAGAGTATTCTACCTTAGCACCAGGCTGTTGAGTACTGAGGAGCCTGGCCAGCAGAGGGCGTTCGGAGGAAGCTCTCTGATTGGCCAAGGCGCGCGCTCCAGCCGGCGGGAGAATTCAAGGTTCCCTATTGGTTCTACCGGCTGACAGCTGTAAGTATAAATAGCTGTCAGCCGGCTCGCGTTTTGTCCGTTGTCAGTTAGCCTGTTACTGAATAAATCCGTTGAACTGACCTCTGCCTCAGTCTCCTCACTACGGATCTAACACTGGCGACGAGGACGGGCGACACGGACCCCTTCGTCGTGCCACAAATGGCTACCTCTGCTGCTTTTTCGCCTTTCAGGCCAGAGGCTGAGGCTTGGGAAGCGTTTTTAGAGAGATTCGATTGCTTCCTCATAGCCCATGACCTCATAAACCTCTCTCAGGAGAGAAAACGCGGCATATTCCTCAACTACTGTGGCGCAGAAATGTTCGCCACAGCTAGGGCTCTTGCGGCCCCCGAACCAGCAAATTCGCTACCATGGGAAGACCTGATGACTCGCCTCAAGCATCATTACGAGCCCGCGCCGTCCCGCTTCGCCCGCCGACAGTACTTTCGGCGTTGCATCCAAAAAGAGGGCCAAACCATTGCCCAGTACATCGCTGCTCTTCGGGCTGAGGCAAGTCTGTGCGAGTTCAGCGACCTAGAAGAGGCGCTGCTGGAGCAGTTCATCTACGGGCTCCGCGATGTAAAATTACATCGCCGCATTCTCGCACGACCCGAACTGACTCTAAAAATCGCGGTGGATGATGCCAGAGCCTATGAGATGGCTGACCAATCCACCCCAGATTTCAGCCACCTCAGCCAGCACCCTCACGCTGCCTATGTACCGCCTTCCCAATACGCGCCTTCAACCGCCTCATACGCGCATTCTACAGAATCTGCTTTCCGACATGAGGTCGATCAGGCCGTTGACCGCCTCCAGTCGCTCACCACCAGAGACGGACGTCACTGCCTGAGTTGTGGCGGCCGCCACCAACGATCCCAATGCCGATTCCGTCAGGCTCTTTGCCACAATTGCGGCCGAAAGGGCCACCTGGCTGCCGTGTGCCGCTCCGCGCCTTCTGACAGAAGACCCGCTCAACAACCACCACACACTCACCGCAATCCAGCCAATTTCCCTGGCCGTCGCCAAAACTCCCTCACCGTTGGCGACCCGGCCGCTGCTTTCCCTGAATGGCTGGTGGACTCGGCCTCTTCCTCTGCGGAGGGCCGAGGTAAGCTGCACATTCCAATTACCCTAGAGGGAGTGACAACTTCCATGGAGGTGGACACGGGATCGGCTAGATCCATCATGTCATGGGACACATTTCACTCTCTGCTACCTAAAATACACCGGTCTAGCCTATCGCCCCCAGACTGTCGTTTACGCGACTACCAGGGGAACTCCATTGAATTGCTGGGCTGTGGCAGATTTAAAGTGGCCTACGGTTCCCGCCACGCCAGGCTTCCGCTCCTCATAGTGAAAAACCCTCTATCATCTTTACTGGGTTTAGATTGGTTTAGGGCACTAGGGCTCTCTATAGCGGGGGTGCATTCCCTACTTCCCTCTCCTCTCCCCTCTTCTAATTCTCTCTCTTCTCTCCTAACTGAATTCGCTGACGTCTTCAGCCCCTCCCTGGGTTGCTATACAGGTTCACCCATTTCCCTGAACCTCGACCCTTCTGTAGCCCCCATACGCTTGAAGGCTCGCCGTCTGCCACTGGCTCTTAAAGCCAAGGTGGACGCGGAACTAGATAAGCTTCTCCGCCAAGGCATATTGGAACCTGTGGATTTTTCTCCATGGGAAACTCCAATCGTAGTTCCCCTTAAGTCCGACGGATCCGTGAGGATCTGCGCGGACTTTAAATCTACTTTAAATAAAGCCCTGCAAGCACATCCCTATCCTGTGCCAGTGGTGCAGCATGTTCTGCACACACTAGGCAACGGGCGCATTTTCGCAAAATTAGATCTCGCGCAGGCGTATCAGCAGCTGCCCGTTGACGAGCCCACCGCGCTTGCGCAAACCATCGTAACCCACCGCGGGGCTTTCAAATGTCGAAGGCTGCAATTCGGAGTCAGCGTGGCCCCGGGAATTTTCCAAGGGTTAATGGAGCGTCTGCTCCATGCCATTCCCGGGGTCACCCCATACTTCGATGATGTCTTGATTGCAGCCCCCGACACTGCGAGCCTCGTTCAGACGCTGCGCGCTGTTCTACAGCGTTTCCGCGCTGCGGGCCTCCACTTAAAGCCCGAAAAATGCCAACTGGGGGTCTCTGCTGTAACCTTCCTAGGTTACCGCATCGATGCCGCGGGCATCCACCCCGACCCACATAAACTTAACGCCATCCTAGCTGCCCCCCCACCGCAGTCTAAAGCAGAGCTACAAGCTTTCTTGGGGCTCCTAAATTTTTATGCTTCTTTCATTCCCCACAAAGCTTCCCTAGCCGAGCCGCTTCACCGCCTCCTGGACACCAAAGTCCCTTGGAGCTGGAGCAGCCGCGAAGCGCAGGCGCTCGCGGCTGTCAAGCAATCCCTCACTACTCCTCCAGTCCTCGTCCAGTATGACGAGTCCCTTCCACTAACTTTGGTTTGTGACGCCTCTCCCTTTGGGGTGGGCGCTGTTCTAAGTCATTCCTTCCCTGATGGCTCTGAGCGTCCCATAGCGTTTTACTCCCGCACCTTATCAAGGCCTGAGCGCAATTACAGCCAGCTTGATAAGGAGGCGCTGGCTGCCGTTGCGGGAGTAAAGCGCTTCCACCACTACCTATACGGGCGTCACTTTTCCCTCATTACAGATCACAAGCCCCTTCTGGGTATCATTGCCGGGGATCGACCCACTCCTCCCATCCTATCCCCACGCATGTTACGGTGGCTTGAATTCCTCTCTGCCTATTCCTATAATCTGGCCTATCGTCCTGGCGGCCATATCTCCCACGCAGACGCTTTGAGCCGCTGCCCCTTGCCATTGCCCATTCTTGACCCGGCTCCTACTGTTCAAGTATCACTAATTGATGACTTGTCCCTGCCTATGTCCGTCTCGGACATAGCTGTGGCGTCTGCTACCGACCCTGTCATTATCCGAGTTATGGCCGCCGTAACTCGAGGCTGGGCATCCTACTCTACAGACCCCCTCCTCCTGCCGTTTTTCCGCCGCCGTTACGAGCTGTCAGTGATGCAGGATTGCCTCCTTTGGGGCTCCCGCGTTGTAATTCCCTCGTCCATGCGGGCCTCTGTGCTGTCTCGCCTCCATGACGGCCACCCAGGCATTGTCCGAATGAAGGCCCTTGGCCGCGGATATGTCTGGTGGCCGTCTATGGATGCGGACATCACTTCCTACGTCCAAAGTTGTTCTGCCTGCCAACGAGTACAGGCCGCCCCCCCCACGGCGCCTCCTCGCGAGTGGGAACAACCTTCAGGCCCATGGAGTCGACTACACGTCGACTTCATGGGTCCCCTTGATGGCCATTCTTTCCTAGTTGTGGTCGATGCATGGTCAAAATGGGTTGAGTTATTCCCCATGACCTCTACCACCTCCGCGGCCACCATCCGCGTCCTAAATTCCCTGTTTACAACCCATGGGCTGCCCGATGTTATCGTTTCCGATAACGGGCCCCAATTCGCCTCCTCCGAATTCTTTTCCTTCCTCACCTCCCTGGGCATCCGCCATGCCCCAATATCGCCATATCACCCGGCCAGCAATGGCCTGGCAGAACGTGCGGTGCGTTCTGCAAAAGATGCCTTTGCCCGTATGGCTGCACTACCCTGGCCGGACCGCATTCACACGTACCTCCGCACCCAACACACCACCCCTTGTGCTTCCACGGGTAAAGCCCCCTCCGAGCTACTCATGGGTCGCCGCCTCAGGTCTACTTTAGACCGCCTGCATCCCCTCTGTTCTTTCCCCACCTTTCACCCTTCCACCTCCCCGAGATCCTTTCTAGTGGGGGAGGAAGTTTTCGCCCGGAATTATGCGGGGAATCCCAAATGGGTGCCTGGAAAGATCTCAGACGTAACAGGGCCCTGCTCTTACAGGGTCCTCCTCAACGATGGGAGATCTTGGAGGCGCCATGTAGACCTGTTGCGGCGACGACCGGCAGAAGTTCCCGAAATTGCAACCAGAGGACAGAAACAGCCAGGCCCTAACAACGCCGCCTGCCGGCCCAACAGCACAGAAAACTCTAGCTCCGAGTCGGCGCACGTTGCCCCCGGTGCGTTTGGTTCCTTACCTGTTCTGACGCATCCATCTCCTAGGGTTGGGCCTGTCGCGGCCGCTCCTCCAGGGCCTCGTCACACGGGCGGAGCCGACACTCCTTCCTCTTCGAACGCCACACCAACTATGCCAAGGCGTTCCCAGCGCGTGCGCAGACGACCAAAATATTTGGAAGATTACGCATGCGCAATCCGGGGGAAAGGGGTGTTGAGTACTGAGGAGCCTGGCCAGCAGAGGGCGTTCGGAGGAAGCTCTCTGATTGGCCAAGGCGCGCGCTCCAGCCGGCGGGAGAATTCAAGGTTCCCTATTGGTTCTACCGGCTGACAGCTGTAAGTATAAATAGCTGTCAGCCGGCTCGCGTTTTGTCCGTTGTCAGTTAGCCTGTTACTGAATAAATCCGTTGAACTGACCTCTGCCTCAGTCTCCTCACTACGGATCTAACACAGGCATCGGCAAACAGACTTATGAAGGTCAGCTGCTTCATAAGTTGGGAGCGAGATAGCAGCAATATCACGGAGACAGCAGAAACTGTTGTGCTGTAAGTAGCTACCTAAATATTTGATTATTTGATTGACCTATTGCTTGAGCTTCCCGTATCACATACCACAGCAACATCCAGACAAGAAGCAATGGATGGAGATTAATCAAGGAGAGAAACAATTTAGAACGAAGGAGAAATGCCCTAACAGTGGGAACAATTAACCAATGAAACAGATTGCCTTCAGAAGTTATTGATGCTCCAATCCCTGGAAGTTTTAAAGAAGAGATTGGACAGCCACATGTCTGGAATAGTAGAGGATTTCCTGCTTCAGCAGGGGGTTGGATTAGAAGACCTCCAAGGTCCCTTCTAACTCTGTTATTCTTTTATCTTGCCTGGAAAACTAAGAAGCAGCTGTGCTTGAGCAAACAAGGGAGAGGTATTATGCTCACATCAAGTTCAAAACACTTTCAAATGTTCAAAGCAAGCGTCATCCAAGCATTCACACTGTTGGTTTAAAATTCATCTTGTGATGGACTAAAAGAGTATAGTTTTTTTCCCCTTTGTGTTTTTGAACTGTACTGCTGCCAAGGCAAACTTTCTCTGCCCCGAACACATGCAACGGATTTATTTCTGATGCAAAGAACTTTTTATTTAGCTCTGTTAAAATGACTTCTATGATATTTCATTCTATTCTATTGTATTTAGAGATGGATTGTGCTCAAGCAGGACAGTCCTATTCCTCAGCCTTCAAATCTGCCCTGGCAGCTTTCTTAATTTGCTTGATGAAAATATTTATATCCATCCAAGAAACACAAAGCCATTCTCTTTCTTGCATAATTGTTAATATGGATTATTGATGGCTGTCAGAATCACGGTGGGTTCTTCTACTGCCAGTTCACTCAGGGATATGATTCGAGCACACATGCATGCGCAGTAGTAAAAACTGCTTCTGCGCATATGCAGAAGCACAAAACAAGATGGCGGCAACGATGGCGCCGCTGATAGAACTAGTTCGGGAGTGTGGCTGGCTGATTTACTAGATACTCGGTCGAACCGGGCTGAACCTACCTCCGATGTAGATACACATAAATATATGTAGACATGTTGACACACATATCAGATTTCCACTTGAGAAAGGACAGAACCACTAATATCAATCTATCACTCTTCCCAAACATGAGGAGGGAATAATATTTTTAAGCCATAATTGACTAGGATGGGGTTAACTCAGGGATGGGATCCTACTGGTTTAACAGCTGGTTCACTGAGGGTGCGCTTCTCATGCTTGCACTTTGTGCGTGCACATCTGTCGTGCCTGATGCGTGCTGTGTGCAGTCCACAGGAAAACAGCTGAGGTGCAACAATCCACTCTGCCACGGCTATCAGTTGGGCTAAAAAACAAGGAAATAAAGGTGGGTATGAAAATGGTGCGTCTTATACTCCGAAAAATATGGCAATTCTAAGTGCTTTTGCTAAGTGCCGAATAGAAAATCAGAACAATGGCTAGTGATCCATTTCTCCCAAGAGATGAGTTAGCCAATGTCTTGTTCTAATATCAGCATATGTGGATGGGCCATTTAGTCTTGTTCCAATATCATGTCTTGTTCCAATATCAGCATACCTGGATGGGCCATTTAGTTTAGATCATAAACCAATTTCCCAAGAGTAGAACCAACAACATCTACCCAGCAGAGCCCTAGTAGAAACTACAACAGTAGCAGCAGCAGCAGCAATAGTCTGAGGGAAAACGAGGGAACTCCATACATTTTTTCTGTGTGTCTTCCCCAATATAAACTAGATCTCTCTGAGACTATAGAACTTATCCTCCAAATGAATGTATTTTTAATAAGCCTGAGGACTGAAGTGGCTGCAATCTCTTATTGATCTAGGCCACTCCAAACTAGGATAAACATGCTAATTTCTTTGCATACAAAATATGAAATCTAACTTTGGGGATTATTACATCCTTCAGTCCTGAAGTATTTCACTTACTATTCAATATTTATTTCCAAAAAACTAAAGCTTGTCCAATAATCTGATTTCTAAATCAGTAAGGTCCATAATTCATGTTTTTTTTTTAAAAAAAAAATTCCAACTACTGAATGTGTAGCTCCACCTTTTCTAGGACTATCGATCATGGGCAAATAGGGAGATTGAGGGAATCAATGCAACCTTGGAGCAATGAATTGGAATGTAAATTTTCCACAAGGCAGTTTTCCACAAGACTTTTTATTTACAGCTTTAGTCAGTTTATAACAACTGCAGTCATGCCTTCACTTGACTGCCACTCCTTGAGTCTACTTAGAGCTTCTAATTTCCATTTTGTCCTAATGTATGCCAGTCCTCACCTCTCCCTGAAGCCTTTCAGAAGTCTCAAAGAGTTACAGAATAACAGAGTTGGAAGGGATATTCTAGGTCTTCCAGTCCAACCCCCTGCTCAAACAGGAGACCCCGTACCATTTCTGACAAGTGGGTGTCCAGTCTCTTCTTGAAAGCCTCTAGTGATGGAGCTCCCACAACTTCCGAAGACAAAGCTGTTCCATTGGTTGATTGTTCTCACTGTTAGAAAAGTTCTCCTTATTTCTAGGTTGAATCTCTCCTTCATCAGTTTCCATCCATTGTCCTTTGTCTGGCCTTCAGGTGCCTTGGAAAATAGGTTGACCCCCTCCTCTTTGTGGCAGCCCCTCAAATACTGGAACAGTGCTATCATGTCTCCCCTTGTCCTTCTCTCCACTACACCAGCCATGCCCAGATCCTGTAACTGTTCTTCAGCCCCTAATCATCTTTGTTACTTTTCTTTGCACTTTCCAGAGTATCAACATCTCTTTTTATAGTGCAGTGACCAAAATTGGATGCAGTATTCTAGGTGTGGTCATGCTAAGGCTTTAAAGAGTGGTATTAGTATCTCACTTGATCATGATCCAATCCCTCTGTAATGCAATTTAGGATTGCCTTGGGTTTTTTGGCTGCCACTGCACACTTTTGGCTCATATTTAATTTATTGTCCACTAAGAACTCCAAGATCCCTCTCACAGTTACTGCCCTTAAGCCAGGTATCACCTGTTTCACCAGCAGGTTTCATCAAGTTCAGTGACTCCTTCATAAAGCGTTAATCATCATTGTGGGTATTTTTAACTGAAAATTGCATATGGTTGGGTTAGGGCTGTCCACCAAAAATCTTCCCAACTCTCAGCCATCTAGGAAGCTGCCTGTTATATTTATTGGAACTGCAATGACAAAATTCAATACAGTGCAGTTCCAATGCAGCTCCTGTCCATATTATACAATGCAGTTCCTGTCCATATTGTAGAAAGATAGCATAGATTTGGATAATTGGCAAGACCTATGGGAAAGAAACAGAAAGTTAATTCTAGCCACCTCGTATAAGGAAAACTTATACAAGATGTTCTATAGGTGGCACATCCCACCCATAAGATTAGCTAGAATTAATAAAGACTTATCGCTGTGATGTTGGAAATGTAATGTTGACTAGGAACGTTTTACCATATGTGGTGGGAATGCCCGAAAGCTAAAGCTTTTTGGTGCCGGATAAGAAAGTATTTGGAAGAGATGTTAAATCAAAAGATGGAGTTGAGGCCAGAACTATAGTTTATTAGAGATCACAAAAGAAAAATATGGCAAAGGTGGATTATATTTAATGCTGCATATTTTAACGAGGGCAAGATTGGCTTTTGCACAAAAAGGGAAAAAACAAAGAGACTCCTTCTGAACAAGAAATAATAAGTAAGATACTGACGTGTGCAGAAATGGACAGGCTGACTCTAGAGCTCAAAAACACAGGTGAGATGGAATATCACGAAATCTGGGACAAATGGTATCGACGGTTAGAAAGGAGGAGAAAAGGTTGGGACAGAAAAATGCAAACAAGTTAAGAATTGGAAAATATGGTATTAAGAATGTGTGATAGATAGGAGTTGGATATGTATTTGTATGGTTAGTAATCAGTTTAAAAAAGGGATTAATGGACAGGTAATCTGACTGATTACACATACCTATGTAATGTATAAAATGTAAATGCCTGTGCAGAGCCTGTAGAAGGCTTTCAGAGAGCTCCTGGGGGCTGGGGAAAGTAGAAATGAGTGAAAAATGGGCCATTTTTTTTGCTCAATTTTGCCCTCCCCAGCCCCCAGGAGCACTCTATAAGCCTCCTAAAGGCTATGCATGCAATTCTTTTGACAGAAAATGGGGCCATTTTGTGAAAAACAGGCCTTTTGTTGCTCATATTTGGGGGCTCCCACCCCCCACGAGCACTCTGCAAGCCCCCTAAAGGCTATTCATGCCTTTTTGGGGGAGAAAACCAGACCCGTTTTTGCAAAAAATGGGCCATTTTGGGGAGGTTTGTAGAGTGCAAAAACTTTTTTTAAAATTTGCCTCTTCAAAACCTTGGTGCGTCTTATACTCCGGTGCGTCTTATACTCTGAAAAATATGGTACTAGCAGTGATACTGTAACCAAGTCAGGTAATGAAATATCTGCAAGTGAAGAACCAAGTTCAGAGGCCATCAAGGACCCCCAAGGGCATCAAGATCAGTTCAAAATGGAACAAATTCCGAATTCTCAGCATAGGAATATAAAGGAGAAAATTTTTATTACATGGAGGCAGAGGATTTGCAACCATCGATTATCTTTCTATACAGACATCTTCCCAAAGTGAATTTTAGCCTTTTGTGGAGAGGCCAGGAAACCATATATTTGATTTCTAAACTTAAATGTAAACATGGAGGATCTGCTGAGCTCCAATTTGACCTGAAAACTGGCTTTGCTTGCATAAGAGTTAGCAGGTTCAGAGCAGAAAGTCAAAAGGAGGCAGCATCAATCTAATGATAGAAAAGATGCCGTATTGTGCAATGAGAAATAAGTAAATAACATGACATGAATAATTCATGCACTATGTTTAGCTTCTTTAACACACACACACACACAGAGAGAGAGAGAGAGAGAGAGAGAGAGAGAGAGAGAGAGAGAGAGAGAGAGAGAGAGAATATGACTGAACTTATTTGACTAACAAATTCAGAAAAAGTGCAGAGAAGAGCAACGAGGATGATTAGGGGACTGGAGACTAAAGCATATGAGGAACGGTTGCAGGAACTGGGCATGGCTAGTCTAGTGAAGAGAAGGACCAGGGGAGACATGAGAGCAGTGTTCCAATATCTGAGGAGCTGCCACAGAGAGGAAGTGGGTCAAGCTATTTTCCAAGGCACCTGAAGGCCACACAAGGAATAATTGATGGAAACTGACCAAGGAGAGATTCAACCTGGAAATAAGGAAAAATTTTCTGACAGAGCAGTCAACCTATAGAACAGAAGTTGTGGGAGCTTCATTCAGATTGAACTGCCATTTGTCAGAAATGATGTAGGGTCTCCTGCTTGAGTGGGGGGTTGGACTAGATGATCTACAAGATCCGTTCCAACTCGGTTAATCTGTAAATTTGATAGAAATACTTTACTAACAATCTGACTACCAGTAGAACAAAATTCCTGGATCTTCCATCTGTGTTTTGATCTATGGCTCCCATTATATTTGACCACAGACGATGAGGTTGGTGGACCTGTATATCTAGAGGCACTAACTTAATGGACTAACTGTTCTCTTATAACAAAGCAACTGCCTTTAGACAACAGCTTAACATGGTTCCATAGGAAATTCAGTTTACCATGCCTCAAGTATGAATCTGTGTCATACTGCATAGGCACATCATCCTTTTCTCAGGTATTTTAACCCTATAATGTAGGTGATGCTAAAATGATGATTGGCATCATCTGTTCACTGAACATCTAGAAGGGTGCACCTGATCTATCTTCTCTCCAACAGTTTGAGCATTGCACACACATACAGTATATATAAACATAGAGAGCCAGTTTGATGTAATCCTTAAGGCACCAGGATTTTAACTGAGAAATCATGGCTTCTAGACCCATATTAGAGATATAACCAGTTTGATACTTTGGGACAGTCACACTCTCTCAACCCTAGAAGATGACAGCATGAACACACTGTCAAGAAAACTTCAGGGATTTGTCCAGGGAGTTACAGGAAGGGAGGGAGGGACACATACCTTGGAAAAAAATGGTAGTTTCTGCTTCAGTGTATTGTAGCAACTCATCCCTTGTTGTTGCATGCTGACCCAGTCCATCACATGAAAATGTGGAATCCTTGGTGCTCTTTGAGCTTGGTTGTCTTCTGGCAGATGTTTCATTACCAAACTAGGAAACATCTTCAATGCTAGTGAGTGTGGAGCTTGCTCCCTGTTTATATGCTGTAGTTTATTTCTTTATTTACCGTATTTTTGGAGTATAAGACGCACCGAAGTATAAGACGTACCGGAGTATAAGACACACCAAGATTTTGAAGAGGTAAATTTTTAAAAAAAGTTTTTTGCACTCTGCAGATCTCCCAAGCCCTTTGCATGCTCATTTTTTTTTGTGGAAAATGGGGCATGCAGAGAGTTTGAGAGGCCTGCAAAGTGCTCCTAGTGGTTGGAGGAACAAAAACAAGCAAAAAACAGGTCCATTTTTTGTGAAAATGGGGCTGTTTTTTGCCACAAAAAGGGCATGCATAGCCTTTAGGAGGCTTGTAGAGTTCTCCTGGGGGCTGGGGGGGCAAAAACAAGCAAAAAACAGTCCTTTTTTTGCCCTCCCCAGCTCCCAGGAGCACTTTGCAGGCCTCCCAAACCCTCTGCATGTCCATTTTTGTGAAGGGGTGGGAGTTCAGGAGGCCAAAAATGTTGTATTCAGTGTATAAGATGCACCCAGATTTTCATCCTGGTTTTTTTTTGGGGGGGGGGGAAGGTGTGTCTTTTACTCCAAAACATATGGTACTTATTCATTAAATGTATATGCTGCCCATTTCCCAGTAGCTTGCCTGCTAGTATGGGTGGGATTGTAATTCTCTCCTTGGAAGTTCCTTGACTAGGGCATTGTTTCAAGGAACTACCAAGGATAAAATTACATCACTATCAGAACAAACTACTGTATATAAATAGTATTACCTAGCTGGGTAATGAAATGTATGCAAGCAAACAACCATGTTCAGAGAGCACCACAGTTCAACCTTGAGCTACATATAATCTGTTGGCATCACATGATATTCCAATACAGAGTTTCATTTGTTTCAATGCAGAAGGCCATGTGAAGATAACAATTGTATTTGCTGACCTATTTTTTATTTAATAGCTTGTTTGAACCTAGAGAGAGAGAGAAAATCCATTGAGTTGAATGGGATGTAATCTTAGATATGTCAATATAGTATTTTACTTAAAGATACTTGTGAACCTGATTTTATACTATTTGGTTCAGTACCAGTTAAATAACAGAAGAGCATAGTCAGAAAGGACCTGGGAGGTCTTCTAGTTCAACTGCCTACTCAAATAGGAAAGCCAAACTATCTTAGACAAATGGTTACACTTGGAATACTGCATCCATTTTTGGTCACCACAATATGAAAAAAGATGTTGAGACTCTGAAAAGAATGCAGAGAAGAGCAATGAAGGTGATTAGGGGACTGGAGGCTAAAACATATGAAGAATGGCTGTAGGAACTGGGTATGTCTACTTTAATGAAAAGGACTGGGGTGACATGATAGCAGTGTCAAGGTTCTGACAGATGCCCTAATTAACGCATGAGCCTCAAGCCAAATTTCAAAAGAAATCCAGTTATTTATTAGGCGCAACATGTCAGCACGTTCCCGTTTGAAGTCAACTCTGCTGCACATGATTTATGGTTCAATGGTGACCCTGTTTTCCCCCTCCTCCCAGAGTGTGTCATTAATCACATTGTACAACGAGGCACTTTTGTGGGCTATAAAAACCACACCTTTCAAGCCCGCTCATGTAGTCTGAGATGCAACCTTGAAAGAAAGTATGCATGGAATGTGCTTCTGAGCATGGCTCCTGAACTGCTCCATCAGTTCTCGCCCCCTTCCTGCCCATGGCAACTTGAGAGCAGACCGTGATTGCTTTATGAGTTGACAAAGAAGAGGGGGGTCAACCTATTCTCCAAAGCCCCTGAAGGCAGGACAAGGAGCTATGGATGGAAACTAATTAGGCAGAGAAGCAAACTTAGAACTAAAGAGAAATTTCTTGTCAGTTAGAATAATTAATCAGTGGAGCGAGTTGCCTCCAAAAGTTTGGGTGCTCCAATATTGGAGGTTTTTAAGAAAAAGTTTGATCAATGTTTGTCTGAAATGGTATAAGCTCCCCTGTTGGTCCATAAAGTATTATCTAGAGTGCTTCTTTGGAACTACAGTGCAAACTTTGTGACAGGAAATCTCCATGGTATCTATGGATCCTTGAATACTAGCCATACAGTTCCCAGAAGCAACCAACATGTTTAAACAATCTGTTAGCTAGACAACAAAAATTAATATAACATTGGAATGTTTCAGCTTTTAAATCCCAGATCATTTTAATGCCAAAGGATCTTCAAGCAAAAGAATGAAATTGAGTTTGGGGGCATATATAATTAAGAAAACATTGTGTTAATAAGGATGTCCCTGGTTCTCCGTTCAGTCTTGTATTAAAGCCAGGACTCTGGTCATTGAGCTATTTTGATATTCTATATTTGGTAAGATCGGGATGCTTTAGGGAAGCAATTGGCTGGATGATCTTTAATAATTTGCTGTTTCTTTCCTGAGTTTGTCAATTGGCAGCCCAGATTCGAGACTCTAGTGCTGCTTGACAGGGTGAGCTTCCATTACTTGCCCCAGCAGTAATGGAGTAACGTGTCCACCTAGCAATTTGAAAACAAGCAAGTGCAAGTAGATAAAATAGGTACCACTTTGGTGTTCCATGCGCCTTGGCATATAGTCTATTCTCCAAAGCACCTGAAGGCAGGACAACAAGCAATGGGTGGAAACTAATCAAGGAGAGAAGCAACCTAGAACTGACTGTTAGAACAATTATATTACTTGCCCCAGCAGTAATGGAGTAACTTGTCCATCTCACAGTTTGAAAACAAGGAAGTGCAAGTAGATAAATAGGTACCACTTTCGTGGGACGGTAACAGTGCTCTGTGCACCTCGGCATATAGTCATGCTGGCCACATGACCATGGAAATGTCTTCGGACAACAAAGGCTCATGGAGATTGGACACAACTAAACAGGCAAAACCTTTACTTTTATCTTAAAAATATAAAAACGGAAAAGAAATAACTTCTATCATTTAGCCTACTGGGCTATAATGTGTGCGTAATGTTTGTAATAACTAAGGTGTCAGCATTCCAAATATCATCCAAAATTAAATCAGAGTCCAAGGCAGAGCTTTCCTCAAAATTCCAATTTATTAAAAGAGACATGTTGGTACATCTGTGAAAACCTGAATCTGAAAGCTTCCTGGGGTTTCCACCCAGTTGAAAGTTCATGATTTTGTCCCCACACCCACAAGTCCATCACATGGTCCAATCTTCCTCTGCTGGCATTTCCACCCATCCACTTCCAGTCAGGTGCAGAGGTGCAGAGACAAAGAATGACCTTGATTTGTAGAAAGGATTTTTTTATTTTGAAAACAACACATTCTGCACCTTACTATTCCTCCTCCCAATTCCCCACTAATGAAACAGCATAGTAAAGAAAGAGAGAGAGAGAGTGTGGCAGGCCAAAGATCCTAAAAGGAACCGGCTGCAGGTCTGACTTAAGGTTAGTCCCCTGGCTGACTTTCTGTCTAGATAGTGTGGTTTTGCATGCCTATGTTCCTTGCATGTCATATTCCTAAGAGGACATATCTAAATTTGGTATGTCTAGTTTGATGAAAAGAAGGACTAGGGGTACATGATAGCAGTCTTCCAATATCTCAGGGGCTTGCCACAAAGCAGAGGGAGTCAAACTGTTCTCAAGCACCTGAAGGCAGGACAACAAGCAATGGGTGGAAACTAATAAAGGAGAGAGGCAACATAGAACTAAGGAGAAATTTCCTGATAGTTAGAATAAACTATTTGCCCCAGCAGTAATGGAGTAACTTGTCCACCCTGCAGTTTGAAAACAAGCAAGTGCGAGTAGATAAATAGGTACCACTTTGGTGGGAAAGTAACAGTGTTCTGTGCGCCTCGGCATATAGTCATGCTGGCCACATGACCGCGGAAATATCTTCAGTCAACAAAGGCTTGTGAAGATTGGACACAACTGGACAGGAGAAACCTTTATTTTATCTTTAAAAAGATAAAAAGGGAAAAGAAATGACTTCTATCATTCAGCCTACTATACAATACAATAGTAGAGTTGGAAGGGACCTTGGAGGTCTTCTAGTCCAACCCCCTGCCTAGGCAGGAAACCCTATACCGTTTCAGACAAATAGCTATCCAACATCTTCTTAAAGACTTCCAGTGTTGGGGCATTCACAACTTCTGGAGGCAAGCTGTTCCACTGATTAATTGTTCTCACTGTCAGGAAATTTCTCCTCAGTTCTAAGTTGCTTCTCTCCTTGATTAGTGGGGTATAGTGTGGAGGAGTTTCAATCCTCCACACTATAAAGCAAATCTATTGTTCTAGTTCTTGTCGTTTAAACTCTTCTTTGAAATGTCAACAATTCTGAAATGAAAAATGCAGATAAAAGGCTTTAGAAAGATAACAAGATGGTGGTGGAGCAGTAAAAATAACTTATTCACTGTCCTAAGTTCCATGAAAGAAGCAGTGAGATCCAAAATGAGATTATAGCTCACAAAAGATTTGAAGGGAAGAAATCCTGATACAAAATCTGAAGATATGAAAAGCAAAGTTGTGTGGAGTTTCTGAACTTGATAAATAATAAGAGACTGGAAATCTGAATAAGCATCAGGAAATAAAAATCCAGAATCGAGATCAAGATCCTGCTTAGATATTTATCTATTTCTACATGGAGTAGGACATCCTTGTCTTACATTCTTGAGCAATGGCTCAGTGGCTAAAGACTCTGAGCTTAACAATCCCACCACAATGGGCAGTGGTGGGATTCAGCCAGTTCGCACCTAATCGGGAGAACCGGTTGTTAACTTTCTAAGCAGTTTGGAGAACTTATTGTTGGAAGAAATCTAATTTTGATTTTTCCACTTTACAAGAATTATTCCTGTAAGGAAGGCAGGAAGGAAACATTCTGGTCTTGTTTCTACCCTGATCTTTATTGCCCTGCTTACAGAAACTGCCTCTCTGGTTAACACTTATTACATTGTAACAGCTAAGATGAAGCGCCCATCGACTTGAGTGACATTGAGTTGGCCATGCCCACATAGGCGTGGCTCAGTGGCCACTGAGCCACGCCTACCCAGCTGGTCATTAGGGCAGAGAACCGGTTGTTACATTATTTGAATCCCACCACTGACAATGGGATACTGCACAATAGAGTGACCTCCACACAATGGGGTGAGCTCCCATTACTTGCCCCAGGTCTTACCTAACTAGGAGTTCGAAAGGATGCGAATGCAAGTAGATAAACAGGTACCACTTGGGTTGGAAGGTAACACTATTCTGTGTGCCTTGGCATATAGTCATGCTGGCCACATGCTATTGAAAGTCTCTTTGGACAATGCTGGCTCCCTCAGCTAAGAAGCATAGATGAGCACAGTTCCCTAGAGCTGAACATGACTGGACAGGGGTAATCTTTATCTTTTTCTAGGATTTACCTTTCTCTTTACCTTACCTTTCTTGAAACAGTTGTCCTTTCTCCTTTAATTTGTCTGGATTTCATATTTTCCTGGAAATATCAACAGGTTATTTCTGAGGCAATGGAGATGTCAGGCCTGTAGTTATATTCTTTTTAGGATCTTTGGCCTGCCACACTTTCTTATAATTTTCTATGCTGTTTCAATAGTGTAGTAGTTGGGAGGGGGGAATAGAAAGGAGTAGGATTGTGGAATGTATTGTTATGGGTTTTCTTAGAAGCTCAAGGTTGTCTTTTGTCTCCGCACCTCGACACCTGGCTGGAAGAAGAGGGGTGTACATGCCAGCGTGGAAGATGATGATTGGAACATGTGATGGATTTGTGGGTGTGGGGATACATCATGAACTTTCAACTGGGTGAACCCACAGGATGTAAATCAGAGTTGGAATTCCATAGAGGTGCTAACATGCCTTATGAATAAATGGGAACTTTAAGGAAGGTTTTGCCTTGGACAATGATTTAATTCTGCATGGTATTTAGAACCCTAACAGGAGAGTTGTTAAATCCAATCTATGTTTGCCTCAGTTCCACAACTTCTGCATTTCCTTCTGGATTTTTGCTTTCATTTCCTCAAGAGAGGAAGGGGTAAGGGGGCTATTTCTCTGCTTACCTGCCAAACATTTGATTTTACCCATGTGGATGTGCATTCATCCTCAGGCATTGGCTGGCTGTCAAGCTGGGTATTTGAGCTGCCTGGGAAGCTACCTCAAATGGGTTGAGCTATTTTGATACCCTTCATTTGGGATTCAGAACTGTTATTTGGCCTGTTTCCTAGATACCACTTTTTAAACTTGGCTAACCTCCTTGATTCTCCCTTCAAACCCTCATTTTACCTGCTCAGTCATAGCACCTCCTGGCTTCAGTTCTGAATTGATCATCCAGTGTATGAGTTATTTCTCTCCATAGATATTGCTAACCCTAGCAGAGCTTTACAACTCTGGGTTAGGACAGATGTTCATTTTCCAGTTATGAAAAGGTTAACTGAGTTTGATTTCATTATGCCCACCAGCCACGGGTGAGCAATAGAGAGCTGTTATTAATCAAAATGTAATCATGTTTTCTATAGTGGGTGTTTTGGAGGAAGGTTATTGTAAGTCTTTAAAATAATAACATTTTTTAAAAAAATAATTTTTATTAAACATTTTTCCCTTTAAAAACAGAAAGAAACCCCAACAAATACAGAAAAAAAAAACAAGACAGACATAACAATATAAAATAGTTTTACAGCCTTCTAGGCTGTATGTATGTATGTATGTATGTATGTATGTATGTATGTTATATGTATGCTGTATGTATCGGCATACACGTTTAGCTTTTGTAGTTCTCTAGTCTACGCTGCCTTCCTATTGGTTTTAACATCTGTAATAATGTAATAACAGTTGTACTCAGTGACGGGCGGTGAGGTTTATGGCTGGTGAGGCTGGTGACGTCATCAGGAAGGCGGGGAATGGGACCACGTGTGCTGGAAGCTGAGGCTACCTCAGCCTCCAGCACACGTGATCCTATTCCCCGCCTTCCTGAGCGTGCTCCGCCGGCTCGCACTCCGCAGTCCAGCAGAGGCAGGAAGGTTCTCGTCGTTCCCCAGTCGCTTTCGTGGCTTCGTCATCCGGCAGCGCCGACAACATTTCTGTCTCCGCAGCTCGCGGGCACGGACGGACGGAGGTAGTCAGAGTGGCGCCGAGGCAGTCCGGCGGGCGAGCGACCGAGGACCTCCATCGCTCACTCGCTCACTCTTTCGTCCGCCCGGACTGCCTCGACGTCGCTCTGGCTACATCCATCCGGCCGCGCCCGGGAGCTGTGGAGGCAGAAATGTTTTCAGCTCTCCCGGATGACGAAGCCACGAAAGCGACTGGGGACGGATGTTGTATTTGTACTGATAAATAAATAAATTATAATATTATATATATATATATGTTTGTTTGTTTTCGTAGATTTTCACGGGTGTAGGTATGCTGGTTTTGTTGTATTCGGGTCTTTTCCCATGTAAGGTTGAGATTGTCTTTGCAACGTTTCGGCAGGATCTCACCTGCCATCTTCAAACGTGGGCTCAAAAAGCGTTGAGCCCACGCTTGAAGATGGCAGGTGAGATCCTGCTGAAACGTTGCAAAGACAATCTCAACCTTACACGGGAAAAGACCCGAATACAACAAAACCAGCACACATATATATATATATATATATATATATATATATATATATATATATATATATATATATATATATATATATATATATATAGTATATAATGTTATATACTATTATTTCATGAAGAGAGGTGAGGCTCTGCCTCCCTTGCCTCCCCTGACCGCACGTCCCTGGTTGTACTAACAATTGTAATAATATTAATTATTCATATTACCATTATATTTACATTATGGTCAATACTTTAAGTTTGATAGTAATTAGTAAACTTTGGTTAATTTTTATTTAATACTAGTTTAAAAAAAACAAAAAGAGACTTCTATTTCCTGTTTTGGCTTCTGTTTTCTAGCCACTTGTAAATTCTATTCTATATTTTATAAAAATCCGAGTCTTCTCTTTCTTTTAACTCCATAGTCATTTTGTCCATCTCTGCACATTCAAAATAATACCATTCTTACTTTCCTGATACCAACATTATTCTGAGAGGCAGATATTTAGGTATACCTACCCTCTAACTCAAAAACATTTAGTCTTATCAGCCCAAGTGCTTTAAGTATTGTCTTCCAAATTTGAGCTGGTATGTGGTCTGTCATAAGACTGCCTACCCAGTCTTGTAAGATTCCAGTAGGAAATTAAGGCACCAGTTAGATCTCCTGCCCTCCCAATCAATACTTCACAGGGTATTTTCTCACAAGCTAAGTCATACTGTTTTATTGGTCTTTTATAGCGCAATTACTGTTGCAAAGGGTTTTCATTGTGCAATTAAGACAAATCTTCTGCCACATGTGTTAATTAGCAGGACTCAGGAAAGACCAAACAAAGCCGCACACTCCATCTTTAAAAATAATAATTGACTTAATAACTTAAGCTGGAGCATTTTACATGGAGATGGACAGAATTGCCTTCTCACGCCAAAGGAATGTTTTCAGTGTGCCAATTAATCCAGACGGTCACTTAAGGGTCTGCCCCACTGAATTTTGTCTCTTGGAAGGAAACCCACTAAGCCATATTGCAAAAACAAATGAACAATATTATACACGACCACAGTGGGATTGTTGCTTGTAGGGGATGGGAGAGGTTGTATGTGTGTGTGTGTGTATAATGTTTGTAATAACTAAAGTTAGTCCATTGGCTGGCTTCCTTTCTAGCTAGTGTGGATTTGCATGACTATGTTCCTTGCATAGGACACATTCCTAAGAGGACATCTCTAAATTTGGTATGTCTAGTTTGATGAAAAGAAAGACTAAGCCACAAAGAAGAGGGAGTCAAGCTATTCTCCAAAGCACCTGAAGGCAGGACAACAAGCAATGGGTGGAAACTAATCAAGGAGAGAAGCAACTTAGAGCTGAGGAGAAATTTCCTGACAGTTAGAACAATTAATCAGTGGAACAACTTGCCTCCAGAAGTTGTAAATGCTCCAACACTGGACATTTTAAAGAAGAGATTGGAGGACCATTTTTCTGAAGTGGTGTAGGATTTCCTGCCTAAGCATGTGGTTGGACTAGAAGACCTCCAAGGTCCCTTCCAACTCTGCTATTCTATTTTGTTCTGTTATTCTATTCTAACTTGATTTGACAGCAGACTTCCAATATTTGAGGGGTTGTTACAAAGAAGAGGAGGATAACAGTTGGAAATTTATCAAAAAGTAATCCAACCTAGAACTAAGGAGAAATTTCCTGACAGTGAGAAAAAATAATCAGTGGAACAACTTGCCTCCAGAAGTTGTGAGAGTTCCTTCACTAGAAGTTTTAAAGAAGAAATTCGAGTGAATTGTCTGGAATGATAGAAGGTCTCATGCTTGAGCATGGGGTTGGAGTAGAAGACCTCCAAGGTCCTTTCCAACTCTGTTACACGGTTACTGTTGCTTCTGACATCCTGCCTTCATAGGTTGTACTTCCAGTACTAGGTTTTATCTTTTTGCTGAAGAAGCATAGAATAAAAACTAAACAGCAAGAGTATCTCCAAGAACCTGTGGAGAAATTATGCATGTAAATGTGTTGGGGAGTTTTAACAGCTTAATGCAGAAAATTAACCTCTTTGTGATTCCATTTGCCCATAGGTAAAAATTATGATAATTAAGTCTCCCTACCCAACAGAAGTGCTATGCAGATTGATTACTTTGGGTTTACAAAGCCTTGCTAACATATATCACAAGAATTCCGTAGCACTAGGTGGTCATAATTTCAGTGCAGTCAATCCACAGTCCTAATATCTGACTGCTGAGTGGTTTTCATAAACACAAAATGTTTTAATTACTTGATGATTATGAGTGCTTATTTGCAGCCACCTGGGGATAAGGGCTGGGCAGCAGATTAGAAAGAGTGCAGTGGTTAAGTATCACAATTCCATGTATCTTCGCACTTTCCTATACGTATGTTGCTACCTTCTTAATTTCACTCCCTCATTATGAAAAGGAGACCATAAACCAGATGACATCTTTCCTTTGTTGTGTTTTTTCTTCTTCTGAAGACGGCAAGGGAAATGATTACTTGAGATGGCACCATCTAAAGTCCACCACCAACCAATTAGGTCCACAGCATGAAACATCAGCAGCCAAAGTTATATTATAACAAGCAAATTAGTCTAAGAGTCACAAAATTGTCAGTTTTTAGGAATGATTCTTCTCTGGAGTCTTCCAATCGGCAAAGCTTGTTTGCCTGACAACAACAAAAGAATCTAAGCCCGTTCTATATAATTGAGTTGCGGTGTATTTCCAAAAACATCATTTTCAGAGCTGAAATCATAACATCTACCAGAACATCTATCTACCTTATCAGGCTTTAAAGGTGATCGCGGTACAATTTTACATCCAAACGTATACAATTCTGTTAATGTAGCTTTACAATAAAATACAATCTGGTCCAGCTTTCAGTTTGGTCTACCAGGTAAAGATGACATAACTTCTCTCTATAGCCGTGATGGCGAACCACAAGTGCCACAGGTGGAACGCGGAGTCATCTCTGCAGGCCCTATGTCAGCTCCAGTGTGCTTGCGCATTGCCGGCCAGCTGATTTTCGGCCTCTCCGGAGGGCTGGGGGAGACCATTTTCACCCTTCCCAGGCTCCAGGAAATGTGCCGGAGCTTGGGGAGGGCAAAAAATGGGTCTTCCGGAAGTCCCATTTTTTGCCTTCCCAAGGCTCTGGAGGCTTTCCTCGAGTCTCTGGGAGGGCAAAAATGGCTTCTCTCGGGCTCCAGAGGCTCTCTCTGAAGTCTCCTGGTGCCAAAAATGGAGCTTTCGGAGTTCGAGAAACAGGCATGTTTCCAGCCTCCAGAGTGCTTCCGGAACCCAGGGGATGCCATTTTCTCCCTCCCGGAGGCTGGTAGAAAAACCTCCAGAGCCAAAGGAGGGTGAAAACTTCCCCCCATCACAGGGGGGTTGGGCGTGCATGCATGGGAGGGTCATGCTTGCATGTGCAGGGGATGACACACGCAGGTGGGTGAGGCGCATTGCATTGTGGGTATGAGGCACATGCGCAGGCGCTATCGCATGCACATAGAATTTTGGCATGCCAGAAACTTTTGCCATCACTGCTCTATAATTTGGTGGAGAAAGACTCTAATGTGGACCCAATGGGGGCAACTCAGCACCTTTACTGTTTTCCTTTACTGTTACAAAGAGACTTTGTTGCTTCACTAAGCATCTTGGGGTATAGAGGTGGACATCTTTTTTCAATTGAATGTTTTCGTTCATTTATTTTGTGGGTTTTGTATGTTTGTTTTGTGATGAGGAATGAAATACTTTTTCAAAGATTTGCACAAACTTTACAACGCAATACTTAAGAATCAGGTAAGGCTTCAGGTCTTCCATCCAGCCTGCTGAGACATTTGAGAGCAATTTTGAGAAGTTAAGGCCTTTGCTGAATTCTTTAGTAGCGAGGAAGCCAAGAAGGATCAATAAGTTTGGAAGGGCTAAATGTAAATCACTTCAAGGTTTCTAATGAAGGGTGAGATTTAAGTCACCCGATTTAGATGGTGTGCAAAAAGGGAACTGAGGATGATGCTATTTGTGTAGGAGGAAAAAATAGCATTTCCTCCAACTGGACATTTATTCTAAATAAAACTAGTTTAATGTTTCTCCTCAGCAAATCACAGCTGGGATGGTAAGGGTTAAATTCCATTTCCATGCCAGCTGTATCCCTAATCATTATTATATGGTATTAAATGCAAAGAAGCATTTAATGTCACATTTAATTTGTTCCTAAATATGGATGAAAAGGAAAATTATTATTAAAGAAGTACAGTGAAGTGGGCCAAGAATACCAGATTTCCTTTTTATCCATGCCATTCTGGCTCTCTCTTTTGGTTTTCTCCAAGTCACTTTTTAAAGACAAGGCTGTAATTTCACCCATCATTCTCTCTTAACTTCTAATTTCTCCATTTGGCCATCTGCCCCATAAATTCTATCATCACCAGACATGAAATGACCTCTTCTTTTCTCACCTTCTCAAGTTCTCCTGTACTTTTTAAAAACAAATTTAGTTATGGACCTGACAGGACAGTCAATTTCCGCATCATTTTCATCCTCTGAAAAATAAATCTAATAACCTTATCATCTTTCCTCAGGTATTCAAAAAAATTATTTGTGGAGGCAATATAAGTGGATAAGTTTCCTTGAACTTCCACCTCTCTCCTTTCTTGTCAAATCAAAAGATTGGGAAGGGAATTTTAACCATGTGCAGTTGTGGATTGTTAATCCCATTAACAGGCCAAAATTGACTGTGCTTGTTCTGTTACATACCTCTCTGGATGCTTGTCATGAGCTACTGTCAGAAAATGGACCAATTTCAACTAATTTCAAGATGGTCCTGTTTAGAAAAGAGGTTGGTTTTTACTAGAATCCTATTTAGCTAGGTTCACTCAAGTGAAAGGAATAGATTATTTAAGATTGTCCTTCAATAATATTCACTGGCTAATAGTGCTCTAGCAAATCAGCCCTTAGGTGACAGCTGGAATCTAGGAGTTTGCACATTAATCCATTTAAACAAGCTTTAGGATCACCTTGAGCCTTGGTGGTGCAGTGGTTAGAAATACAGTACTGCAGGCTAATACAGCTCACTGCCAGGAGTTCGATCCTGATCAGCTCAAGATTCAGCCTTCCATCCTTCTGAGGTCAGTAAAAAATAAGGAACCAGATTGTTAGGGGCAATATGCTGACTCTGTAAACTACTTAGAGACTGGGAAGCAGTATATAACTCTAACAGTCTATAACTCTGCTATTTCTATCTTGTGCAGAGATGACATTCTCAAGAAACCTAGTACACAGAGACTGTGCTACATTGCAAAGTCTTTATTAGATGCAGTTTGCTTAAGCATCACTTTACACACACATGCATGTAACTCATAAATTCACACTTTCCCTCTAAGAACTGGTAAACATATATTGCAGGGGTCCCCACTCTCTGGTCTGTGGACCAGTACTGGGCCACAGCATGCCAGAAACTGGGTCATGCAAGCAAGCAAAGCCCCATCTGTGAGATGCAGGCACCATGCAAAATGATGCCCCTTTCAGGCCATACTATAACCTATCTCTATAGAACCAATCCCTGGTACTCAAAAGTTGAGGACTGCTGATATTTTGAATGGTTGCAGGAATTGGACATGTCCACGTCCAATGAAGAAAAGGATCAGGGGTGACATCATAACAGTTTTCCAATATTTGATAGGCTGTCACAGAGAAGAGGAGATCAACCTATTTCCCAAACCACCTGAGGAAAAGACAAGAAGTAATAAGTAGAAACCTATGAAGGAGAGATCCTACCTAGAAGTAAGGAGAAATTTTGTCAGTGAGAATAATTAATCAGTGAAATGGATCTTTTTTCCCAAGATTGTGGGTGCTTCATCAGTGGAGCTTTTAAAGAAGAATTTAGACAGTCATTTATCTGGAATGATATAGGGTCTTCTGTTTGAGCATGTTGTGGCAGATGTGGACAGTGAGGAGGTTGGAGAGGAACATGGGCCAGTCCGGGGAAGTCTGGGGAAGGCTCTGATGAGGGCTCTTCATCAGAAGCAGAGATGGTGCCAGGGCCGTCTGACGGTTATCAGCTGCCTTCGGAGTCAGCCAACAGTTGGAGCCTGTTCCCAGTATGTGCATGAGCAGAGTTGCCAGACGAAGGGAACAGCTAAGGAACAAGGGTCGACTTGGGAGTAAGGCCACAGGTGGATGGTGAATGGCCCCTCCCAGAGGGAATAAAAGAAGAGCAAAAGGAGAGTGGAGTTTGCAGGAGACGTTCAGTCCTGCATTCTTGCCAAGTATTGTGGCATCTGAGAGATATTGGCCGGGCCACTCTCCAAGCTTGATAAAGGTCGATAATTGTGAACTATCTTGAAAGACTGTGGGCCAGGAATTTGCTAGAAAGGAATTCACTGTAAATTAAATAAAAGGGGTTTATCGGGACGAGGACTCCGCTTTGTGCTGCTGGGGAAGCCTAGGTCAGAACAAGCAGGGTTGGACTAGAAGACTTCTAAGGTCCCTTCCCTTCCTGTTATTCTGTTAAGTTCACATAGGATTCTGGGGACAACCCAAAACCCCTGATAATGTGCAGAGACAGCGAAGTCTCACAAAATGGGGTTCCTTACAGATTTCCTCTTCATCCTTTGTTAGCATATTTCCATGCCATCTCAAGTGTTCATTGAATATTACATTATCTACTGCTTGGACATTCTTATCTTTGGTTGATGACACCCTGCTTGATTTGAATATATTCCTGGCAACCTGCTACATGTCAGTTGCCACCTTCAGTAGGTGGTATCCAGGTCACTTTTGGTGGTTTCCCCTTTTTTGTCCCCCCCCCTCCTTTATACATCTGCATTTTTCCTCGGGTACAAATTCCATCCATCTATTTCTTCCCATGTTGAATTTCTTCTAACAAGGGAAACGAAACCGGTACTGAATTTGCTGTGAGAGACGTGGGTCTCTCGGGTGCGTTTCAGTTCAGTGAAGAGTGGTGATGCATCCAAAGGACTCATCAGTAAGAGCTGCCTTGTAATATCCCTCCAGGGCAAGCTTGGGTGAAAGAAGAGAGACTGGCATGTAGTTTGGCTTGCAAATAATTTGTTCAGGTAGCAGTTTCACATGTATTCTATCCACCTGTATACTTGCATGATAACTTGATTGACCATTCTGATTCTTCTACGGCAGTGATGGCTAAGCATCACTTTTTTGTCGTTGGGTGCCACAAATGTGAGAGCACATGTGCTATAAGCCAACACTCATAATGCAAAGCGCACCCCCAACATGTGCATATGCGCACAACCCCAACACACTCCCCCCTCCATGTGTGCCGCAATGCTCGCTTCCAAGCTGAGCTTGGTATTTCCTCCGGAGGGCGGCCATTTTCTCCCTCCCCAGGCTTTCCTGGAGTCTGGGGAGGATGAAAGCGGCCTCTCCCGGCCTTCCGGAAGGCCAAAAACCAGCTGGCCAGCACGCAGGTATGTGCTGGAGCTGATGGCTTGTGTGGTGGCAGATATGGCTCCATGTGCCACCTGTGCCACGCGTCTCATAGGTTCACCATCACGGTTCTATGGTATAGCAATGTAATATCACCATACACTAATTATATATTTGTCTGTCTGCTTATCTGCCTGCCTGCCTGCCTGTCCGCTCATCCCTCCATCTGTCCATCCATTTATCTTCTATCTATCTATCTATCTATCTATCTATCTATCTATCTATCTATCTATCTATCTATCATCTATCTATCTATCTATCTATCTATCATCTCTCTCTCTCTCTCTCTCTCTCTCTCTCTCTCTCTCTCTCTCTCTCTCTCTCTCTCCCCATGGATATAAATCTTTTAGCGCTGGCAAATTAACATCTATGAAAATTTCCTAATTTTTGGTCCTCAGTGGACTTCCTCTACTACAGTTCTAAAGTCCAATTCCTTAAAGATTCCCTCGGAGGGCATTGCAAACATTAATACAAACAGAATGCCTTTTTCAATGGAGCAAGCTCCATCGGAGGAAAAAAATAATAATGCATAGAGATGGGAACAAAGTACTTTGGGAATATATACCGTGCCAAATAACAACTGGTACAATAACAATAGATAATAATGTTCTGTGGCTAACGTTATTAAGATGGATAAAAATGTAGGGCATTTTCAAGCGCTAAACATTTCTCTTAGCGCAGTGTTCTGAAGCAAAAAGCCATCAGGACTTGTTAAATGAGTGTGCTTTTGTTTCTATGTTTTTCCCACTAAATGCAACAGAGAAATACACTGTTTATGTATGAAATGTTCAATTTCTGGAAGAAGGCCCAGCTATTGCTATAGGATGAATATTTTCTCTTCCCCCCCCCCTTCCTTTTCCCCTGCTTTCTTAAAGCTATATTCTTCATTGTTCATAGTTTTAAAAAACATATTTGTCTTGTCATTCAATAATTGCCCAAGGTGGCTCATGCCATTATTTTCAACCATTTTATGGAACAAAAGCAACGTTTTGTTAGTGGAAATGTGAAAACTTAAAAGAACAATGCAAGTAACACCCCCTCCCCTTTCCCCAAAGAATCCTTCCTTCCATCTTGCTTCCATTCTTCTTTCCAAATGTCTTGAAGGAGCGGATGAGCTTTGTCAAGGTGCTTAATCATCTAAGAACAGATGTTCAACTTAACTCTTTGGAGAAGATTCTCCCAGCTAGAAGATTTGCTAAGAAAGCTCTGTTCCTTCTCCTTCTTCCCTCCTCTCAAAGGCGGAAATTTAAAGTTTGCCTGAAAAAGAAAATCTTAAAATTAAATCTGGTGAATTGAGCCATTAGACCATCTGTCTTAGAAACAAGGTCAAATACTAGCTTTATGTATTGCATTTGATGAATCTCTTTTAGAGGAAAAAATAGTTTGAAATAAAATAAAATGGAATGGAATGGAATGGAATAGAATAGAATAGAATAGAATAGAATAGAATAGAATAGAATAGAATAGCAGAACAGAACAGAACAGAATAGTAATAGAGTAGAGTAGAGTAGAGTAGACTATAATAGAATAGAATAGAATAGGAGTAGAGTAGAGTAGCGTAGAGTAGAGTAGAATATACTAGGCAAGGCTAGGCTAGGCTAGAATGGAATGGGATGGAATGGAATAGAATAGAATAGAATAGAATGGCTGAGCAGAGCAGAGCAGAACAGAACAGAACAGAACAGAACAGAACAGAATAGTAATAGAGTAGAATAGACTAGACTAGACTAGACTAGAATAGGAGTAGAGTAGAGTAGAGTAGAGTTGCTGCCACGGAAGCACATGCCCCGATCAGCTGGCTGGCGTGCATGCTCAAGCCGGAAAATGGAAGACCAGCTCTTCTGGTTTCTGGCACTGCTGCATTCAGCTGATCATCATGTGCACATATGTGCCAGAAACCCGGAAGAGGAATGGGCAATGCCACCCTTGCCAGGCGATATGGCTCCATGTGCCACTTTGGGCATACGTGCCATAGGTTTGCCATCATGGCTATAAAGCCTTAATAAGACCTCACCTAGGGTACTGCATCCAGTTTTGGTCACCACACTATAAAAAAGATGTTGAGACTCTAGAAAAAGTGCAGAAAAGAGAAGAGGATGATGAAGGGACTGGAGACTAAACCGTACGATGAACGGTTGAAGGAACTGGGCATGGCTAGTCTAGTGAAGAGAAGGACCAGAGGAGACATGATAACAGTCTTCCAATATTTGAGGAGCTTCCACAGAGAGGAGGGGATCAAGCTATTTTCTAAAGAACCTGAAGGCCAGACAAGGAATAATGGATGGAAACTGATCAAGATTCAACCTGGAAATAAGGAGAAATGTTCTGACAATGAGAACAATCAACCCATGGAACAGAAGTTGCCTTTGGAAGTTGTGGGAGCTTCATCACCTGAGACTTTCAAGAAAAGATTGGACTGCCATTTATCAGAAATAGTGTAGGGTCTCCTGCTTGGGCAGGGGGTTGGACTAGATGACCTAAAAGGTCCCTCTCAACTCTGTTAATCTGTAATCATGGTAACAACAATAAAGTATAGTAGCTTCTTGGAGACGAATGGAATAAAAATGTAAATATAATAACAGACAATTCAGGTAGATTTCAGGAAATGACCTGTTCATTTTTAGACCATGCAGTTGGTCATTGTTATGAGAGAGAAAGAGAGAATGAAAAGGGAGAGATATGTTTTATTTCCATTCTTCTTGCAGTTTTAATTAAAGAGTTTTGCGTTATCATTCAGCCACTCTGTCCAGGTTTTCTCTGGCCTGTGGAAAACTAGGGAGGAAACTAACCTAACATCTCCTCCTGAACCATCATAATATTCATGGGTGCTATACTTTTTGCATAAAAGTTCACAATTCATCTTCACTTACTGTGAATCTAAAAAGATTTGAATCGTGCTTTTTCTAAACATTTCCTTTCTTTCTTTTCTAAGGTTTGTAGTATTAAGACCTTAATCTTGTCCTAGTGGTTACTTCAAGGATAAGTATGAAGGTCTGCTCCATCCCCAAATTGTTAATCTTGTTACTTATCTTTAAAAAACAACAGCACCTAACTAGGTGGCTCAGTGGCTAAGGCACTGATCTTGTCGATCAGAAAGGTCGGCAGTTCGAATCCCTAATATAGGTCTCCTGCATGAGCAGGGGGTTGGACTAGATGACCTCCAAGATCCCTTCCAACTCTGTTACTGTCACCGAACTGATTTCAGTAACATTAGATGATTGCTAACTTGTGCAAATCTTATGTGAAATCTTAAAATTGCTAAAAACTCTTGTTTGACACCAGTTGCATATTAGTTTTTTTAAAAAAGGATTATTTTTCATGTCTGAAATCAAGTGGTAGCTGACGGCTGTTGCTGTATGAATTCTTTGGATATAAACACAAAGAACTTTACCTAATTATGAAAGTTTTGCCTGTGTTTTATTTTGAACCTCAACTGTTAATCCACCTCTACTTTTAACTTCTCCTGAGATGGATATCATCTCAAGAACACCATTTCATGCTTCATTGTCTTACATTGATAGGGACTTTAGGGGACCCATTATTCACTCAGCATGTATTGTTGTTTTTGTTACAGCTGGAATGAGAGGGGGGGGAGATAATGTATAAGGTTATTCTCTATTTTCAGCATAATTCTTGTCAGTGATGAGATCAAGCTAGCTGTGATGATGATATATCAGATTATTTTGTTCTTTGGGATAGCAGGTTGCCAATTTAGATAGCAAATGACATAATTCTGTCCTGGTACAGCACAAAATAGTAATAATAAATGTTATTCCCAGTCAGGGTAAGTGTGATAAAGGACAGAGATGATACTATGAATATTCTAAAGATGTAGTTCTTATGTAGTGGCCAATTTCTAGCCAGTGTCAAGATAATTGGTTTGTCATAACAGATAGCTAGGGACTTGGACATTTTTCATATCGATATTTTGCAATTTTCAGAGCTTGGATTCTTTGACAAATATCCACATCTGTTTCCAAAAACAAATGTGTTTCAATTAATGATTTCATTAAGCGATTTAATTTGCTGCATATTTTGATTTCCCGACTTTGCATTTGTTTCAGCTCCCTTTACATCTCTGTTTATTTATTTTTTCTTAAAAAAAAGTTTTACACAAAAAATGCATATGTGTCTTTGAGTTTCTTTTGTGATTAATGTGGATTTTTTTTTTTTGTACATAATTTTTTTTCTTAGATCGCATTTATCTTTTGGGGTGTGTGGGTGAATTTTCCTTTGCAGTAATTTGAGTTGCCCATATGAATATGATAAAAGGGTGTGCATAGGTGTCTGATATTTGTATTTGTTTGAGATGCAAGTCACAACATTACAAGCAATGTTTATGCAACCTGTAAATTGCATTAATGCCTCGAAAATTCAAACCTCTGTTTAGAGTGAGGAATCACTTATTTTGAAGAAGACATCTAGAAATTACAACCCACACAGTAGTTTATCATTCTCGACATCAGATAAAGTACTGCATAAAGGTAAAGGTTCCCCTCGCAGATATGTGCTATTCATTCCCGACTCTAGGGGGCGTGCTCATCTCTGTTTCAAAGCCAAAGAGCCAGTGCTGTCCGAAGACGTCTCCGTGGTCATGTAGCCGGCATAACTAAACAATGAAGGTGCACAGAGCACTGTTACCTTCTCACCAAAGGTGGTCCCTATTTTTTCTACTTGCAATTTTACATGCTTTCGTAGGTTGGCAGAAGCTGGGACAAGTAACAGGAGCTCATTCCATTACACAGCACTAGGGATTCGAACTGAGCCACCGTCTCTCTAAAAAGTGCTGCATACTTCTAGTTAAAAAGGTTCCTAAGTCTATAGGAAACTAGCATGTAATTGGAATGTAGAATTCTCTCTGACACCATCTTCCCTTTGTGCCAGATAATATTTTTATGTAAAGGGAATACTGTATTCCCAACTCATTATCCTAAGTGATGTCGTTCAGGAGCAATTACAATGCCACACTCTTATCTGCATGCTACTGCATTTACTTTAGCTGCTGCAGATCCTTCCATGACACAGAGTGAAGATGGGTGGTGGTAACAGCTGGAGACCATAAGATAAAGTAGTTGTGAAATTATATATTCTGTGGTATGGCATTACCGTATTTTGACAAATGACTCTCATCAATGGAGGTCTTTCAATAAATAACAGAATAACAGAGCTGGAAAGGATCTTGGAGCCACCTGCTCAAGCAGGAGACCCTACATCATTCCAGGCAAGTCCAGTCTCTTCTTAAAAGTTTCCAGTGATAAAGTGCCTACAACTTCTGAAGCAAGCCATTGCATCAGTTAATTGTTCTCACTGTTGGGATTAGTTTCCATCCAATGTTTCTTGTCTTGCCTTCTGTTGCCTTGGATAATAGGTTAACCCTCTCTGCTTTGTGGCACTTATTTAAATATTGGAAGACGGCCATTGGTTCATCCTTAGTCTTTTTTTTTTCACTAGACTTTGTTGTTATTAGTTGCAAAGTTGTGTCTAACCCATCAGGACCCTATGGGCAATGTTCCTCCAGGCCTTCCTATCCTCTACCATCCTCTGGAGTCCATTTAAGCTCATGCCTACTGCTTCAGTGACTCCATCCAGCCACCTCATTCTCTGCCATCCCATTCTTCTTTTGCTCTTAATCTTTCCCAGCATTAGGCTCTTCTCCAGTGAGTCCTTTATTCTCATTTGGTGGCCAAAGTATTTGAGTTTCAACTTCAGGATCTGGCCTTCTGAGCAGTCAGGGTTGATCTCCTCTAGGACTGACTGGCCTGATCGCCTTGCAGTCCAAGGGACTCACAGGAATCTTCTCCAGCACCATAGCTCAAAGGCCTCAATTCTTTGGCACTCAGCCTTTCTTATGGTCCATCTTTCACAGGCGTACATTGCAACTGGGAAAACCATAGCTTGACTATACATACTTTTGTTTGCAGGGTGATGTCTCTGCTTTTTAGTATGCTGTGTAGTTTTGTAGTCTAAATTCACTAGACTAGACTAACCCAATTCCTGCAATCATTCTTCATATTACATTACATTTCTGATTACAGTTTGTGGATATATCAGCTTCCCACATCAAGCCTACAAATATGAATTTTTTCTACAACTGGATGCTCATGAGATAGGCAAGACCTACAACAGAGGTATTGCTGTTGGTCTGCATCATTTCTTCAGCTTTTCATGTACAGCTGACTGAACAACTTATTTCACACTTAAATGCATCTGCTACATATCATGGTTTTTTGTTCTGTTTCACAAAAACAGCAGAAGGAAAGGTCACATTTTGAAGGGACCAGCTTAGCCATACCAAACAAACACAAATTGTTGCCTTTCTATTAAAGGATCAAGCCTACCCCAGTCGTCATCCAATTCTCCTATTAACCCACTAGCCAATGTCTCTTAGGTTTAACTTGGTTTTTGTTCAGAATTATGTCAACGAACTCTCAAACAAGGAAGAAAGACCCAAGGGAAAAAATTCAATCATCTCTCTTCATGTCCATCCTGAGCATTTTATTCTCCTTGGGCATACAGATATTACAAAAATGGAATAACAGATTTGGAAGGGACCTTGGAGGTCTTCTAGTCCAAACCCCTGCTCAAGCAGGAAACCCTATACTATTCTAGACAAGTGGCTGACAACCTTTTCTTAAAAATCTCCAGTGTTGGAGAACCCGTAACTTCTGAAGGCAAGTTGTTGTCCTGGTTAATTGTTTTCACTATCAGGAAATTTCTCCATAGTATCTATGTTGCTTCTCTCCTTGATTAGTTTCTATCTAGTGCTTCTGGTCCTGCTTTCTGGTGCTCTGGAGAATACATTGACCCCCACCGATCATTGTGGCAGCCTCTTAGATATTGGAACACCACTATCATGTCACCTCAGTCCTTCTTCTCATTAAACTAGGTTAGGAATATTGCACTGTGTCAGCGTTCCAAATATCATGCAGAATTAAATCATTTTCCAAGGCAAAGTTATCCTTAAAGCTCCAATTTAATAAGACAGACATGTTGGCATTATGCTATAAAATTTCAACTCTATTTTACATCCTGTGGGTTCACCCAGTTGAAAGTTCATATCTTTCCCCACACCCCATAATTCATCACATGTTCCAATCATCATCTTCCACGCTGGCATCTACACCCCTCTGCTTCCGATCAGGTGTCGAGATGCGGAGACAAAAGATGACCTTGAGCTTCTAGAAAGAATGACAACAATACATTCCACAATCCTACTCCTTTCTATTCCCCCCTCCCAACTACTACATTAATGAAACACATAGGAAATTATAAGAAAGTGTGGCAGGCCAAAGATTCTTAAAGGAACGTCTGCAGGCCTGACACACTGATTAGTAACATTGCTTTGCCCAGCGATGTTATCAAATAAGTGGAAAGGTATGGGTCAGAAATCAGTGTATGTTTACATTTGCACTTCGTCCTTATTTGTTAGAAGGAAATATTATATTATGTCAGGCCTGCCACACTTTCTATTATTCTACTATGCATTAGATGCTATGTAGCCATAACAAAAAATTTTCTAGAAAGCCAAGGTCATCCTTTGTCTTTGCACCTCTGCACCTGACTGGAACTGGATGGGTGGAACTGCCAGCATGGCAGTGGGAGATTGGACCATGTGATGGATGTGTGGGTGTGGGGGGCAAGATCTTGAACTTTCACTTGGGTGGGGAAAACCGGGAAGCTTTCAGATTCAGATTTTCCCAGATGTGCCAACATGGCTCTCTTAATAAATTGGAATTTTGAGCAATACTTTGCCTTGGACTCTGATTTACTTTTGGATGCTTTCTGGAAACCTGACATTTTAGAACAATCTGCTTAGCAAAACTGTAGAAAGAAATGCATGGGAGATACCTACTCAGAAACATAAAGATAAATATATATCAATATTTGCTCAATCAACATAGTTATCAGAGATCAATGGAAGCCACTTCTCTTTTTGGCAGAAATAAATAATTTTATTTGGATGAAAATTAGATTTCTTCCATATTTAGACACTGACCAGTGTGAATACAGTTATTAATTTTTAATAAATTTTGTGATGTTTTGAGATCTATTAGGTATATCAGCAGGTGTTGGTATCTGGCTGGTTTTGGATAGCCTCAGAAATTAAGCAGGATTGGGCTTGGTAAATTGGAACTCTCAGGATTGTAAATTAGTTTAAGAAGTCAGAAAATATCCTGGGAGATGACAATAGCAAAATACTTTCATATTATTAGTTGATTTGTCCATGTAGTCACTAAGGGTTAGAATCAAAATAGTAGAGACTAGCATATATATTTGATCTACTGGTTAAGGCATCAGGGTAGAAATCATAGACTGTTAATTCTAGTTCTATACTAGGCACATGCCAGTTGGGTGACTTTGCCAGTCGCTTCCTCTCAACCCACGGAAAGAGGTAATGGCAGTGACATGCAGTCAGGGGAGGCAGGGGAGGCACAGCCTCACAGCTCTCATCATGAAAAGAAAAAAAATGTAAAAGGAAAAAGGCGAGTGCTGAGATGAGGCTAGCTAGCTGCTGCCTCACCGTGAAGGACTGCCTAACTGTTTAAAAAAGCCTCTAAAAAGCGCCCTCTACTATGAGGCAGGAGAACTGCCTGCCTCATCTAGTCTGACTTTTTAGGCGTTTTATGATCGCTCGAGCAGAGTTAAGCAAGGGTTAAAAGCCTGACTCAACTCTTCCCTTTTTCTTCCCTTCTCATCTGCGATACAGTGACAATAAAGGGCAAGCACAGAGATGTACCTTCATCTCTTCATTAATTTCCCTTTTTACAGGATGAGCCAACTTCCTGCTTCTTTTATTTTCTGGAGGTCTCACTCCTTTCTCCATTTCTGCCATTTTTAATTTAATTTTATTGTTTGGTGTGCGTGTTTGCATGTGTGTGTGGTGCACACGCGTGTGTGTATTTATCTACTTTGGTGGAGATGAAATGGTGCTGGTATTATTTGGGAAAAAGCTTTCGGGGGGAATGTTGTGGAGAGGAAGGGAGGGAGGACGGGGGTGGCTTTTAGCACTGATTTGTTTCCCTCTCTTTTCTCTCTCTCTCATTCTCTCCCTTCAGCTCCCTTTCATTTCTCTATCCCTCTTCCCCTTCTCTCTCTAATTTGTTTCCCTCTCTTTTCCCTCTCTCCCATTCTCTCCTTCCTGCTCTCTTTCATTTCTCTCTCTCTCTCTCCCCTTTTCTCTTTCATCTCTTTCTTGCGCGTGCAAGCAAAATATCCCAGGATCACGGGGGGGGGGGGGACAACAACTCCTTCCACTGCTCTGTGGAGAAGAGCCATGCTGTGCAGGAGACTCCTCAGTGCTAGACTCAAGTCAGTTGGCTCAGGAAGGAGAGGAATGGGACCGTGGCTCACGCTGACCTGAGTCTAGTGCTAAGGAGTCTCCTACACAGCGTGGCTCTTCTCTGCAGCGCAGCGGAACGGAGTTGCTATCCCCGCCACCGTGATCCTGGGGTATTTTGCTTGCAATGCCAAGAAAGAAATGAAAGAGAAAAGGGGAGAAAGAGAGAGAGAGAAAGAGAGAGAAATGAAAGAGAGCTGGAAGGAGAGAATGGGAGAGAGGGAAACAAATTAGAGAGAGAAGGAGGAGAGGGAGAGAGAAATGAAAGAGAGCTGAAGGGAGAGAATAAGAGAGAGAGAAAAGAGAGAGAAACAAATCAGGGGGAAAGAAAGGAAGAGAAAAGAAAGAAAGAAAGAAAGAAAGAAAGAAAGAAAGAAAGAAAGAAAGAAAGAAACTAACTTTCTCAGACCTATGACGAAAGCAATGGCAAGCTAGATCTCTTGCCAAGAAAACTGCACTTTGCTAGAAGGCACAAATTGGAAGCAAGTCTGATTTTTTAAAAAGAAAATAACAGATGGCAAAAAAAATGCATCTGAAAATAAGATTATTTATAATTTTGGATAACGTATTATATTGTCAAACTCAAAAGGTTTTTGATACTTAATTGTCGTCGTCATCATCATCATCATCATCATCATCATCATCATCATCATCATCATCATCATCTCTCTCTCTCTCTCTCCTCCCCTCCCCCTCAGAGGGACTGTCCTCCCTTGTGGAAAACACAACAAGGAATTCCTCAGCTCCTTGCTCCCCCCAAATCTCTTTTGCTGTTGTTGTTGGCCACTGGTGGTCACCGCATATGGTCCTCGGCGATACGCTCTTGCCTGCCTCCCCTTCGAAATGTGCAAGGACGGGACAAAATGGCACAGATCCTTTTATTAAAAACCCCTGTATTACAAAGGCATTTTAATAAAAAGATCGTGATGACGTCAGTGCCTCACCAGCCATAAACCTCACTGCACATCACTGGGTAATGGCAAACCATCTCTGAAAAACCTTGCCAAAAAAACAAAACAAAACTCAGGGACTTCTCCAGGCAGTCTCCAAAGAATCAAAAGATGATTGAACAGAAAAATAAAAACCCTCTGAAAGTTGAGTAGATCTGCCATTTTGTCACAGGTGTTGGAACACATCCAATTAAATTGGATTCACTTTAAAAGCGTCACTCATCTCTACGACTTCTGCAGACTATTCTAACATGTGAATCAAAATATAGTGGATCGTACCCCATATCCCTTTAGCTATTGGGATATGGCCATCGGTTCATTCTTAGTCCATTTTTCCAAGGTCGGTAAAATGATGACCCAGATTGTTGGGGACAATATGCCGACTCTGTAAACTGCTAAGAGAGGGCTTATATGAAGCAGTATATAAGTCCAGTGGTAAAATTCTTTTTTTTTTTACTACCGGTTCTGTGCGCGTGGCTTGGTAGGCATGGTGTGGCTTGGTAGACATCGTTTGGTGGGCATGGCAGAGGAAGGATACTGCAAAATCTCCATTCCCACCCCACTCTGGGGCCAGCCAGAGGTGGCATTGGCCAGTTCTTCGACCTACTCAAAATTTCCGCTATCAGTTCTCTGAACTACTCAAAATTTCTGCTATTGGTTCTCCGAACTACTCAACAATTCCACTACCGGTTCCCCAAACTATTCTAAATTTCCACTATCGGTTCCCCAAACTACTCAAAATTTTCGCTATCAGTTCTCCGAACTACTCAAAATTTCCACTACTGGTTCCCCGAACTACTCAAAATTTCTGCTACCGGTTCTCCGAACTACTCAAAATTTCCACTACTGGTTCCCCGAACTACTCAAAATTTCTGCTACCAGTTCCCCGAACTACTCAAAATTTCCGCTACCGGTTCTCCGAACTACTCAAAATTTCCGCTACTGGTTCCCCGAACTACTCCAAATTTCTGCTACCGGTTCTCCAACCTACTCAAAATTTCTGCTACCGGTTCTCCGAACTAATCAAAATTTCCGCTATCAGTTCTCTGAACTACTCAAAATTTCCGCTATCAGTTCTCCGAACTACTCAAAATTTCCGCTATCAGTTCTCCGAACTACTCAAAATTTCCGCTATCAGTTCTCCGAACTACTCAAAATTTCCGCTACCGGTTCTCCGAACTACTCAAAATTTCCGCTACTGGTTCCCCGAACTACTCCAAATTTCTGCTACCGGTTCTCCAACCTACTCAAAATTTCTGCTACCGGTTCTCCGAACTACTCAAAATTTCCGCTATCAGTTCTCTGAACTACTCAAAATTTCCGCTATCAGTTCTCCGAACTACTCAAAATTTTCGCTATCAGTTCTCCGAACTACTCAAAATTTCCACTACCGGTTCTCCGAACTACTCAAAATTTCCGCTACTGGTTCCCCGAACTACTCCAAATTTCTGCTACCGGTTCTCCGAACTACTCAAAATTTCCGCTATCAGTTCTCTGAACTACTCAAAATTTCCGCTATCAGTTCTCCGAACTACTCAAAATTTCCGCTATCAGTTCTCTGAACTACTCAAAATTTCCGCTATCAGTTCTCCGAACTACTCAAAATTTCCGCTATCAGTTCTCTGAACTACTCAAAATTTCCGCTACTGGTTCCCCGAACTACTCAAAATTTCTGCTACCGGTTCTCCGAACTACTCAAAATTTCCGCTATCAGTTCTCCGAACTACTCAAAATTTCCGCTATCAGTTCTCCGAACTACTCAAAATTTCCACTACCGGTTCTCCGAACTACTCAAAATTTCCGCTACTGGTTCCCCGAACTACTCAAAATTTCTGCTACCGGTTCTCCGAACTACTCAAAATTTCCGCTATCAGTTCTCTGAACTACTCAAAATTTCCGCTATCAGTTCTCCGAACTACTCAAAATTTCCGCTATCAGTTCTCCGAACTACTCAAAATTTCCGCTATCAGTTCTCTGAACTACTCAAAATTTCCGCTATCAGTTCTCCGAACTACTCAAAATTTCCGCTATCAGTTCTCTGAACTACTCAAAATTTCCGCTATCAGTTCTCCGAACTACTCAAAATTTCCACTACCGGTTCTCCGAACTACTCAAAATTTCCGCTACTGGTTCCCCGAACTACTCAAAATTTCTGCTACCGGTTCTCCGAACTACTCAAAATTTCCGCTATCAGTTCTCTGAACTACTCAAAATTTCCGCTATCAGTTCTCTGAACTACTCAAAATTTCCGCTATCAGTTCTCCGAACTACTCAAAATTTTCGCTATCAGTTCTCCGAACTACTCAAAATTTCCACTACCGGTTCTCCGAACTACTCAAAATTTCCGCTACTGGTTCCCCGAACTACTCCAAATTTCTGCTACCGGTTCTCCGAACTACTCAAAATTTCCGCTATCAGTTCTCTGAACTACTCAAAATTTCCGCTATCAGTTCTCCGAACTACTCAAAATTTCCGCTATCAGTTCTCTGAACTACTCAAAATTTCCGCTATCAGTTCTCCGAACTACTCAAAATTTCCGCTATCAGTTCTCTGAACTACTCAAAATTTCCGCTACTGGTTCCCCGAACTACTCAAAATTTCTGCTACCGGTTCTCCGAACTACTCAAAATTTCCGCTATCAGTTCTCCGAACTACTCAAAATTTCCGCTATCAGTTCTCCGAACTACTCAAAATTTCCACTACCGGTTCTCCGAACTACTCAAAATTTCCGCTACTGGTTCCCCGAACTACTCAAAATTTCTGCTACCGGTTCTCCGAACTACTCAAAATTTCCGCTATCAGTTCTCTGAACTACTCAAAATTTCCGCTATCAGTTCTCCGAACTACTCAAAATTTCCGCTATCAGTTCTCCGAACTACTCAAAATTTCCGCTATCAGTTCTCTGAACTACTCAAAATTTCCGCTATCAGTTCTCCGAACTACTCAAAATTTCCGCTATCAGTTCTCTGAACTACTCAAAATTTCCGCTATCAGTTCTCCGAACTACTCAAAATTTCCACTACCGGTTCTCCGAACTACTCAAAATTTCCGCTACTGGTTCCCCGAACTACTCAAAATTTCTGCTACCGGTTCTCCGAACTACTCAAAATTTCCGCTATCAGTTCTCTGAACTACTCAAAATTTCCGCTATCAGTTCTCCGAACTACTCAAAATTTCCGCTATCAGTTCTCCGAACTACTCAAAATTTCCGCTATCAGTTCTCTGAACTACTCAAAATTTCCGCTATCAGTTCTCCGAACTACTCAAAATTTCCGCTATCAGTTCTCTGAACTACTCAAAATTTCCGCTACCGGTTCTCCAGAACCTGCTGGATTTCACCCCTCTATAAGCCTAAGTGTTCTTGTTATTTCTATTCCAATGGGAAAGATTTTTTTTTGCTTAACAGATTTACTCCAATTTATTTTAATGTTGTTTTGGGGGAGGTCTCACACTATAGCTAGTAATTTGAAATAAGCCAAACTCAATACAAAAGAGAAGACGTTCAAGCAAGTGTGTTTCTATTTCAACTAACATGACAGTCCTTTTCTTGAAGCTAGTTACCTGTTAGCTTATAATCAACATGCAATTATTTCTTTTGTCTTTCGGCAAACAGTAATAATAAAGATTTCAAAATCCAGGGTACGGTGGATCTATTATTTTCATGGTGAGCATAAGCAATTAAGACGCGTACCGATGGGGGGAGGGAGAAAAACACTGCACTTGATACTTTGTCTTCTTTTTTTATCCGTGACAACGTGATTAAAATCAGAGAGATTTCTCCCTCCCCATTTTCTAATTTTTTAAAAAAAGTGTTTTAGCAGATGGGCTAAAAAAAATGCTCTGCAGAACCTTTGCGGTTTTTGTTATTGTTAAACAACAAAAGGAAAGGCACTTATTTCGAAGCTGCGGGGTCAGTGCTGACTTTTTCTGCTATTTAAAATCTAGCTCAGCGATTCACCCACATCTGCCCTGTTCCATTTTAATCAGCAAAGGTGCCCGGGATTGTCACGACTGATTTAAAATAAATAAAAAATAACTTTCCCACGTAGAGAGCTCCATCACGGCAAACAGAACATTGAACTCGAGTATTTCCTCTTAATGTTACATTTCCTTTTAAAAAATATTGTGAGCCAAGGCTGTAACTTACCTAACAGAATAGACAGTGTTAGAAGGGACCTTGGAGGCTTCTAGTCCAACCCACTGCACAAGCTGGAGACCTTATAACGTTCGGAACAAATGGCTCTCCAGTCTCTTCTTAAAAGCCTCCAGTGATGGAGTACCCACAACTTCTAAAGGCAAGCCATTCACTGTTTAATTGTTCTCACTGTCCTCTTAGTTCTAGGTTGCTTCTCTCCTTGATTAGTTTCCATCCATTGTTTTTTTTTTTGTCTTGCCTTCTGGTGCTTTTAAAAATAGTTGACTCCCTATTCTTTGTGGCAGCCCCTCAAAGTTTCAAATACTGCTATGATGTCACCCCTAATCCTTCTTTTCACTAGAGTAGACCTACCCAGTCCCTGCAAACGTTCTTCATATGTTTTAGCCCCTAGCCTAACAATTATCTCTGTTGCTTTGTTTCTCCACTCTTTCCAGAGCCTCAACATTTTTTTTTATAATATGGTGACCAAAGCTGGAATTTTCCAGAGCCATTCCCTAATTCCATCCATATGTTCTCTGGCATCAGTTCACCCAGAAAAGCCAAATATCCAGGTGCATCTTACTACGAAACAAAGGTAGTTCTCACATCATTTTTCAAATTAGAAATGTGATGTCAGAGATGATGGTCATTGCTGTGCAGAAAAAGTACCGCATTTTTTGGAGTATAAGACACACCTTTTTCTCCCCTGAAAGAGGATGAAAATTTGGGTGCGTCTTATACACTGAATGTAGCCCCACCCACCCACCAGCCCCAACCCTTTGGCCTCTGCCTCCCAGCAATTTACCTACTTGCAGCAAACGGGAATAATTAATTGATAATGATAATAATGATAATAATGTGTTCTGACCCCCCTTCTTCCCTCGCCCACACAGAACATGCTCCGGAACAATATTACTTTAACAGGGTTTATTGCACAGACAGACAGACAGATCCTTGGCAGTAAACCACCACGACAAGGCTCACAGACACGAGACACGAAAGCAGCTATCCAGCCTGCTATGTTTCCAAGACCAAACTTCTTGCAGAATTCCTTTGTTGACTACTGCAAAGGGTGTATCTCAGTCAATCCTTTTATAGCCTGAGGGGGAGTCCACTTAGCAGTAGCTGAGAGCAATTACCGCCGGTAACTGCGCCCTTGCTCCTTGCGCCTGTGGGCGCGGCGATAACAGGCATCTAGGAACTCCCTGCTTATTTCTGAATCACTGTCCCGTGACTCCTCCCCACTGCTCCAAGGCATGGCATCAGGAGCCCCCCTCCTTTGGCTTTCACCGCTGCTCCATGCCTCAGGCGCCTCCTGGTGGCCGACCAGACTCTCCGATCCCTGCTCAGAGTCAGAACCCTGCCCTGGGTCCTCTAGAGCTGACTCATAGGGACCCTCACTCTCGGAGTCTGGTGGCAGCTCCAACAGCTCCTGCTGGGCCACAACAATAATGTATACAATGTGTAGTGTTATGATAAGTAATAATTGGATATGAATATTGAATGGCACCCATGAAAGGAAGATTAGAAATACTTTTGGATTATATATAAAGGTTAATAAAAAAGAACTGTTAGATACCGTTAAGTCTTGATTATTAGGGGAAAATGTTATGATACAGGATATAGTTAAATAAAGGAGGGATAACGATAACAGCTTATATACAGGTATGGGTTCAACATAAGGAAACTGGATGTAAATTGTAAACAGTGATTTGGAAAGGTGGATTAGAAAACTTTGTTATTAAATATTATGGATGTTTAGCTAGAATAGGTTCATAAGGATTCAGTGTTATTGGAGGATTTTAGAAATAGTAAATGAAATGCCAGTATGTGGTTATGTATTAAATCTTGGTATATTTTATGATGAAGGACGTTTAAACAATTATAGTCAAATGAAAATGGAGGTATGATTATGGTAACATGTATAAATATCTGACTTAAAATACTTGAGTTAATATGAATTGTGTTTGTTGATTGTGGAAGAGATGCACGAAAGCCTTTTTGCAACCAACTGATACACTTTCTACAGCATGTAAAGAAGGATGTGTTGTGTCTGTTTTCAAAAATAATAATAATAATAAATATTTTAACAAAAGATTGGTATGCTTAACTGAAACACATTAAAAAGTTGTCCTGGTACCTAACATTTCCATGATACATGAAACACGATACAAAAGAACTCCAGTACTTGTGGGGCTGTCACAGAGAAGGGGGGGTCAACCAAAGCAGGACAAGGAGCAGGACAAGGCATTATAGGAAGATTATTAAAGAGCTATCTAACCTAGAACTAAGGAAAAATTAACAATTGCAAAGATAGCCAGGGAAATGGTTGAATCGAAGGAAACGGGCCCCTTGTCAGTCAACAGGAGTGCTGATTTACTACCAGCTTATTAGGTACCTAAGAGCGTAGGGCTTGGCAGCACAGCCAATCACCAGCCATCAACACACCAATCAACCAATAGGAAGGCAACACATAAATATGACTCGTAGAATAGTGCAAAGCATGTATTCCAATAGAGAGAAGTTCCCTGAAAATGGGCTCCAGCATGAATCCAATTTTATTTTCCTTTCACTGCAGCCAAGAGATTAAAAGACACTTGCTCCTGGGGATGAAAGCTATGGCAAATCTAGACAGCATACTAAAAAAGCAGAGACATCAACCTGCCAACAAAAGTGTGTATAGTCAAGGCTATGGTTTTCCCAGTTGCAATGGATGGCTGTGAAAGTTGGACCGTAAGAAAGGCTGAGTGCCAAAGAATTGAAGCCTTTGAACTCTGGTGCTGGAGAAGACTCCTGCGAGTCCTTTGGACTACAAGGCGATCAAACCAGTCAGTCCTAGGGGAGATCAAGCCTGATTGCTCTTTAGAAGGGCAGATCCTGAAGATGAAACTCAAATACTTTGGCCACCTAATGAGAAGGAAGGACTCACTGGAGAAGAGCCTCATGCTGGGAAAGATGGAGGGCAAAAGAAGAAGGGGACGACAGAGAATGAGGTGGCTGGATGGAGTCACTGAAGCAGTTGGCATGAGCCTAAATGGACTCTAGGGAATGGTAGAGGATAGGAAGGCCTGGAGGAATGTAGTCCATGGGGTCGCAATGGGTCAGTCACGACTTCGCAACAACAATGAATCCAATAACGTGGAAGATAAATCTCTGCTCTCAGTGACCAACCCAGATTGGATCTTGCAATATTATCCTGAGACATACTATATATATTTGACTTCATTTGTGATAATTTCTTGACAGTGAGAACAATTTTTCAGTGAAACAGCTTGCCTTCAGAAGTTGTGGGTGCTCCATTACTGGAGGAGGAGTTGAAGAAGAGTCTCATCAGCCATTTGTCTGGAATGGTATAGGATGTTCTGCTTGAGCAAGGAGTTGGACTACAAGACCTCCAAGGTATCTTCCAACCTTATTATTCTATGTTCTATTTCCTCCACCAAGTGGAGATTGAGAGATGTTCAGGCCTGGGTTGTCCTCCTCCACCCCACCCCAACTGAAGAACACTATGCAATTTCTAATGATGTCAGTGGTTGCTAGAATATGTGCTAAATGTTAGGAATCCTGATTTATCCAAATTACCGGTAAGCCTCGGTGGAGAGAAATTACAATTTCCAGCATTCCACCATGAAAAGTAGAGGCTTCCACTATAAATAGCAGCCTTTGAAAGATTTATCAGCCTCAGTAAACAAGAAATCCCTGTTGTTGTTGTTGTTTTTGTTGTTGTTATTTTGCAAAAAGCAAACTAGCTTTCTTTTCCTAGTCATCATCAAAATTGCTAGCCACTCTCTGGATTTAGATGCTTCCTTGTTCACAGGGATAGATGGACACCCACCCACCCCAATGGAAAACGTAATCTTCAAATATATGGTTGTGCTTGCATGGCTGTCTTCTCTTGACTTGCAAATGCCACCAATTCAACACGGAAGTCACTGATGGAGAAGCAACGTGGAATTGCTAAAATGCTATTTTGCCAGTCACTTTTGCTTGTCATGGAGCTCTCCAGGTGACAGGCTGTGACTTAAACATTCCTAGTGATATAAAAAAATATATATTTTCCCGTTCCCTGTTTCATTGTGCGATGTCCGCATCACTTTAAAGATGCTTAACCTTTGCTTTTGCAGACCCATTAGCACATACCTCTATGGAGAATCTTAGTCTTTCAAGTCATGGCTGCCCCAAAGGTGCTTTTTTTCAAGAGGCGACTGGACTTTTCTGGTACTTGTTTGTCTTATTTGTTTGTCTTATTTGTCAATAAGTACAAGGAAAGAAATATGAAAAACCCAGGAAAAAATGGCACACATAAAAGGATATAAATAAGCAAAACAAAGCCATAATCACATACAAAGAGTACATATGAATGGGGACAGTAGGACAGGGACGGTAGGCACGCTGGTGCGCTTATGCACGCCCCCTTAGGGACCTCTTAAGAAATGCGTAAGGTCCACGATAGACAGCTTAAGGTAAAAGGTATGGGGGTTAGAGGAACTAACAACAGGATCAGGTAGGGTGTTCCACACACTTACTATTCTATTGCTGAAATCATTTTTCCTGCAATCAAGATTAGAACGGATTACACTTAGTTTGAATCTATTGGTAGCCCTTGTCTTATTGCAGTTGAAGTGAAAGTTGTCATTAATAGGTAGGACGTTATGGCAGATTATCTTGTGCACTAAACGCAAGTCAGAACATAAACACTGTAGTTCAAGGTTATCCAGGCCTAAAATTTCAAGCCTGGTGGTATATGGAATTTTATTATGAGCAGAGGAGCTGAAGTTTTTCTTTGAAGACGTTTTGCTTCTCATCCAAGAAGCTTCTTCAGCTCTGGCTGGATGGTGGAGAATGGAAGGATCACGGTCAATAGTTCCAAGAAGGCTCCACACCCATTTTGCACCACTCAGGTGACCCTGAGGACACAGATCAACCTCCAGGTGCCCTCAAAGACTCTCTAAAAGGATGCAAATGACCCAGCTGTCTGCCTGGAGTATAAATCCTTCCATTCCCCACCATTCAGTCAGAGCTGAAGAAGCATCTTGGAGGAGAAGCGAAACGTCTTCAAAGAAAAACCCGAAGGTCCAAAAGTTGGGTTCAACTTTTGTGATCTTTTGACAAGCAAAGTCAACGGGGAAGCCATTTTATAACTTTGTTACTAACTTAACAACTGCAGTGATTCACTTAACAACTATGGCAAGGAAGGTCATAAAATAGGGCAACACTCACTTAGCAACTGTCTCATTAGCAGCATAAATTTAGGCTCAGTTGTGGTCATAAATCAAGGACTACCTGTATTTATTTTCATCCCATACAAACTTTGGGAATTTATGGAAACGAAACAGTTTCTGGCAGTGAGCAGAGTTAGCTTGCAATACTGCATTCTAGTCACATAGCTCTTCTTACTTCTTCTATAATACGTCACAAGGAAAACATCTACTGATCACCTTCCTTAACATGAGATTGAAATGGGATAAGGACAGGATATGAATTTTGATGGGTGACTAGACCAGAGGATTTGGCCATACGTCACAACCTGTTTTGGTTTTACACAGTGGTGGGTTTCAAAATTTTAAAGAACCTTTTCGGTAGGTGTGGCCTGCTTTGTGGGAGTGGCTTGCCAGCCATGGGACTGGGTGGGAGTGGCTTGATGGCCATGTGACTGGGTGGGCGTGGCCAACTTGTAAAATGTGGTGAAACTCACTTAACAACGCTCTTGCTTAGCAACCAAAATGTTGGCTCAGAAACTCTGGCATTTGAAGCACGCAAGACTTAAAGCTGTCAAGTTACAAGACCCTTGCACCCCTAACCCTTTAGAAAAAAAAACCAGGGGTGTTCAAACTTGACAGCTTTAAGACTTGTGGACTTCAATGCCCAGAATTCCTCCTCCAGTCATGTTGGCTCAGGAACTCTGGCACTGAAGTGTGCAAGTCTTAAAGCTGTCAAGTTACAAGACCCTTGCACCCCTAACCCTTTAGAAAAAAAGCCCCAGGGGTGTTCAAACTTGGCAGCTTTAAGACTTGTGGACTTCATCTCCCAGAATTCCTCCTCTCGCTCTTCATCTTGATGATGTGCGGACGGGCGGGGGGGGGGAGCTGTATATTTGTGGAACCTCTTCTATAGAAGAGGTTAGAACTGGCAGGAACCCACCCCTGGTTTTACATCAATGTTTTGCTTGGGTGCCTTCAAAGAGACGTGGCTTAACATCTAACATTAGTTGATTCGTATTCACATTATGGTTGGTGGCATAGTCAGACAGATGATTTTGGCCTTTTTATCCACCTATTGAGTCCTTCCCAAGCACTTGGGATAGACAGATGCAGAAGTGTGATGTTGCTAAAGGTATTGTTGCAGATGTATGCTTGCTCCAAGTAAAGTGTTTGGGAGCTTGACCGGTGATTTTACCAATGCCAATGGTATCCAAGTTTTGGGATTCTGCTGAAGGTGCTATTATTATTGGCATAATCTTTGCTTTCTTTTGCCATAGTTAATTATTATTTCTATGCTAGACAGTTTCAGTGGTCTTCCTTATCTCATCATTCATGATCAGTTATTGGAGAAAGAATAAAATCTTAGGCCGTTTGAATGGCTTGGCCTTTACTATATTTTTCTAAGAATTTGGCGTGGTGGCTAAGGTATCAGATTAGAAGCCAGGAGACTGTGAGTTTTAGTCTCACCTTAGGTAATAAGCCAACTGGGTGACTTTGGGCCAATCCCTCTTTTTTTAGCCCTAGGAAGTAGAAGGCAAGTTCAAACTACTTCTGAAACCTTCTTCTGAAGCCCAAGACAGGTAGTTTTCAGGAGTCAAAAACTGGCTTGAGGCCATAGAAAAGAATAGAAAAACACGCTATACTTTCTATACTTCTATATCCACTATTGGGGTAGATGTTGTTACGGATACAATATATATTTTAGGATCTTTTGTAAGTTTATTGCAGTGATAATCCTGTCTTTTTCTTCACCTCACTACTATTTTGCCAATACCCTCAAAGGTAAAGAGTACATAAACTAAGATTCTAATTCAGTAATTAGGAAAATATCCTGTTTTAACTCACACTTCTTGACTAAGCAGACTTAGTTCTAGGATTAGATCCAAACATTAGAGAAACCCACTTCAACTTAACTATCAGAATCCGTGTGTAATCAGCCTTATGTTGTTGGGATTTACTCAGAACTGAAATTTACCCCTCCTCAAATAGCCTCATGACCGGTGCTCATATTAAGTGGCTCAAGTTGTGACTAGTTGACTTCAGTAGTGGGATCTTGCCAGTTTAACAACCGGTTCAGTGATTGTGTGTTTTGCACATGCAAGCGCGCTCTGCGTGCGTGCACAGTTTTAACGAAACTTACCTTCCACGTTACTTCTGGGAAGTAACACAGCTGAGGGACGGCAATCTGCTCTGCCACACAAATCAGTTGAGAGGATATCAGTAAGTAAAAAGCAGGGGCAAGGGGGTGGGCCAAACTGATCGTTGCAGTGAACCGGTTCGCTCCCAGCTGATCGTCAGAGCTAACGGTTCACCCAAACTGGTCCGAACCGGCTGAATCCCACCCCTGGTTGACTTCGAATTGAACATTCCAGGGTATGTTTCTTTTCTCTTTAAACAAATGAGATTTCAATCTCCCAAAACCAAGAAAGATATGCAGAGCTACTTTTAAGCAGTTTCTTTATTGTTCCTTGCCTATAGATAGAAATCTTCCCAAACTAAAGCAACTGCTTGCATCATTAAAGATATACTCTGAGAACTTCTAGGGAGGAGCCTTCTTAACTCTCTGCCAACCAAGCTATCCAAACTTTTCTGTCTCTTGGTTCTTTAGAAAGCAGCCCTTCCCTCCTGGGAATCCAGACTCTATTCCACCACACAAACCAAAATCAGAAGATTGGTATGCTTAACTGAAACACATTAAAAAGTTGTCCTGGTACTAAACTTAAAACCTTCACCATAGGAATATTCATCCATCCGTGATGTCATTCAACTGACATCAGCTTCCTGCAGGGCTTGTTCAATCATGACTGTCAGTGGGAAGAAAGCTATGGACAGTCCTGCCTCATGTGAAAATCATCTCTCATCCTTTCATTCACACTTCATTAGAGAAATACTGTTGTGCATGTGTGCATGTGTGCTATTAAAAGCCTTCATCAGGTGAACGTTCTGGATTCATAACTCCTGAGTAAACGAGAGATTGTCCTACATTCATATTTTTTTAAAGAAAAAACATATATACTGTAGTTTTATTAAGACTTTTTAGCAAGAAGATGAAAGCTAACACATGCTAATAGAAAGTAAAGAATAAAAAAAGAAATCAAAGACAAAGAAAAACTGTGAGACAACAACAAAAAAGTTGAGGAAAAATGGAAAAGAAAGAAAGAAAAAAAAGATAAAGAAGGGGCTTCAATATACTTTACAGAAGTTATATGTACAATTATATTGTAACCTCTCCCTCTAAAGTCATAATGTTCTCTTTTTTTATATAATCTATCCTGTCTAATCATCAAAGTCATACTTCACAGGTTCATTTTTTTCCCCATTTTTACACAAAACGTCTATAAGAACGTTCCCGTCACCAACGATTGTAGATAGTGCCTCTTCTCTAGTCAAAGAAGTTAATATTTACCTCAGAAAAATCTGTCAATTTCACCAACCATCCCTTCATATTGAGGACCATCACATCTCTTTGCAAGAATAATTTCAACCCAGCAAACATATATTGAAATAATATTAGTACTTATGGTGCTAAGAAATTGGTATTTACTTCATGAGGGCAATGTTCACTTAACAACCATCATAAAAAACAATTGTAACATATGATTCCTTGATGTAGGACTGCAATGACCTATGACCAGTGGTGGGATTCAAATTTTTAAACTACTGTTTCTGTGGGCAGGGCTTTGTGGGCGTGGCGTGGCTTTGTGGGCGCAGCTTTGTGGGCGCGGCAGAGAAAGGATACTGCAAAATCCCCATTCCCTCCCCACTCCTGAGGGAAGGTTACTGCAAAATCCCCATTCCTTCCTCACCAAACTAATCTGATTTCCAGCTCCGTTCTCCTGTTCAGGGCAACAAGAGAAGAACAGCTGGGAGGCTGGGAGGCAGCAGGGGCGGAGCCAGCCTATTTGCCGGTTCTCCAAACTACTCAAAATTTCCACTACCGGTTCTCCAGAGCCTGTCAGAACTGGCTGAATACCACCTCTGCCTATGACCATAGGGCTCAATTACAGTCGTAAGTCGAGGAGCAGCTGTATAACAGTTTTGAGGTTCTTCTGATACAAGGAAGAGAGATTGGCATCAGTCAACATTGATCTCTGAGCCCTGACACAAGGAGTGAAAGACAGTTTCACTTTAGAGATTTCTTGCAACCCCGAGTAATATCTACAGAATATAAGCTGCACTTGAAATTTACTTTGCTGTCTCCAATGTGAAAGAGGAATATTGGATAGAGGCTATATGCAGACTTTGCTCCAAAGGACACAAAGAATAGGCTGGAAGGGTCTGGCAAACTGAAGCATGGGATTCTGAGGTATATTAAAAATCAGATAAATGCCCATCAATTTTGGTGAAAGAAGGTAATTTGCAGAAATTCACTTTTTTTTTGGGGGGGGGAAGGTGTTATCCACGGGGACACTTCTAAAGATCTCTGTATTGAAATTTCTTCAGATCAGGGTCCCAATTTTGTATAGATTGAAATTAAAACAATTGTTTGAAAACCAGAAATTTTCCATGAGTGCCTTAAAATAATATTATTTTTTAAAAAGCTCAGGTCCTCAGCATACTTTCAATGTTCTTATGTATTGTTTTAATGTTGCACATGGTATTTTAATTGCATGTCTGTAAGTCACGTAGATGTTGCCTCAATGAAATGGGCGGTGTATGTGTGTGTGTTTGTGTGTATATGTGTTTGTGTGTATATGTGTTTGTGTGTATGGGTGTGTGTGTTTGTGTGTATGTGTGTGTATGTGTTTGTGTATGTGTGTGTGTGTTTGTATGTATGTATGTGTGTGTGTTTGTATGCATGTATTTTTGTGTGTGTGTATTTGTGTATGTGTTTGTGTGTGTTTGTGTGTTTGTGTGTGTGTGTGTGTGTGTGTCAGCATAACTCTGGAACACCTCAAGCAATTTCAACCAAACGTTGTACACAGATGAACTTACCATCTGGAAACAAATACTGTGGGGGTAAGACACCCCTAACACCCCTTGGTGTGTGTGTGTGTGTGTGTGTGCTTGTGTGTGTGAGCTATTGCTCCAACTCAGCTCCACCACACATGTGCCTCCTGCAGGCCAGCTGATTTTTGGGGTCTCTACTGCGCATGCGCAGGGGGTGGGGTACATGTGGGAGATACACTCCTCCCCACAGCCCGTTTTTGCTCCCAGGAGGCTACAGGGAGGCCTACTAGGCCCATAACGGGGCACAGGGGGCAGTCGTGCCTGGGTGGCGGTGTGTGTGTGTTGTGGGGGAGTGTGTCACTCAACACTATAGCTTTAATTCAGTCCTTTCCCTGACTAATACAGGATTAGGATAAAGAAATACCCAGGCAACGCTGAGTTATCAGCTAGTAATAAACAAATACAAATACCAAATTCCTTAATTTTCTTAGGCTCTTTTGCTGTTTCAAAATGAAAAGAGATTTATGTGCAGTCGTACAGAAAGAAGAGGGATTAGTAAAGAGGGGAGGGGGGAAATCCCTAAAAGAAGAAAGCAGGACTTGGTTGATAGTCCACACAGAAAGCAGGCAGTGAGATTTGCTTCTGTGCAAGGATGAGACAGCAGGGCAAGAAGCAATGGGTGGAAGCTTGTTAAAAGAGAGATCCAATTTGGGACTTCTGGTTCCGGCTGCGGTTCACGACGGGCATGCCTTGATCGCCCCGTGCGCTCCTGGTGGGCTCCCCCTTGATCGGGGGGGGGCACAGGAAGCCTCGTAGGGGCTCCTGCCGAGGGGGCGGCATAGCAGGGGACCCCCTGTGTCGGCGGCAGCCTGGGGTGGCTCCCCGCATCTCCCTAGGCATCGGGAGGCAAAAGGGGAGGTGCTTCTGCATCTTCGCGTTGAGGCAGCAGGGCGAAACTGACGATTCGAAGGACGCAGTTGCAATGCGGTGAGATGGAGATTCCCCCCGTTCCCTTTTATGACTAAAGGAAAAACAAAAAAACTGTCAGCTCTTTAGAAAAAACTTTCAACCCGTTTCTGGGAAGTGTGACTGGAGGGAGGGGGATTTCCCCCCCCCCTTGGACAAGCGGCTTTAAACTGCTCTCTGCCCCCAGAGGAGGAGGGCGGGGAGCTCTGGAATGAACTCATGCTCATAGCAAACAGCAGGTTTATTTTACTGCAATTGTGAAAATGAGGTGATGATCGGTTTCTTTTTGAAAACTTTGAAAACTTTTGTTTTGTTGCCTTCTGATCCCGGAGCTGGCAGGGCAAGATGGCACACTTCCGTTGTCTTCATGCACCTTGAAATTTGACTCCACCCACAGAAACTGCTGGCATTTTGTCTTCGTCTCTGTGACACTCAGAGATATCTCTTGTTATATTTTATCCTGGACTTGGAACAATGGATTTTATTGCCTGGACTTAGAATTGAGAAAAGTTCTCTATTTGTCTGGACTCCCTGCCTTGTGATCTCTCTCAGTTATCCACCTTTACAACTGTTTCTTCTCTGTATTGACATAGTCACTTCTGAGCTTTTCTTACTACAATGCCACCCAAAAGACCACCACCTGGCTCTGCCCCAGCATCTTCAACGTCCAGCCCCAGTGGACAAAAGACACTAACATCTCTGTTTCATCCTAAGCCCGCGGAGGTGGACTTTCAACAGATGTTTCAACAACTCTTAAAGGGGCAGGAGGACTTGAAAAATCAATTGAAAGAAATGAACGAATAGCTCAGAGAGAACCAAAACCGAATGATTCAAAATTCACAGATACTGGAACTTTTGAAGGAGGGGACGGCTGAGATGAGGGGGGAGGTGAAGGGGGTCCAGAGAGAAAACCAAGAACGTGAGAACCATCAGATAAAAATGGAATTTGAAAGGATGTCTTTTTTCCTTAGATTTCAAAATGTAATTGAGGCTGATGATGAAGACCTGAGGGATATTATGACAAACTTACTGGCTGAATATATCAAAAAAGACAGACAACAGTTGGGGTGGGACATTGACCTGGTCTATAGAGTAAACTCAACATATGCCAGAACACATAACGTTCCAAGGGAGGTCCGCATTAAATTTCTCAGAAAGAATACAAGAGATGAGATTCTGAGTGCACAAAGGGGGCAAGCATTAAAATACAAGGATAGAGAAATAGCCATTCTGAAACAAATCCCAAAGAAAGTTAGAGATAAAAGAAAAAACTATTCGCTTCTAGCGAAGAAATTATACCAGAAAGGGGTGTGGTTCAGATGGCTTATGCCAGAAGGTATGCTAATATTCTGGGAGGACACCAGAGTTAGAAACTATGGAGGCTGAGGCCTTCATGGAAAAAAACAAAGTCTTCCTAGATAGACCTGATGACACTACACGGGACATACAGGACAGGGGAGGTGCCGGAGCCCTGCTGGAGGGGGGAGAGGAAGCAACATTGAGAAAACTCAGATCACAGAAATGAACTAGAAAATCTGTTTGATATAGAATGATTGAAATTATTTGAAGATAAAAGGTTATATGCTGACAAAATACTATTAAGTAGCAACAATTTAATGTATTAATAAATGAAAGTTATGAGAATGGGGGGGAGGGCCATTTCCTGCGTAATGTAACTGTCAAAATTTGTAACTTTATCCACCATCACTTTTCTTAATTATTTTTCCTAAAACCAATAAAAACTTTGTTTAAAAAAAAAGAGAGATCCAATTTAGAAGTAAGGAGAATTTATTTTTGGCTGAGAGCAATTAATCAATGGGACAGCTTGCCCCTCAGAGTTGTGGGTGCTCCACCATTGGATCTTTTCAAAAAGGGATTGGACAACCATTTAACTGGGATGGTAGAAGGTCTCCTGCCTTGAGCAGGGGGTTCAACTAGAAGACTTCCTGAGGCTCCCTCCAGCCCTATGATTCTGTGTTCTACATTCTAAGCCCAAAATGAACAATGATCTTATCTTGCAATAGCCATATTCTGGATTGGAAAGTAGCCTCATTTGGTTACCAACCTCATGGCAACCTAGAATCCCTTACATAAGCAAAGGAAACACCTAGGAGTACCGTCTAGGAGACAAGCAACTTAGGCTGCTATTTGCCCTCAACTTACAACAGTTATGAAAAAGGCAAATTCCATACTAGGGACCTTTCCTGTGGGACTGAAAATAAAAATACCGACATTGTAATGTCTATATACAAATTGGTGGTATGTTCACATACTATATACACGTGACTTCCGGGTTCCCCGGAGGACCGTTTTTTCCCCTCCGGAGCCTTCAGGGAAGCCTCCTGAAGGCCCCTGAAGGCTCTGGAGGTCGAAAATTGGCCCTACGGACAAACCATTCCTGAAGTTCCGGGTTCCTCATAGGTCCATTTTTTGCCCTCTGGAGGCTTCAGGGAAGCTCCTGAGGCCTCCGGGGGGCATCCGGGGGGGGAGTCTGCTTTCACCCTCCCCAGACTCCTAGAAAGCCTCTGGAGCCTCGGGAAGGTGAAAAAACTGTGGCAAAAGGGGTGTGTGTCGCTGATTGTGCACATGCGCGTGCTCTGGGGGGGGGCATGTGGCTAGCACTATGGGTGTGGCATGCCAGCGCACGACCCCCCCTGTGCTCCCCCTGCTTTTGGCATGGCAGCCAAAAAATGGGTTACCATCACTGCTAAATACAGTTCTGGTCATCATATTTGGAAACGCTGTAAGGCAGGGGTGTCAAACTCGATTTCATTGAGAGCTGCATCAGGGTTGTGTTTGACCTGGGGGGGGACATAATGGCATGGCCAGGAGGCATAACCAGCTCAATACCACTCATATTGGGGGCACCTGTGGTTGGCTGAGCACTCTGCCAGTGAAAACGGGCTCTCAAGCTCTGTTTTCGGTTGCAATGCCTTCCTGCATCCCTTTGTCAGAGAAAACGAAGCTTGAGGGGGCCACATGCAGCCCTCCCAAGTTCTGTTTTCACTGACAGAGGCACTGTGGGCCCGTCCTTCACTTTTTCTGTGTGTCCCCATGGGTCAGATCTAAGCACCCACGGGCTGGATCTGGGCCCTGGGTCTTGAGCTTGACACCCCCACTGCAAGGGTGAAATCCTCCTGGTTCGGCCTGGTTTTGCCGAATTAGCAGGAATGATTGGCATCACTTCTCTGAACTGGTGGCAAAAATCCCTGATGGCCCCGCCCATGCCTGCCTGGTCACCCTGTTGCCACTCACCTCTTCCGGCTGCTCGACATGTCCACCCAATCTGAAAGTTTCTCCCTCCATTCACAGCAGAGCTGCTGCAGCCTGTCCCTTTAAGATAGTCCCTGGGAGGGAGTGGGCCAAGGAGGACCATAAAGGAAGAAGCAGCTCTGCTGTGAACAGAGGGGAAAATGTTCAGATTGTCTCTGCCACAGAATTCAACGTTAAATGCAGAGGAGGCAATCTGAATGTTTCTCCCTCCGTTCATAGCAGAGCTGCTGTAGCCTGTCCCTTTAAGGTAGACCCAAGGAGGGAGGGGGCAGGGGGAAACCATAAAGAGATCAGCAACTCTGCTGTGAACAGAGGAAGAAACATTTGGATTGTCTCTGCCACATAATTCAACGTTAAATGCAGCAGAGACAATCCCAACGTTTCTCCCTCCATTCACAGCAGAGCTGCTGCAGCCTGTGCCTTTAAGATAATCCCCAGGAGGGAGGGGGATGAGGGGGATGACCATAAAGGGAGCAGCAGCTCTGCTGTGAATGGACTCACACACATATTTTTTCCTACTGGGTTCTGTGGGTGTGGCTTAGTGGTAATGGGGGCATGTGACTGAGAGGGTGTGGCCATGAGTGACATCGAGTTGGCCACGCCCACACAGTCACAGGACCACCATCACCAAGCCTTGCCGCAGAACTCGGTAGTAAAAAATTGCCCTGCTGTAGAAGATCTGTAAAAATGGCAGAAGAGGGCAATCAAAATTAGGAGCTTCAAAGAGAAAGCTGGATCGCTTGAGATTTGAAGAGGACTAAAGGAGGAGATGACTGAAGGGTGTAAAATCATGCATGGCACGGATAAAGAGAAAAGGTTCCCCCCCCTTTTTTTTTTTCTTCTGGAAAGATTAGGACTGAGGCCATCCAGTGAAGCTAATTGAAAGGAGATTTAGAATAGACGAAAGAAAGCCTTTCTTCACACAGTGCATAATTAACTTGTCAAATTCATTAGCACAAGATACAACGATGGCCACTAACTTGAATGGCAATAAAGAGGGACCTGATGAATACATGGAGGACCGGTCTATCCAGGGTGATTAATCTTGAAGACCGTGTTGCCTTCAGGTTAAGGGAAGCATCTTTGTAAACATCAGTTGCAGGGGAACAATATCAGCAGTAGGACAGTTGTCAAATTGTTTCAGTACGTGATACACATTTAGTAAATTGAAATAAATTAATATGTCCTCCATCTTCTCTTTGTGAGCTGGCTAGGGAATTCGGGAAGTTGAAGTCCCCAAGTCTTAATGTTGCCAAGGTTGAACATCCCTGGTTTAATGTAACGCTCTCTACATGGGGCTCCCCTTGAGATGCACCCGGAGACTGCAACTGGTCCAGAATGCGGCCGCACGGGCAATCATGGGGAGAACGAGGTTCTCCCATATAACACCTCTCCTGCGCGAGCTGCACTGGCTCCCTGTGGTCTACCGGGTGCGCTTCAAGGTGTTAGTTACCATCTTCAAAGCGCTCCATGGCACAGGACCTAGCTATCTGCGGGATCGCATTCTGCCCCATACATCCCTGCGACCAATTCGCTCTCACAGAGAGGGACTCCTCTGGGTGCCGTCCACCAGGCAATGTCAGAGGGCGGCGCCCAGGAATAGGGCCTTCTCTGTGATGGGCCCAGCCCTCTGGAATGACCTCCTCCCAGATATCAGGACAACGACCAATCTCCGCTCCTTCCGCACGAAACTCAAGACCCACCTGTTCCAACTAGCCGGCCTGGCTTAACTAGAACTTTCTAACCTCCCTGGTAATTTTAATATTTTAATATTTTATATGTAAATTTTGGGGTTTTTAACTGTTTTAATTGTTTTAATTTATTGTTATTTATTTGAACTTGACTGTTAAATATTGGTGTTACCTCCTCCATGCCACACTTGTATTTTGATTTAATTGTACGTCGCCCCGAGTCCCTTTGCGAAGAGGGGGCGACTGATAAATCAAAATAGATAAATAAAAATAAATAAATAAAATAAAATAAAATGAGTGTTCTTGGCTGCTATTCTTGTCATTTCTGTGGTTTCTAACTCTGTTTTTAATTGGTTTTTTTAAAACTATTTTCATTGTGTAAGACATCTGGAAAGTAGCCCTAGTCAACAAATGAATCCCAGCCATGAAAATTGACACCGGACCCAGAACAACACAGGACGTAACCACCAATCACCCTCACCAGACTCAAACCCAAACCCATCCCATAGACCGAATGCAACCACCATCCAGAAGCCAAACCACACCGGCATCACCAACTGCTGCACCCCCCTCTGACCCCCACACAAAGCAACACATGGCCAGACCGCAAACTCGGAGCCAAACCAAAGCCTGGGGTGTTATACATTACATCACAGAACTCAAGAGGTTACAACACAACGGCTCAGGATATTGCAATGCAGCCAACCCTCCAGGAGGTTGCAGCACAGGGCTCATGATATCACTACAATGGAGCTCAGGAGGTCATGATACAGCCCATTACTCAGGTTGTTACAACACAAAAGAACAATAGGCACACAGCCAGTACCTCAGCCACACAGGATGTCACAAAACAGCAAACATCAACTCCATCAACTAATCAAGATGTTACAACACACCCAACTAATCCACTTACAGCAACACAGTCAGCACTGCACACACACCCCACCAATATTTATAGAGGGACGGCAGCTCCTATCACGCTCTTCTTGAACAGGCACGAGGCCGAAAACACCAGCCTGAGGATGACGAGTGGGACCTCGTCGAAACATCGCCAAGATACTCTCAATCTTACACGGGAAAAGACCCGAATACACCAAAACCTGTGTGTGTGTGTGTGTATACACACACACACACACGTATATGTATATGTATGTATATATACATATATAATCTTCCTGCATATTGGAACAAATATATTATGACCAGGGAGAGGAACTTTTTTTATGGTATCTTCTGGGAGTTGATCCAAGCCTAATCTGTTTTAAAGTTACTGAGGCTGAGGAACACAACTCTAGAGATATGGTGTGTTGTAGCGATTAAGACTAGGCTAGCACTTTGATTCAAGTCAAACGCCCGAACCAGAGAGAACTGGCTGAATACCAACTCTGGTCATGTCACTTTTTTTCAATGCTGTTGTAACTTCAAACGGTCACTAAGCAAATTGTTGTAAGTGGAGGACTACCTGTACGCATTGTAACTAGTCAGAAGATGCTTTGGAAAACAGATCAGCCTATGAATATTTGAAATAAACACCCTATCCAAAAGGATCAGGAAGACTGAGGGCCTAATTACTGCAATCCCTAGAGGGATTTTTTTCCCCATTTTGTTCAAAAGAATCTGAAAAATGTAACCGCTTTTCTGATCCTCAAGTAACGAATGGTTGCAAGTGAGATAATTAATTAAGCAGAGCTGATAACTGCCCCAGAGGGAGATATCAGAGTGGCTAGGCCTGAGTGGAGTAAGAAACTGCAGCTAAAAATGCAATTTAGAATTTATATCTGGGGTCATGTGGGGTCAAACCGGACTTAAGTGCTTAGTACTTTTTGTTTTTTCCCCCCCTGAGGCTACAATACAAAAGAAAATTGCAAGCAGGAGGTTACTCTTGGGTATTAGCCCCAATTCTAATGGAACCAAACAGCCCTCAATAGTTAACACACACTCAAAGCTTTTAAGCAGCAAAAACATCCTACATGGCAGTATCATAATTCAGTTTTTCCAGGGGACAATTTTCCATAGGACAAAAAAAAAATGTGAAGGGGAAAAATAAACTGAAACAAAACACACCTGGGAAGGAAATAGATACAATCTCCTTTAAAATGATGGTGATGATATTAATATTATTATAATATATTATAATTTATATTTATTATAATATAATAAGGAAAGAAGTAATTGAGAAGAGAGCTGAAAATTGGAAAAGCAAAGCTATGTGTGGCCAATACTTGAAAAGTATTGAAGGCAAAGCTGACCAAAAACTTACTTGGAACTGGTTAAGATCAGGAGTACTGAAAAAAGAAACAGAAGGCTTTATTTTTGCAGCTCAAGAACAAGTCTTAGCCACAAACTGCATGAAGGCAAAAATTCAACATGTTACCACCAACAGCAAATGTCACCTCTGTAATGAGAAAGATGAGACAGTTGACTACTTGAAAAGCGGGTGCAGCAAAATTTCACAAACTGACTACCTTCAACGCCATGACTGCGTTGCTAAGATCATTCACTGGAAATTGTGCCAAAAGTTTGGATTTGAGTACAGCAAAAACCACTGGGACCATCAGGTTGAGAAGGTTTTAGAGAATAAGAAAGGCAAAATCTTGTGGGACTTCAGAATCCAGACTGACAGGCACTTGGCCTACAACACACCTGACATAACAATAATTGAAAAGAAAAAAGTATGGTTCGTTGACATTGCAATACCTGGTGATGCACGAATTGAAGATAAACAGGAAAAAAAATCACAAAATACCGGGACTTGCAAATTGAGGTTGAGCGACTGTGGAAAAAGAAATCAGGTGTTGTCCCAATTGTAATTGGAGCCCTTGGAGCAATACCTAAAGGGCTACTCGCTATTTGGAAATTCTAAATTTACCTGACTTGAACATTCTGACTCTACAAAACACCACCCTACTTGGAACAACTTATATCCTCCCACGTTACCTTAACCGTTCCTAGGTCCTTGGTTAGGACTCGAGCTGTTGAGCTACCAACCAGCCCCAAAGGCTGTGAGTCTCACCAAAGATTAAGCACGATGATGATGATGATGATGATGATGATGATGATGATGATGATGAATAGAAGAGAAAGAACTGGAGAAGGCAACAAAATTCCAAAGGTCTACAAATAGAAATAGAACATCTATGGCAAAGGCAAGCAAGGGTAGTACCAACAGTACTAGGTGACTTGGGTGCAGTCCTAAAACAACTGGAGCACCACTTGAACACCAAAGGTATTGACAAATTTGCCATCAGTCAATTGCAGAAGGCGGCTTTACTTGGAACTGCTTCCATCCTGCAATGATATCTGTAATACCATCAAATATCCAGATTTGCCTATCCCAGGTCCTTGGTAAGGACTCGATAGGTAAACAAAAATGCCTAACCCAGACTGAACATCTGGCTGACTGTGTGATGATGATTATTATTAATAATTATAATAAAGAAGTCTGAGAATGAAGACTGTCTAACTAAACTCCATCCTTTGATTGGTATTGAAAAATGGCAGTGACACCTTGAAAGGACAAATAACTATCCTAAGGCAGGGAAATCTGGCTTTATAATAATGTGTTTTTGATTGCACAGTGCATATATACTGTATACTGTGGATGTATATTATTTTTGCCCTCTGCTGGCTTCAGCTGCAGGAAAATAGCCAAGATAAAAAGCAGTTGTTGTCTTTGTTCATATTCCTTTTCTTTCTTTATTGACTGAATCTTTCCCTCATTAAGGCTTGTACGTATCTGGATTTCTAACCTAAACAAAATTTCTAGCGAAGTAAAAATACTGCCATGGGGAAGTGATTATAGCAGTTGGCTGGAAAGGGGGAATTTATAAATGCGTAGAGGATCTACTGGTGATCAATAGCCATGATAATTAAAAGTAAGTTTTGTGTTCAGAGGATTCTTTCTCTTTTCTTGATTTTTTCTGATTGGCCACTGGTAACCATCGGAAGCTGAACTCATAGAGATTCTGTTCTGATTCAGTAGTCTTCTTCTTCTTCTTCTTCTTCTTCTTCTTCTTCTTCTTCTTCTTCTTCTTCTTCTTCTTCTTCTTCTTCTTCTTCTTCTTCTTCTTTTTCTCCTCCTCCTCTTCCTCCCCTCCTTCTCCCCCTCATCCTTCTCCTCCTCTTCCTCCTCCCCCTGCTCCTCCTCCTTCTCACCTCCTCCTTCTCCTCCCCTCCTCTTCCTCCTCCTTCTTCTCCTCTCCCTCCTCTCTTCCTTCTCCTTCTCTTTCTCCTCCTCTTCCTTCTCCTCCCCCTCCTCCTCCTTCTGTGTCATTCCTTCCTCTAAAAAAATATGTTTTGGGTCCTTTGAGATGGCCGTGCCTCATGGCAGGAGATAGAAGTTCTTGCAATTTTTTAAACAAGATTTTTAGAAGTATTTGCCATGCCTTCTTCCTAGGGCTGAGAAAGAGAGACTGGCCCAGAATCACCCAGCTGGCTTCGTTCAGCCGGCTTGGACTGGTTCAAGCAAACCTGTAGTGCTGATGATCAGCTGGCACTGCCCACCCACCTCTGCTCTATCCTGTCCTTTATTTCCTGATTTCCAGCACATCTGACCCCCCCCCCAGCTGTTTTACTTAACATTGCTGAATTGGAAGCTGAGCTTCTAAATGCTCCATTTTCAATGCAAGCACTTTAGGCTTGTGTCAACTCTCTTTAATAGCAAATGTAAGAGTCAGACATCTTTCTTGTCTTCTCATCCCATCACATGACAACACTTTTTTTTAACAGATAGATTTACCATTACTGTTGGATGGGATATCTTTCAAAGCAATCCATGTGTTAGGGAGGAAGGAGTCACCTCCTTTATGTCTCTAGGATGGGTCTGTCATTGCTAGTCTAAATTTCATGAGGATGTGGGTACTAAATGAGAAGCGGGTCATAGAACTTCTTGAAACTCAATCCCCCTTCTTTTTTCTCAATCTCCCCCACACAAAGGCACAAACAAGCACAAACACACACATATAAACACATCCAAGACACGACTTACGAAGTCTCAAGAGATCAGAAAAGTTAAGATCATTGTTGTCATGATGGATATGCATTATGAGCTGAAACTCAGCATTAGTATTAGCATAGCATAGAATAGAATAGAATAACAGAGTTGGAAAGGATCTTGGAGGCAAGAAACCCTACACTATTTCAAATAAATGGTTATCCAATCTTAAAAAAACTTCCAGTTGTTGGGGCTTTCACAACTTCTGGAGGCAAGTTGTTCCACTGATTAATTGTTCTCACTGTCAGGAAATTTCTCCTCAGTTCTAAGTTGCTTCTCTCCTTGATTAGTTTCCACCCATTGCTTCTTGTTCTACCCTCAGGTGCCTTGGAGAATAGCTTGACTCCCTCTTCTTTGTGGCAACCCCTGAGATATTAGAAGACTGCTACCATGTCACCCCTAGTCCTTCTTTTCCTCAAACTAGACATACCCAGTTCCAGGCATTGTTCTTTATATGTTTACAACCATTCTTTATATGTTTAGGGCCAGCAATCTTGAGTTTTCGAACATCTTAACCACTACACCAAACTGTCTTTCCGGAATACATTGATTCCAAAAATTGTCATCTTGGTCAAGCTGAAGCATTAGCATCTTTAGTTGACCCACTCCACATCCTCATCCTGTTACCGTTGCTGGAATAGGAAGTCTACCTGTAGCCTAACAACTATTCTGTTTCACCTAATGATACTTGGTTGACATGGATGAGGGACCTCCAAACTTTCCCAGCCAGCTTTTCTTTTAACAGATTATGACTGACAGGAAAAAATATAGTTCTTGTGAAGCCACAGCTAAGCTAATAATAATTCCCCCAATGCTTTCCTCCATTGGTGGCGAGAAGGTGCAAAATGATATGTGGAAAGAAGGAGTAAAGGTGTTTCATTATCAAACCATAATGTGCTGCTAATAGATCCCATCAATCACTATAAATATAATTGCTGACGATTACATATAATCAGTTATTCTCATTCACGACTGGGAGCTGGAGGCAATGCAGCTTTAGCTATTTTTGATGCCAGAGGCCTCAAATATACAAGTATACAATATATATATACTTAACATTTAAAATGCCTACACCTGATTTTTGAATTTTCACATGAATTTGGCAGGAAGTAGATTTCAGGTTTTAGCTGCAGCAGAAATCATGCCAGAGTTAATGCTATCTCCAAATGAAGTCTGACTAGCATTTAACCTTCCAATGATCCATAGTTCACCTTTATCATCTTCATCAATATATTTTTATTTAGTGTGTCCTGAAATGACCCTTGAAGGAAGGAATGGTGTATGTTACAAGATCCTTTCTTTATCAACTGAAGGAGAGGAGAGTTGAGGCCAACTTCACATTGAGGGAAGCGAGTTGTTCCAGGAACAACAGCAGTTCTCAGTGTGTAAGAGTAGTCTAGCTAGCTTCATCCTGAAAAAGAAGTATTTCACGAGAAGAGTTCTCCACTCCTCTGCTCACAATAGAATCCCTTACACCACCAGGCTGGAAATTTTGGACAACCTGGAACTATGCCTGCCCAAGCATAAAATTGTCTGCTACAATGTCCTACCTGTCAACAACTACTTCAGCTTCAACCTCAATAATACGGGGGCAAACAATAGATGCAACCTCAAGGTAAATCGCTCCAAACTTGATTGCAGAAGATATGACTTCAGCAACAGAGTGGTCAATGCCTGGAATGCTCTACCTGACTTCGTTGTTACATCCTCAAACACCCATAACTTCAACCTCAAACTGTCTACTGTGGACCTCACCCCATTCCTAAGAGGTCCGTAAAGGGGGTGTGCATAAGCGCACCAGCAAGCCTACCATCCCTGTCCTACTGTCCCCAATTATTTATACTCATTTCATTTGTTGATGTCCATGTTTACACTTATATCTGTTATCTTGTACATGTTTGACAAACTTGCATTGTCATCCTTCAGTCTCAAGAGACACTGGTATCATGCTCTGGAAAGAGGCCCTAAAGCAGCAGCTGGTGTGACTAAAGAAGCCAATTCGAGAGTGGCAATCGGCTTGACAAACTAAATAAATAAAAATGAAATAAATAAATCCCATTTTGTTGAAAAGCCTTCATTTTGTTCACTTTTTTAAAGACGTTTTCCTTTTTGACCTCTCATTCTTGAGCTTCTTTTCCTTGTCCTAAAATTCCTGGAAGGCCAAGTGAAAACCTTATCAAAGGACATGCTCCATCTTGAATGGAGAATTAGTTAGAATGTGCTTATTTCCTGTTTCAGGTTGCAGATAAATTAACTGGAAAGTTTTGCATGCTTAATTACCAGCCTTATCTGTTAGAGACAGAAGGACGAGGGCTGTAATGTTTTAAAAAGAAACCCACCTTCTGGGAAGACCATCCTCTACTAGGGGTGTGAATACTTTGTTGCTTGTGGCCAATTGCTTGTAAATGATCACGTGCCTGGGCTTTTCAACAGTTCATGGAAGCTATGCTAATTTGTGCTCTTGGTTTGTGGTTTAGTCCCCTGAGCACACCTTTTTTGTGCCGAATAGAATAAACAGGTCTGCAGTTTCTTGTCTTGTGTGATAATTGGCACCAGGGAAGGATAAATGCAGCCTTTGGCTGGGCCAATCAACAGCTTGGGCAACAACTTTACAATTTTTTTTTAAAGTGATGTTTAAAACAAGAAAACAGTGTGGGAAGCCACCCAATCTCCTAGAAGAATGAAATCTTTTGAGGAATATTTTTAAAAAGGCAGCATAAAACATTTCCCCTAAAAGACAAATAAAAAAAAAATCTTAAGGGAGACAGAAACTCAGAGCCCCAGGTCCCTACCCCTCCTAAGTAGATATTTGGTGCCCGTTGAGAAGGACTGGGCCAGCCTATCTACAAAAGAAAAGACCTTCAGCTCCAGGATGAAGAGATTAAGACATGACCCTTGAGGACATAATAGGATTAACCCACTAAAACACAGAGCTCAGTACATTGCACAATCTCCTAAGGACATTGTGTCACCCTCAGAAACTTCAACCAAACCTGGGAGCTCAACCTATAGAGCGGGAATGGTTTTCTCTTACCTTTGCTGCTGGTTCGGAACTGGGAGCTTGCGCGGGGTGCTTCTGGCATGCACAGAACCTTCTGCACATGCGCAGAGCTTCCGGGATAATGTCTGGTTGGGTGGGCGGAGCCTCCTGCCTCCGCCGCTACCGGTTCACCTGAACTAGGGTGACCAGTAGAATACCACCTCTGCTACAGAGCCAGCTATGATCCTATAAGAGCCAATAGAATGTATGTTCTTGCACAGGAACAGGAAGCTCAAAGGTATAAAAGCCACTCACTCTCAACACTATCTCTACTCAGAACCTATGTGGTTCTGCTTCATCATTAAACCGTCTTTCCAATCAACCTGCATGTTTCCGGTGTCTTTCTCCCTGCTTGGAACGGAACCAGATGGATGTTTCTTTCAACAACAACATACACGTAACATAAACTGGGAGACTGTGAGTTCTAGTCCATCCTTAGGCATGAAAGCTAGCTAGATGACTTTCGGCTTGTCATTCTCTATCAGCCCAACTCACCTCACAGGGCTAGTTGTGGGGAAAAGAGGAGGGAAAAAAGTACCATATTTTTCGGAGTATAAGACGGGTGGCAGGGTTTTGGGAGGCCAAAAATGCTGTATTCAGTGTATAAGATGCACCCAGATTTTCACCCTCTTTTTTGAGGGAAAAAGGTGCGTCTTATACTCTGAAAAATACAGTATATTACACATGTTCACTGCTTTGAGTTACTTTAATAAAGGTGGGGTGAAGATCAAATAAATACATACATACATACATACATACATACATACATACATACCCCCAAAACAGCAAAACCGGCAAGGATAATTAACCAGAGGAGAACAGAGAAAAAGAAGAAAAGGTTGGCAAAGGATTGAGTGAAGAGCCAAGCCTTTAGGATCCTTTAAAACACAAGTGTGAACTCAAGAGAAATTTTATTCTAGAGCGAAAGGCATTGTGATAGAGAAAAAGTCAATTTCTGGGATCCCAAATGTTGATATTGCTTCATTGAAGGAGTCCAGAGCATGCCAACCCTTTCAGACCAGATTGGCTGGGCAGATCCTTTGGCAGACAAGTGGTCCTTTGTGTCAGGGTCCCAAGTAACACCCCCAACGAAAGAAGACGCTGAGGCTTGAGTTTCCTCAAAGTTCTATTTTATTAGAGATGTCATATCGGCCCATCTGGGAAAACCCGAATCTGAACGTTTCCAAGTTTTCCCCACCCAAATGAAAGTCCAAGCCCCTGCCCAGCACCCACATGTCCATCACATGGTCCAATCAGGCATCTTCCAAAACTGGAGATGCCTCCCAGGCACCTCATTGCAGCTGCAGGGGAAGATGTCCTTGACTCTCTGAGAAAGGAATGTTATTTTGACTATATATCTCCCATGCTCCATATAATCCCCCCTCCTATTTTCCTACAGTAGAAAATGTGGCAGGCCTGAAGGCCCAAATGTGAAGATGGCTTCCACGTTTGACACTTTGAACATTAAGACCCTGTGTCATGTAGGGTTATATAAATACTGACCAGCAGCACCCTGCATTGCGCTTAAAAGCTAAATAATAATTAGTGCTGTTCATGAAGCACAGATTTACACTGTTTCAGAATTACATAATTATTCTGGCATAAGAGTAAGCAACTCTCATAAACTCTGGTAAGGCAACAAATAAATCCTTTAATATCTGTTGTCTTCTGCATGTCATAGGATGATAAGGCATTGCTATAGAACACTCCTTCCTAATTTTATAAAAAGGAAAAGATTTGATATGCAAATTACTGTGCTCCTGCAGCTTAGCTGCCCCAGATTGGTTGTATTTTCAATTTTCTTCATGCTGGCTGATGAACATGAGAACTGATGTCCAACAGATCTGGATGATACAAGAGGGAAGGCCAAGTTACTGGGTATTTTTCTCTTCAAAAAAGCAATTATGTCAATCTGAATGAGTGAATTTGTTTAGCAAAAATAATTCTGTAGCAAAGACTGAAGAAATGAAAACATATATTTGCAATAAGCAAGTAGAATGTCTAACTATCATCATCTATATTTATCTCTATCTCTATCTATCTATCTATCATCTATCTATCTATCATCTATCTATCTATCATCTATCTATCTATCTATCTATTGTCTCTCTCTCTTTCTGTCTCTCTCTCTCATGTCAAACTCGAAGTGTCACGTTGTCGCCATGTGATGTATCACAACTTTTTCCCCTTTGCTAAATTGGGGGGTGGGCATGTCCAGCACACATCTGGCCCACAGGCCATGAGTTTGACACCCCTGCTCTATCTCTATCTCTGTCTATCTGTCTTTCTGTCTGTCTGTCTGTCTGTCGGTCTGTCTGTCTGTCTATATCTGTTGTCTACCTCCCATTTTGGCCTGATTTTGTAGCCTTAAATAATCTTTTTTTTATTAAAAGTTTTTTTTTATTTTAAATTTTCAAAACAAACACAACACAAAGAATCCTCCTTCTTTACATACTGTAGAAAGTGTATCAGTTGGTTACAAAAAGCTTTCGTGCGTCTCTTTCACTGTCGTCACAAAATTCGTATTAACTCAAATATTTTAAATCAGATATTTTTTATACATATTACCATCATCATACCTCCATTTTCATTTGACTATAATTGTTTAATTATTTCTAATATCCTCCAATAACACTATATCTTTATGGCCTATTCTGACTAATCAATAATATTTAGTAACAAAAATTTCTAATCCTCCTTTTCAAATCACTGTTTACAATTTACATCCAATTTCCTTATGTTGTACCCATACACTTATACATTATCATCATCCCTCCTTCATTTAACTCTATCCATTATCATAGCATTTTTCTCCCCTAATAATCAGAACTTAGCTAAATTCAACTTAGTTCTTTTTTATTAACCTTTATATATAACCAAATAATTTCTAATCTTCCTTTCATAGGTACCATTCAATATTCATATCCAATTACTACTTGTCATACCAATGCAGATATATACATTATTATCATTATCAGTTGTTTATTTAACCATATCTATTGTCACTAAATTTAACTAGTTTTAGATTATACACTTTCATCTATCAACCTGTAACTTTCCAGTAGCAAAACAATCTCATGTCTTCTGCCATTTGTGGTATCAGTCCTCTAATCATCTCCTTAATCAAATTTGTATGGATTCCTCTTTGCAACTCATTGCTTATTGAGTCTCTCATGTAATTTCGATGCCCTTCTTCTGTTTCCTTGATCAGCTTATCTTTAATTGTCAGTGGTGTTATCAATGGTGTTGCTAATAATTTTTTTTCTTTAAATCCATAAATTCTTTTGTTTTTTCTTCTTCTGTTTCTTGCCATCTGGGGTAAAGTTCCCTTCCATTTAATTCCTCTTTCCATATTCCATTCTTTCCATTTCCAGACACAAACCAATCACCATAGATATCAGCGGATTTGATTTCTTTATGGTCATTTTTCTCTTTGGTTATTAGGACTCTAACCTCCACTTTTTCCACTTGATAAACATCTCCAACTTCATCATATTTTACTGTTAGATGCTCTAGATTTCCCAACTTCTTCTCCATCTTCTCAAATGTGTTTTATAATTTCTGAATTTCAAACATTATCTTTTGCAAACTTAAAGCTTCTTTCTGCTGTTGTAGTTGTGCCATAATTTCCAGCTGACAAATACTGCTGCTCTGGCTTGAAGGATTTTTACAAGGTTAAACATAAATTCACAGTAAAATCTTCTTTTCACTTTCTCTGGTTAGACATATAATTCAAAAGGACACCTGTGTAAACAATTCATCCTTTGGTTCTTATCACTCTCTATAAACAAACTGTGAGACTTTGAATTGCCAAGCCAGACTGTTCAGTGAGAAAAGTGAAAGTGTTTTCTTCCCAATACCACAAGCCTCCAGCCTCCGAGCAGCAGCACTAACGTTCCCTCTGTTGTCAGAATTCTCTTTGTTTCCTTCTTTTCTTTTCCTTCTTTAATATTCCAAGTTAAAAAAAATCGAATTCCTGAGTAAAATAGAGGAGAAAAAGAGGAAAACACACGTAGTAATGAGGAAGGAGAATTTTAGTCCATAGGTTGCAATAATAATAATAAAAAAAAGATAGAAGAAGAAAACTTAATCCATTCGTTTTAAAAGGCTTGCATAAATTCCATCCATAAAAATAGCATTTAAGAGCAAGATAACACAATGACCAAAACCATTCAAAGGTTAATTCCGCCGTTTATTTCTTCTGTTCTCAGATTTAAATTAATGTTAAGGTTTTTGTAGGCAGTCTCTTTTAAAATGGTAAAAATTCCTCACCAGCTGTAAACACTTTCTCTTTCCATTTCCTTCCGTTTGGAGCCGTCCCAACTTCATCAGCTGAGGGGCTGTTCTTTTATCGCCAGCTAGAAGAACTTCTCCTGGGTCAATCACGGACTTTGCGGTGTCCCTGAGATCAGCAGGACGTATTCTTCCCATTCACCATCTCTGTGGGACGGTTTAGGTCCGATTGGATCACCCAGCAATAAAAGTTTCGGCAGCGATCTCAGAGCATTGAGATTGCATGTCTGTCTCGTAGTGACGTTGGTTCCTCCTTCCAGCCCTAAAATAATCTTATGGCTACTACCTGGCTATAAAGGGAATGACACGCTAATACTCTTTATAAGAAGAAAAGGAAATTTGATAAAGTAAGTCTTATATAGCAATATAAAAATTAATGTTTTGTTGAGACAAACTACCTTCGAAGCTGGTAGATTGTTCTTCATGAGAGTATTTGAAGCAGTGCCAAAGTGCCAATTTAACAAGGATGTTGCATCAAAAGATAGTTGGACTCGATGGTTTTTGAAATCTCCACCATTTCCAAGAGTCTGTGATATTTTATTGGATCTTTTCGAAAGGGAGGATGTGATAGTCTTAATCTTTCACTTTCACCCAGAAATGGAAAGACTGAAGTTCCAGTTAAATTAAAAGAAATTAAATTACCGTCCAATTGTTTCCGGACTTATGGGGTGAAATCTACTTACCTTCGCTACTGGTTTGCAAATGTGAGCTTGCACGCAGGACCTTCTGCACATGCGCAGAGCATCAAAAACATACGTGATGATATGTGGACAGGTGGGCGGAGCCTGCCACTGAGCATGCCTGGAAGGTAAGTAGAACAGTGAGGGGGGAAATCTACTGTGCCACGCGATTTAGATTAGTTAGAAAGCAGGAAATCCTGCTTTCTAGCGAATATAAAACATGCGGCACAGCTGATCATCGGAAATACTGGTTCGCCTGAACTGGTAGCATTTTTTTACTACTGGTTCAGGCAAACCCGTAGCATTTTGTACTACTGGTTCGGGTGAACTGGTCCAAACCGTTAGCATTTCACCATTGTATGCGTGCTTGGTTGATGATTATTAATATAAGGACACAAACCAGAATACTGCGACAATTCTTCGAGCAAAGTGGCATCAAACTCTCACCTTATAGAGTGCTTTGGCTTTTAGTCTGAAATGTTTTAAGAACCGGAAGCTGAGATTAGATAAACATCCATCAGGCAGGAACCGAAAGAACATGGAGCATGATATCACAATGAATGAATACAAGCCTTTTCTTTTAATATAAAATACAGGAACACATCATTAAAACAAATTACCTAGCAAAATATTCATTTGCCTCAACAATTATTGTTCTGCCAATTGTTGGAGATGCAAAGCAAAACTAGCATGATGTGAGGAAGTATGCATGATAGGAACATTTTACCCTGCAAATTTGTGTAGCTCAATAAATGCCCATGCTATGTGCCATCCCACATAAAAACTAATGGAGTTTTTTTTATAAGCCACTGTCCTTTTCTTGATTTTCCCCACCACCACGTTACATCTCAATCAGTTGATCAAAATGAACAATAGCCTTTAACAACACCACTGGATGGGGGCTCTGGATATATACAGATCGCTAGCATGTGTCAATCATCCTGCCAGCTATCTTAGTCAGTTGGAGTTAACAAACCACCGGAAAGCATTTGCACTTGCATGGTGCCTGCGTTTCAGGGGTGGGTTCCGGATTGCACTACTGCCAGTTCCCTTGGGTATCCTGGCCGTTCCAACACTACCTATCTCCAGTGGCTGCTTAAGGATGAACAGTCCATAACTACCGTGCATATGGCCAGATTCTGCACAGCAGCACTGGGGATTCATCGGAAACATGTGTCTTCTCCACCATAGCGATGTTATATAACAATTGTGTCAAACTCTTTACACTGCTTAGTCACTTCCCTACAATAGGCCACATAGTTTAGGGATTGCAACTATCATATAGTCAGACCAGTGGTGGGATTAATTTATTTTTACGTCCGGTTCAGTGGGCATGGCTTGGTGGGAGTGGTATGGCTTGCGGTGTATGGCTTGGTGGCATGGCAGGGGAAGGATACTGCAAAATCCCCATTTCCACCCCACTCCAGAGAAAGGATACTGTTAAATCTCCATTCCCTCCCCACCCCACCAACCTGCTTTCCAGCTCTGTTATCCTGTGCAGGACAACAAAAAAGGGCCCAGCTGATCAGCTGGGACTTGGGAGGCAGTAAATAGATTGGGGGTGGGGCCAGCCAGAGGTGGTATTTACTGGTTCTCCAAACTACTCAAGATTTCCGCTACCGGTTCTCCAGAACCTGTCAGAACTGGCTAAATGCCATATCTGAGTCAGACTATGTATAATTGACACTGGATTTTATTATAGATTTTAGCTGTTATTTATTATTTTATACTAGACGTTTTTATATATATCTTACTGAAACAAAGCCAGCACCCCATCCCCTCCCACCAAGACTTACAGAAAGATGGCAGCTCCGTTCCCATTTTAAGCCCACAGCTTGAAGATGGCAGGTGTGATCCTGCCGAATATATATATATATATATATATATATATATATATATATATATATATATATATATATATTCGGCAGGATCACACCTGCCATCTTCAAGCTGTGGGCTTAAAATGGGAACGGAGCTGCCATCTTTCTGTAAGTCTTGGTGGGAAAAAAAATACACTCAGTATATATATATATATATATATATATATATATATATATATATATATATATATATATATATATATATATATATATATATATATATATATATATATATATATATATATATATATATATATATATATATATATATATATATATATATATATATATATATATATATATATATATATATATATATATATATATATACTGAGTGTATTTTTTTGTTCTGGTCACTGGTCTAAGACTGTAATATTAAATTGTTGTTGTTGTAATAGCCTTTAACAGCACCATTGGATGGGGACTCTGGATATATGCAGATCGCTAGTATGTGTTAATAAATTTGGCCTTTGTACATATGATCCAGATGCATGACATGAAACGTGAGTGAGCATACTTATCCTAGAGCAGAGATGCCATCTTCTTTTGGCTCTGTACAGCCCTGCCATCCACAGTGTCATATGGGCACGCAGTTTCAAAATGGTAGGTAGAGGTCCAAGCCACACATTTGTTTTGTGCAGTGACATTTCAATTTAATTAAAATCAAAAGACAGGGCTACCCTCTTCAAGCATTTACCATCCAATCATTACAAGTCACAATTTGTAACAACAGTTGAGGTTTCCAGGGACTTCCCCCAACAAGCTGTCAGGAATTTGTTTATTAAATGTATATAGCCACCCACAGGAGTGGGCTGCAATGGGTTAGCCCCAGTTTGGAAGAACCTGTAGCTAACGTTATGGCTGGTTTGGAAGAACCTCCAAATTTCACCCCTGGCTGGCCCTGCCCATCTCACTCCTTCCCTCCCAGGAGTCTCCATGCGGCCCATTTTGGATGTGAGGTAAGTGCAGGGCCTGCGCGCAGTAGGGGGAAAAGGCCTCTGGAGCCCGGAGAGTTTTCACCCTCCCAGAGGCTCGAGGAAAGCCTCCGGAGCCTGGGGAAGCCCCCCCCCCCAGCTGTGGTGCAGGAGGCCGACATGCCCATGCCCACCCAGCAACCAGGCAGAGAACCCGTTGCTGAAATTTTCAAAGCCCACCCCTGGCCACCCACCTACCAAAAGTAATTCTAGGTACTGAACAAAATAAAAGAACAATATAATAAAGCAGCCATTTAAAACACTAAGTGATATTGTTTTAAATAACAGTATGGATATGGCTCAGAAGGCTCAAATTCTTTTATATCAGGGGTGTCAAACTTGCATCATCATGGTGTTATTATGTGAGCCATCACAATTTCCCCCCCATTCTCTAAACCAGCATGGGCGTGGCCACCCTGTGATGCATTACAGGCCATGTGTTTGACAGCCCTGTTTTGGATCAAGTCAAGAATGCAGAATGCAGAATGCATCCTTCTCCTTCAACTTTTCCCTCCTCCTCCTCCTCCTCCTCCTCCTCCTCCTCCTCCTCCTCCTTTCTGTATTTATTCTCTAAATGCATACAAGTAGTCCTCAATGTACAACCAGTTGTTTAGCAACAATTTGAAGTTACGATAGACCTCATAGACACTGCTTATGACCCAGATTTGAAATTCTGACAGCTGCCTCTTTCTGCCATCATGTGATCACATTTTGGGCATTTGGCAACCAGCCTGCATTAATGGTTGTTTGCAGTATACCATAATAACATAACCACAGTTTATTTTTCACCAGAAACTGGAAAGCATTTGTAACTTCCACCCACCCCCTCCCCCAAAAAAATCTCCATGGGTAAAATGGATTTATTTAATGATCACAATGTTTACTTCACAGCCACAATGATTCTCCTAACAACCATAAAAAGTTCATAAAATTGGGTGTGGTTATATGGTGACCCACTTAATGACAGGTGTGGCCTCTGACCATAATTTTGAGCTCAATTAAGGTTGTAAGCTCTGACAGTGAAAGCTTCCTTGATTGATCCATACAATTTTCATAGCACTTTATTATTATTATTATTATTATTATTATTATTATTATTATTATTATTATTATTATTATTATTATTATTATTATTATTATTATTATTATTACTATTATTACTATTATTACTATTATTACTATTATTACTATTATTACTATTATTACTATTATTATTATTATTATTATTATTATTATTATTATTATCATCATTATCATTATCATTATCATTATCATTAAAAAAATAGTCCCACAAGAAAAGGAAGGGTATAATAGCAGTAGCACTTAGACTTATATACTGCTTCACAGTGCTTTACAGCTCTCTCTAAGTGGTTTAGAAAGTCAGCCTCTTGCCCTCAACAATCTGGGTCCTCATTTTACCCACCTCAGAAGGATGGAAGGCTGAGTCAACCTTGAGCCTGGTGAGATTTGAACTGCTGAACTGCAGCTAGCTGAAGTAGCCTGCAGTACTACACTCTAACCACTGCACCACCTCAGCTCTAACTGTGAGATTGGATGACTATAACCTGCATCAGAAGCTGATCATAGAATCCACAGCTGTGCGATTTAAGAGTTCTCTAAATTAGTTATTAGAATCTCTCCCATTAGTTATTGGAGAACCTCTGTAGGACTGAAAGGCACCATCACTGGATGCTGCTTAAGAACTTGTCAGGAAAAATTGATTGGGGGAAAATTGATCGTTAGACAAGCTGAACAATGTAACACCACTTTTATTACTTAAGAGACAAGAATATTAGACACCAATAGCACAATGAAGTTACAACAAATGGCTAACCATCTGATCTTCGTTGCACAGGATTTGGCCTTGTCGTATTCAGGACTGAGAACAAGGGTAGACAAATAAAAACCTAGGAACCAGGAGATTATGAGTTCTAGTTATAGACCTGCTTTCAGGATTAAAGCCAGATGGGTGATTTAGGGCCAATTACCAGGAGACTGTGAGTTCTAATCTCATTTTAGGCATGAAAGCCTAAGTAAAGAATACAGAGAAGGGCAACAAAGATGATTAGGAGACTGGAGGTTAAAGCATATAAAGAATGGTTGCTGGAATTGGGTATGTCTTGTTTAGTGAAAAGAAGGATTAGGACTGACATGACAGCAGTGTTCCAATATCTGAGGAGCTGCCATAAAGAAGAGCTGGTCAACCTATTCTCCAAAACACCTGAAGGCAGAACAAGAAGTAATGGATGTAAATTAATCAAGGAGAGAAGCAACCTCAAACTAGGAAGAAATTTCCTGACGGTTAAAGCAATTAATCAGTGGAAGAACTTGCCTCCAGAAGTTGTAAATGCTCCAACACTGGAAGTTTTTAAGAAGAGATTGGACAACCATTGTCTGAAATGGTATAGGGTTTCCTGCCTGAGCAGGAGGTTGGACTAGAAGACCTCCAAAGTCCCTTCCAACTCTGTTATTCTGTTAAAGCCAGCTGGGTAATTTTGGGCCAATCATTTTCTTCCAGGCCAAAACATTTCGCAGGCTTGTTGTTGTGCGGAAAAGAAGAAGGAGGAGTATTAGATACATTCACTGCCTTGAGGTACTTATAAAGTAATAAACACAGGATAAAATCTAATAAATAAAAGAAAAACCAAAACCGTTCAGAGACATAATTTGAAATGAGAAATAATTTCTGTATCAGTACCAGGAAGACTGAATGGATGTGTTTTTGAAGTCACCAGGAATCAACTCTATTCAATAAAACTTTTTTTTTCTTTAGTGCTAAACATGTGAAGAATGTCTTCCCTTTACCATTAAGCAACCACTTATCTCTTATAAACATAGACATGCTAACAAATATTTTGGAACTGGTGCAGCAAAATGATGCAATTAATCACATATATGTGATTGTCCACAACTAGTGGACAATCATTTAAATATGAGCCAGCAGTGTGCAGCAGCTGCCAAAAAAGCCAACACAGTTCTAGGCTGCATCAACAGAGGGATAGAATCAAGATCACGTGAAGTGTTAATACCACTTTATAATGCCTTAGTAAAGCCACACTTGGAATACTGCATTCAGTTCTGGTCGCCCCATGCAAAAAAATGTGGAGACTCTAGAAAGAGTGCAAAGAAAAGCAACAAAGATGATTAGGGGACTGGAGACTAAAACATATGAAGAACGGTTGCAGGAACTAGGTATGTCTAGCTTAAGAGAAAGAAGGACTAGGGGAGACATGATAGCAGTGTTCTAATATCTCAGGGGTTGCCATAAAGAAGAGGGAGTCAAGCTATTCTCCAAGGCACCTGAGGACAGAACAAGAAGCAATGGGTGGAAACTAATCAAGGAGAGAAGCAACTTAGAACTGAGGAGAAACTTCCTGACAGAACAATTAATCAGTGGAACAGCTTGCCTCCAGAAGTTGTGAATGCCCCAACACTGGAAGTCTTTAAGAAGATGTTGGATAGCCATTTGTCTGGAACGGTATAGGGTTTCCTGCCTAGGCAGGGGGTTGGACTAGGAGACCTCCAAGGTCCCTTCCAACTCTACTATTGTATTGTATTGTATTGTATTGTATATATTATGCTTTGCATATGAGAGTGGTGCAGTGGCCTACAAGAGGCTCTCTCACCTCACAACCATCAGGCTCAGGCTGTGAGTTCAATCCTAGGTAGAGGCAGATATTTCTCTCTCTGGGCACAATGAGAATATATCTGCTGAACAAAACTCCGCATTGGTGACAGGAAGGGCATCCGGTCATTAAATGCTCTGCTGGCTCCATTCAGTAATTAAATGGTAATGATTATGATTATGCCTTGCATGGATAAATGTATAACTTTCCCATGAAAATATATATGTAATAGCTGTATTTCAGTGATGATAAAGATGCAATTTAAAATTACATTTGGATGAAGGAAGAACCAAAGAGCAGCTTTCGATTCCCTAGAGATACATTTGTAATGTTTAAGCTGATCATCATTCTGCGGCAGACACAACTCCCACTTACATCAAAGGATCCATAATCGCTTTTTCAAGATGGTTTAAATGGGAGCCAGCTATGTAATGACAGGTGGCCGCAACTGCGTCTTAATTCGAAACCAGCTGCAGATGTAGTGAAAATCAGCAAGGCTAAATATTTAGAGACCTTTGTATCTGTTTCTTTCAATAAATTGGGAGTTGACTTTGAGCTGCTGTGGATGCAGCTTTGATTATACCAATTTTTCTCTATCTCAACAATAATATGTATGGATTGGATGAGGAATTCCAATATTTTTTTAAAAAAAAAATAATTACATTTCTTAGTGTTTAATACATATCGTGTTTTCTGGGTATTTAATTTGCTGAACAACACATATTACTTCTTAACCTCCACCCCTTTTTTTCCAACCACATATAAAATAGATTCTATGTTTGATAATATTCTGTATCTTCTTTCTATTTCATTTTTAATGTCGGGCTGTCCATATCTGCACACTCTAATATCTTCTTAAATATTTCTTCATTTCAGGCCGTTTCCTCATTTTTCCAGCATTGTGTAAATTCAATCCTTACTTCTGTCAAAACATGCAGTATTAAAAAAGTACTTTTCTTATCAGGTTTACCTGATATTATACCTAGTAAAAATAGTTCAGGTTTAAAATCTACAGGCTCCCCAATCACCTTTTCCAGCCATTTATGTATTTTTTCCCCAAAATTGTTTTGCTTTACCACAAGTCCATTACATATGATAGTATGTGCCCCTTTTTTATTACATTTCCAACATTTGCTAGATGTGTTTTTAAACATTTTAGCTAACCTAACCGATGGCAAATGCCATCTATTAAAACTTTTAATATACATTTTCTTTATAGGAAGTTGCTATTGTTAATTTATAATTCCTTTCCCATCAATTTTGCCATTCCTCTAATTCTATATTATGACCAAAACAATTCTCCCATAGTACCATTGTATCTTTTTCTTGTACATTTTCCATTTTCAAATTTAATAAAGGAATGCTGAGATTTGAAGTCTATACAATTTAAAGTGATTGAGACCGAGAAACACCAGATTGTAAAATTTACCCAATTAAAAATTATTGTGGCTTAAAACATATGATTGGATAAGGTAAAGGTAAAGCTTCCCCTCACACATATGTGCTAGTCATTCCTGACTCTAGGGGGCGGTGTTCTTCTCCGTTTCAAAGCCAAAGAGCCAGTGCTGTACGAAGACGTCTCAGTGGTCATGTGGCCGGCATGACTAAATGCCGAAGGCGCATGGAACATTGTTACCTTCCCACCAAAGGTGGTTCCTATTTTTGTACTTGCACTTTTTAAAATACTTTTGAACTGCTAGGTTGGCAGAAGCTGGGACAAGTAACGGGAGTTCAGTCCGTTACGCGGCGCTAGGGATCCGAACCGCCAAACTGCCAACCTTTCTGATTGACAAGCTCAGTGTCTTAGCCACTGTGCCACTGCATCCCTATGATTGGATAGGAGATACCAAACTTGTTGGCTATATTTGGAATTGGGAGAAGTTGTTAGTGCTTGCACAAAATGGCAGTTGAGGAAGAGTGCCTTTTTTTTTCAAAATGTCTCCTTTTGGGATACAACCAGTTACAAACCCTTGAATTTCTGTTCTATCATCTGTCCCAACTCCCACCTCGAAATCTTAGTCCTTTTTTTTAAAAAAAAAATGGTCAGCATGGATTCACTAGTTAAAAAACAAAAACAAAGCAAAGGCAGAGAGGGATGATACTGAATTTTCATGGATTTTTAATTAATTGTTTGAATTAAACATTGTGTCTGTGAATTCAGGTTAAGAGACTAGGCTAGAAGTTGGGAGAGCTCTTGTCTCACCTTGGGCATGGAAGCCAGCTGAACCATTTGGGGCCAATCACCTGGAGAGCATGGTGATTGGCCCAGGACACTGTCAGTTCTAGTCCCGCCTTAGGCAGGAAGTACCATCTGGGCCATTTGGCTTGGACCAGTCACTTTCTTTCATCCCAAGTCTGCTCACCCAGTTGTTGTTGTGGAGAAAACAGGGAAGAGTAAGTTTGAGTTTTGAGTTTTATTAAATTTATATACCGCCCCCTCTCCCCGCAGGGACTCGGGGCGGTGTACAGACAGTACAAATAAAACAACAAAGCAAGAACAACAATACATTAGACACCCGACATAAACATATGGTCTGTGACATACCCAAACTCATTTCAAGTTAAAAACAGTCTAAAACCAAATTAAAACCCCAAAATTTACAATATTAAAAAGCCATCCAGGAAGGGCAGTAATAGATTGTACTTAAGATTCCGATTAGGCTAGGCCTGCTAGCCGGAACAGGTGGGTCTTGAGTTTCTTACGGAAGGAGCGGAGATCAACAGTAGTTCTAATGTCAGGGGGGAGTTCGTTCCAGAGGGTTGGGCCCATCACAGAGAAGGCCCTACTCCTGGGCACCGCCCGCCCGCATTGTCTAGCGGAGGGTACCCGGAGGAGACCCTCCCTGTGTGAGCGGATTGGTCGTAGGGATGTATGGGGTAGAATGCGATCTCGCAAATAACTAGGTCCCGAGCCATGAAGCGCTTTGAAGATGACAATCAACACCTTGAAACACACTCGAAAAGCCACAGGTAGCCAGTGCAGCTCGCGCAGAAGTGGTGCTACATGGGAGTACCTGGTACTCCCCAAGATTGTCCGCGCGGCTGCATTCTGAACCAACTGGAGCCTTCGGGTGCATCTCAAGGGGAGCCCCATGTAGAGAGCATTACAGTAATCAAGAAATATTAGGTATGTTCAGTGCCTTGAGCAGTGGTGGGATTCACTTACCTTCCCTGCCGGTTCACAAATGTGAGCGCACGCACTGCATCTGTGCATGCGCGCCACTTTCTGAACATGTGCAGTGGTCTTGCATTACATTGGGGCAGGTGGGCGGAGCCTCCCACAGCGGCTGCTACAGGTTCGCCCGAACCAGAGAGAACTGGCTGAATACCACCTCTGGCCTTGAGTTACTTATAAAAGCAATGAAGGTGGGACAAGAACCAAACAAACACATGTATTATCTATTAGGACTACCTTTAAATGGCGGTGTCTGTGTTAACAGGAAATAAAATATCTGATCTGGGCTCCAGAGATAAGAGCTGACATGCAGATGAAAAAAAAACAACCCCTCAAGATCAAACAAGGACTAGGGGACAGCGACTAGAGATAAGAAAGTTAATAATCAGCCTCCCTGAAAGAAGTCACGTCTGACTTCTGCAACCTAGCAAATCAACGAAAGATTAAGGTGATTGGAAAACATTGTGCGATGGCTGTTGCTGGCAAACATTGAAAGGACACTTTGGACAAGTGTCAGTCGGAGGACACCATAACTATCATCCAGTTATGATGAGAAGCAGTTTGGTCAAGTGATTAAGGTGCCAGGCTAGAAAGTGGGAGACTGTGAGTCCCGGACCTGTCTTAGCCCTGGAAGCCAGCTGAGGGGACTTGTGCCTGTCACTCTCTCTCATCCCATCTCATCACCTCAGACTTGTTGTGGAGAAAATAGGAGGAAGGTGTAGTAAAGGCAGCAAACAAACAAACAAATCCTAAATAAATACATACATATAAATAAAATAAGCTCCATGTAGGAGGTATGGAAGGTGTAGGAAGTAAGTCAGTATGAGTAAGTTGCATGTATGTAATGCTAAAGGTATTGTAATGAATGTGATTAATGTAGGACTGGATATCTTTTCAATTCAGTTCAATTTATTGCAGCCATAGATCGGTATATAATAGAATGGAATGGAATGGAACGGAACGGAACGGAACGGAACAGAAAAGAACAGAATAGAATTCTTTATTGGCCAAGTGTGATTGGACACACAAGAAATTTGCCTTTGGTGCATATGCTCTCAGTGTACATAAAAGAAAAGATACATTCATCACAAATCATAAGGTACAACACTTAATGACAGTCATAGAGTATAAGCAATCAAATCATACTAGGAAACCATCAATATAAATTGTAAGAATACAAGCAACAAAGTTATAGCCATACAGTCATAAGTGGAAGGAGATGGGTGATAGGAATGATGAGAAGATGAAGAGTAATAGTAATGGAGCTTTAGTGAATGGTTCTACAGTATTGAGGGAATTATTTGTTTAGCAGAGTGATGGTGTATGGGGGAAAAACTGTTCTTGTGTCTAGTTGTCTTGGTGTGCAGTGCTCTATAGCATCGTTTTGAGGGTAGGAGTTGAAACAATATATGTGCAGGATGCGAGGGATCTGTAAATATTTTCACAGCCCTCTTTTTGACTTGTGCGGTATACAGGTCCTCAATGAAAAACAGGTTGGTAATATAGACAATAACCAAAATAAAATTTAAGAAAGAATTAAAATAAATCTGCAAAGCAATCTTATCAAGTGAGGTCCAGCATAGGCCGAATCTGGGTGACCAGGATATCTACTAATCAGACGCAGTATGAATCTGGTTTGGATGTCTCCGTAAAAGGAACAATGAAGGATAACATGTTCTATTGTTTTTTCTCTCTGGAATCCATCTAATCCTGCTAAGGGGAGAGTATGGCATCAAGCAAGAGAGAAAGCTTTCTAATGTCAGGGTGTCTCTAGCTGTGTAAGGTAGTTGGCAGCAGTGACAATATATCTGGTGACAGAAAGCCTTTCCTAGGTTCACTTGCCTCTCTGTATCTTTTATCCTTTGCTTCAGTTGTATGTTTCACCTGAACATATTCTATTTTAAGAACTGAGAAGGGGCTGGGCACCTCCACTTCTGAGGGCAGGGCAAGAACAATGGTGGGTTCCTATTGGTTTGGACCAGTAGTGGTTTGGGGGCCTGGGTCATTGGAACTGGCAGCGACCCAGGCCTGTCATACCCCTGAACCGGTTATCTGGGTGGCGCCCATGGCACCACCATCTTGCTTTTTGCTTCTGCGCATGGACAGAACAATTTTTTATTGCAGTAGTGCCTGCCGGAACCCACCCCTGGACAAGAAGCAAAGGGTGGAAGCTTGTCTGAGAGAGAGCCAACCTAGAACTGAGGAGAAATTGTCTGACAGTGAGAGCAATTAATCAACTTGTTTCCTAAGGTTGTGGATATTCCATCACTGGAGGTTTTCAAAAACAGATTGGACAGCCATTTGACTAGGATGGTATAAACTTCCTGCCTTGAGCAGAGAGTTGGATTAGAACAGGGCTGTCCAAACTTGGGAACTTTAAGACTTGTGGACTTCAACTCCTAGAATTCCCCAGCCAGCCATGCTGGCTGGGGAATTCTGGGAGTTGAAGTCCACAAGTCTTAAAGTTCCCAAGTTTGGACACCCCTGGATTAGAAGACCTCTGAGGGCCCTCCCAGGCCTACAAATTTATGGAATTTTACACTTCCACTAAGAATGGCTGATTGAAGAAGAATTGATGCCTTTGAACTGTGGTGCTGGCATAAATTACTGCGTATACCATGGACAGCCAGAGTAACTAACAGAGAGGAGTTAAATTATATAAAACCAGACACATCACTAGAAGCTGAAATCATAAGACTATGTCTAATTTACTTTGGTCATGTCATGCATTCAAATTCATTGGAGACAGCAGCGATGCTAGGAATGGTTAGTGGAACAAGAAGAAAGGGCAAACAAAGAAGAGGCTGGGTTGATAATATCAAATCTGATACAAAGTTGAATATCCTACACTCGAAAGAAGCTTTTGCTTGACAGGGTAGCATGGAGGTAAAGGTAAAGGTTCCCCTCGCACATACTGTATGTTCTAGTCGATCCCGACTCTGGGGGCGGTGCTCATGTCCATTTCAAAGCTGAAGAGCCAGCACTGTCCGAAGACGTCTCTGTGGTCATGAGGCCAGCATGACTAAACGCCGAAGGCACACGGAATGCTGTTACCTTCCCACCAAAGGTGGTTCCTACTTTTCTACTTGTATTTTACATGCTTTTGAACTGCTAGATTGGCAGAAGCTGGGACAAGTAACATGAGCTCACTCCGTTACTCAGCGCTAGGGATTCGAACCGCTGAACTGCTGACCTTTCTGATCGACAAGCTCAGCATCTTAGCCACTGAGCCACCGCATCCTGTAGCAAGGAGAGCACTTGCCTATAAAGTTGGCAAGACTTAGACGTGACTAAATGGTTAAAACAACAACAGAATAACTATTTGCTCAGCCTTAGTGATATCTGTGCAGGGCAGGGCACAGCAAATAACAATGTTATTTGCAAGCGACTCTTCTGATTGAGACTCATTGGCCCCTCAATTTTTCATTGGGTGCTTTAACTATTGACTATCTATAATATTTCTTCCAAGGGTGTTCTCTAGTCTCTCTTTGACAAGCTCCTTCTAAACTGTTGCCAAGCAAATCATTTGGATGTGTCCAAGCAGTTTAGCAGGAGTTGACTAAGCTTGGACACAATTTTATTTTGCCAGCTAGCTGCTAACATCTAAGTGACCTTGACTGATCTAGAAGAAAGCTAAGTACTGTAGGGCCAGCTCTGATAAATACTTGGATGTGAGAAGAAATTGGGAATTTGAAAAACATCCCAGAAAAAAAAGATAAGGACAAACCATATTTTTCTTGTTGCTACATAGAATAAATCAAGAGCCATGGTGGAGCAATGGTTAGAATGCAGTATTGGAGATCTGACTCTGCCTGCTGCCAAGAGTTTGACTCTGACTGGCTCAAGATTGACTCAGCCTTCCATCCTTCTGAGGTCAGCAAAAATGAGGACCCAGATTGTTGGGGGCAATATGTTGACTCCGTAAACCGCTCAGAAAGTTCTGTAAAGCACTATGAAGCTGTATATAAGTCTATTGCTATTGCTAAAACATCAAAAACTTTCCTGCAAGACTGGCTGGGGAATTCTGAGAATTGAAGTGCACACATCTTAAAATTGTCAGGGTTGAGAAACAGTGTCCCATAAGAGGAGAGGAGCTGATTCCCTTTTTAATGCAAGGGCAATTTGTGGAATTGTTGCTAGTTTTCCTGAAACCTTCAGTGGCGCAGAACCATTAAAACTTGGCTACGCATATAGAGTCATTACTGAGCAGCTGCTTTGGCAGATCCATATATACTGTACATCTATCTGTTGATCTCAGTCCTCCAAGCCAAGGTCATGGTTGCACCTGAAACTATATTTAAACTAAATACGTATGCTCCGGCCATTTGAGAGTCTCACATCGAATACGTGTGACTTTTCAGCCAGTCTTTTTCTGCTGGGATCGCTATAATGGGTTTTGGGGTCCCCTAGACAATTTGTACATTGACGCCCTTTAGATTTTCAGTGACTTGTGTTGCAGTACGTTGCAAGCCTACTATGAGATGGCTGGTACTCAAACTAGGAATCTTGGTTGGGCTGTCTACTTAGTTGATTGAGGTGGCAAATGTATTGTGTAATTTTATTGCAGTCAGCAACAATAAACAATAATGCACACACACACACACAAGCAAAATACACAGACACACTAAACAGATTAATTATAAAACCTTAACATTAACATCACTCTGATCAACCTTCATAGCTATATTGAACAATTTCTGTTGAATTATGGCTGTAGGTCTGAAGATAACCAGCAGGGGATCATCCTGCCAGTATCCCTGATCAACCTTCAGAGCTACAGTATATTCAACATCTCCTGCTGAGTCATGGCTGTAGCTCTGAAAATCCCCATGGTAAACATTGGATCACTCTGCCAATAGATCATCCTGATCAACCTTATGCCTATAAGTCTGACGATCCCCATAACCAGCCAGGGATAACCCTGCCAGTAGATCACACTGATCAACCTTCAGAGCAATACCCTCTGCTGAATTCTGGCTCTATAGCTGAAGAACTTTACGATCAACACAACTTGATGCCAATTATATAGTTGCCATTCTTCTGCCTGAATTTGTTTACATCCTACAGTAATAGTGATTATTCTATGCTTTAAAAAATGGATTTGGAGTTCATGTTCAAACTCAACATTATAACCACATTGCAAGCAAAGCAGGGACTACATAACAGCCATTTGTTCTTTGCTTCTTGAAGGTTTGTATTAAGCCATGTATTACTTGGCTGTTTACAACAATTCCATCAAGGCAATAACCACACAACTCCTGTTTCTGTTTAGAAGGTGTTTTCATTTTTGCTCTGCAGGTTAGGAAGTCACTTAGATGCCCATAAGTTTACACATTGCACTGGACAGATGTGTCATTTACAAATCTCCTCCATTTGCTTCCCATGATATTATAACCTCAGTTTCCAAGGAGTTTGCTGTTTTTACAGTTACTGATTGCCTCATTCAAAACAAGCTCGCCGTTCTCTCTCTGGGACTTATAAATCTTTAGCTGTTTGCTGTGAAGCTGATCAAAAATTCCATAACAAGACCACACTTTGTACTTTGTTGCTAAAAACAGAATTAAAATTTCACTAAGAAATACCAAAGTTTTGATATGGAGCTTTAAAGCCAAAATTAATTAAATGCCGAACGAAGTTCCTAGTGCTGTTCCTATAACTAACAAACTAGCAAACAAAATACTGTGTGAGCAAGGGAGATAACCAAAGGGACGCATTCTTGAAATGGAATTATATTACTGATTAAAAATATTTTACCGCCTTATTGTCCTAAGGCACTGTAGATGGAGAGTTGGCAAACCATAAGGACTTATCTGATTTTGACATGCTAAATTGAGACAGAGTTGGTTAATGTTTGGATGGGAAGCATCAGGAATCTCAGGGCTATAGGGTAGACTGAGAAGTGACAGTAACATCTTCGAAGATGACAATAGTAAACTTCTATGTTCTTGTCCATAAAACATGCCAGTATCTCTGTAGTCATTGAGATCTAAAGTCAACTCAAGGGAGACTGAGATGGACATTTACTGTAAACTTCTATGTTCTTGTCCATAAAACATGCCAGTATCTCTGTAGTCATTGAGATCTAAAGTCAACTCAAGGGAGACTGAGATGGACATTTACTGTATGTATCCACCCAATCATCCACAGGAGATATGGACCCTTGAGCCATGTCCTCCTAGATATAATGCAACCAAAACACTCACACAAAATGACAAATGTTGTAATAATAAAAGAGGACTATGATAGCTACAATTACAAACCCATCCAATGAGGCAGGAGCAGAAGTTGACCCCAAAGCTCGGCATGAAGATAAGTGTTTAGTTGAGGATGACAGTCACCTAAATTTGGTTTCAACTCTGACAATACCAGGGGAAGCATTTCATAGTCCAGACAGTGGATTTTTTTCAATTATCTTTGTGTTTCTAGTCTTTCCTAATAAGCTGTCTTTGATCCTGATCCTTAATTTGGGCCTTGACACTGCTGGTCAGATTCCATTTCATCCCAAAGAAGATGCTGGGGAGCTATGGATAGATGGGTTACACTGTGAGACAGCATCTAAAAACCAGTTGCTATACTACTACAGGTTCCCACTACTTGGTGAGCTTGTGGTTAATTAGTAATTTCATAAAGAGGTTTTCAACAGATTGTTCAGTTCAGGTGTGTCCCTATAGCATTTGTTTTGTGTCACTTTGAAAAGCAACATCTCAAAGGTTGAGTTGTTATGAATAACAGGTAGGAGCCATAAATGGGAATCATTTGTAAATATTGCCAGTCACAGATCACTGATGTTATATTTTGAGTAAATTGATTACATCCTTTCACCCCAAGTAATAATATGAAAAATGAACACAATTTTAGGAGAACTGGCGTATTTTTTTTAATTGTTAGTACTTTTTCAAGCCATGAAGCTTTATATATTTTATGGGGGGGGGGGAGAGATAGAATTCTTTATTTATCATTCAGAAAATTTGAGTGTGAGTTTATGGTGACAATTAGAACTCAAATAATCATCCAAATTTGTAGCTTTAGTGGGTTTTTTTTTCTTTTTTGGAAATGGATGAGAAGTGAGTTGCAAATTCCAGTCCCCAATTGATCATCTAATTAATAGCTAGGATAATTGTTTTAGCTTGAGACAAATTATTTACATAGTTAGCTGAGTTACCTGGTCAAATTATTCTGTTTCAGATGTAACTCCTGGATCAAAAGAGTCCCAGATTGCAATTATCTAAAGATGAGATTAGCAGTACATTGACTGTGATAGTTATGCTATCTCTATCCAGTCTAAAGCTACATGCTTCTAATCTACTAGATATACCCTGAAATATTTTAGGATTTGTCTATCCTGAACTTCTTTCTCTCTCCTCCATCCATTCTGGGGCTGGGTAATTGTCAGACGTGGAAGCCATCTTTTACATTTGGGCCTTCAGGCCTGCCACATTTTCTACTGTGGGAAAATGGGAGAAGAGATTATATAGTGTGTGGGTCATATATAGTCAAAATAACATTCTTTTCTCAGACAGTCAAGGACATTTTGCCCTGCAGCTGCAGTGAGGTGACTGGGAGGTGTTAGGGATGTAACCCTAGGCTTGGCTTGGCAATGTATATAAGCTATGATTACTTTACTGTTACTTTAAATGCTTAAGAGATGTAATTGGTTTGTTACCGCAAGCAGCCATAAGAGGGAGCCAGAATGGCTGTTAGCTCTCTGTTTTGTTAGGCGCTGATCGGTGTATTTTGAGATATTGTGGTTTGCTATTGTTCAGCTATACTTTGTGTGTTAGACTGACTATTTTGATAACTGAATTACTGAACCGTGTATGACCTGGACTGTTAACCGGACTCTGAATACCTCTATATTTCTACATAGTAAACTACTATATTTTATACTATTCAGTGTCTCTGTATGCTGGTGTGAAGGTTCCAAGAGTTGCCCTAATTAATTTACGAGCCCCGGAACAAAATTCAAAATAAAACCATTTGTTTATTAGGACTAACATCTTAGCATGGAATTCTGCGTAGCTGAAACTAAATCACATTTAATGGTGTCTGACCTTTACCCCTGTGCCCCCTCCCCTCTGGCTGAGGTCATTAATCACATTCTCCAATGGGACATTAAAGCAGGGTTCTAGACATGCACATTCACATCCCAGTACAGAAATATGAGACTTTTACTCTGGCTCAAACTATGCATGGAATTTCCCTCCCCTTCTCAAGGTGATAGTAGTCATGGAAACGTCTTAGGCGTTGACAGCTGGTTTGTGCGTGTTATTCCATATCACTCTCATTACGCTTCTCTGCATACTCGCTCTTCTAACGGGGAGCTTAATTACTTAACAGGAGGCATCTTCAGTTTTGGATGGTGCCTGATTGGACCATGTGATGGACACGTGGGTGCTGGGCAGGGACTTGAACTTTCACTTGGGTGGGGAAAACCTGGAAACTTTCAGATTTGGGTTTTCCCAGATGTGCCAATGTAATGTCTCTAATAAAGTGGAACTTTGAGGAAACTCAAGCCTCGGCGTCTTCTTTTGTTGGGGGTGTTACTTGGAACCCTGACAGTAATCTCTTAATCCAGACCTGTCTCTGGGAAAGCTCTGTGTTACGAATAATTTTCCCCTTTGTGCCTTCTGATTCAATCATCTTGCTTAGTAACAACAATTCTGGGCTCAGTTGTGGTCATAAGGACTACCTGTACTTCATAAATGGTTTTATTACTTTGAATGCATAGTTAGCCCCCGACTTACGATCCCAATTGGGACCAGAATTTTCATTACTAAGCAAGATGATTGAATCATGCCCAATTTTGCGACCTAGTTTTGCCATGATGGTTGAGTGAATCTCTGCAGTCGAGGGAATCACGTGGTGGTTAAATTCAAATTTGGCTTTCCCCATTCACTTCATTTGTCAGAAGCTGGCTGGGAAGGCCACAAATGGTGATCAGATGACTCTGGATACAATCCCCATAAATACATGCCAGCTGCCAAGCACCTGAATTTGAATCATGTGACCATGGGGATGTTGCAACAATGTTGTAAGTGTGAGGACTGGCCATAAGTCATGTTTTAATGCCATTGAATAGTCATTAAATGAATGGTTGTAAGTTGAGGAGTACCTCCAGTTAGCCATTCGGAATCATGTATTTGAGATGAACCAAATAAATAAATCCACCCATTCATCATATTTCATCCAGTTTTGGTCACCACACTATAAAAAAGATATGGAAACTCTAGAAAGAATGCAGAGAAGAGCAACCAGGATGATTAAGGGACTGGAGACTAGAACGTATGAAGAACAGTTGCAGGAACTGGGCATGGCTAGTCTAGTGAAGAGAAGGACCAGAGGATACATGATAGCAGTGTTCCAATATTTGAGGGGCTGCCACAGAGAGGAAGGGGTAGCCAATATGTTTTTCAAAGCACCTTAAGGCCAGACAAGGAATAATGGATGGAAACTGACCAAGGAGAGATTCAACCTAGAAATAAGGAGACATTTTCTGACAGTGAGAACAATCAACCAATGGAACAGTTTGCCTTCAGAAGTTGTGGGAGCATCACTGGAGGCCTTCAAGAAGAGATTGGACTGCCATTTGTGAGAAATGGTGTAGGATGTCCTGCTTGGGCAGGGGGTTGGACTAGATAATCTACAAGGTCCCTTCCAACTCTGTTAATCTGTTAAATCTATCTGTCCATCCATCCCTCCAAAGGTTAACAGCAGAAATTGATCACCCTCACTCTCATCCTAAGAACTGAAACAGAGTTTAATCTTATTGGTATTTGGATGAGAGTCCTTCTGAAAATTCCAGGGCTTCAGACTTCAGGAAAACACACAATCTATTGTTGCCAACAAAATAACACGGACATTAATTCACTAAGGCTCAGCTATATTAAAAACCATCAACAACTTTTTTCCCGTTTATCCGCAGTAGGGAGAGATTTTGTCGACTCTTTCATCATGTCTTCTATTACAAGTAACCACCTAAAAGCATCATGTTCTTCTTAGGACAAGAAAGACAAATGATAATTAAAAGTTACATCATTATAAAATCAGCATCAGATGAGAGAGGCTAAATATTTAACCCTGAGTCCAGAGCATGCAGGAAACATCTGCCGTCCAAAGAAAGCATCGATTAAGACATTTGCTATTTCAGCAAGATCATAGGAATAAAGAGTCAAGTTGTACAACTGAATTTAGAAATAGGACAACTATCGGTTGACAAGCCTTTCTCTTCCAAGTGTTGAAACCCATCCGGCCTGTAGCTGTTCTTAGAAACACGGAATTTACCGCCTTTGCAACCATGACAGGATGCATGGATTAGATAATTGTGAATAGCAGTGGGTAATTAGGCACATCGCCGTGCACAATGACAGTAACTGTGCAGTATAATTAAGACTGGATAACATGTTTGAATGCCTAGTCCCATGGGATTGAAGACAGGCTGAAGTACACTTTACGCTGAAGAGTGCTGCATTGTTCTAACGAGAGAGGTTTTTATTGTGGGATAGGTTTGTCTCTCATTAGGACTGAACTAGATACTCCATCCATGTTGATAGAATACCATGGGAAGTGAAATCACTGGCTTAAAAAAAACAAATTAGCTGCAGTAGAGTACATTTCTCATTAGAGGAGGGTAAACTCCAAGATTAGTTTTGGATATAATGTACAATTCCTTTAGACGTGCAGTCCCAAAGGTGCTTTTTCAGGAGGCAACTGGACTTTCTTGTTTTTTTTTTCTTTTGAAGATGTTTCGCTTCTCATCCAAGGAGCTTCTTCAGCTCTGACAGGATAGTGGGGAATGGAAGGATTTATATTCCTCGGAGACAGCTGGTCATTTGCATCCTTTTAAAGGGTCGTTGAAGCACTTGGAGGTGTCCTGAGGGTCACTTGAAGTAGTGCTCCTGGTTCCTGTAGTCTGCAATTTTTTCCTCTGGAAATCCATTCCTACTCCCACATCATTCTAAAGGAGTTCATCTCAAATTGTCTAATGGTCTAAAAGTCTGTAGAAATTCTCAGTCATCCAGGTCATGGTTGTCCTAAAGATGTATTTTCAGCAAGCAACTGGACTTTCTTGTTTTTTTTTCCATTTGAAGACATTAATCAGTGAAATGGCTTGCCTCCAGAAGTTGGAGGTTTCTAAGAAGAGATTGGACAACTATTTGTCTGAAATGATATAGAGTTTTTTGTACGAACAGTGGGTTGGACTAGAAGACCTCCAAGGTCCCTTCCAACTTTGTTATTCTATTCTATTCTATTCGGAAGAACTGCCCTGAAAAAAATGAATTTAAATTTTTCCTTTTGAAGACATTTCTCTTCTCATCCAAGAAGCTTCTTCAGCTCTGACAAGATAGTGGGGAATGGAAGGATCCATGACCTGGATAACTGAGAATCTCTACAGACATTTAGCTGTACAATGAACAGCCTTGATTGGTGCTACGAGTAGGAATAGATTTCTAGAGGGGAAAAATTTACAGACTTACAGGGTCCAGGAGCACCACTCAGCTGACAGATAAACCTTCAAGAGCTTCAGTAACCCACTAAAAGAATGCAAATGACCAACTGTCTGCAAGGAGTCTAAATTAGGGGAGGTAAGCTCCAAGATTAGTTTTGGATATAATGTACAATTCCTTTAGGCATGCAGTCCCAAAGGTGCTTTTTCAGGAGGCAACTGGACTTTCATGTGTGTGTGTGTGTGTGTGATGGAAGACGTTTCACTTCTCATCCAAGAAGCTTCTTCAGCTCTGACAAGGATAGGAGGGAATGGAAAGATTTTTATTCCTCGCAGACAGCTGGTCATTTGCATCCTTTTAGAGGGTCGTTGAAGCCCTTGGAGGTTTATCTGTGTCCCCAGACCTACAGATCTACAGACATTTAGACAAGCAGGGATTTATTTTACATGGCTTATCCTGGCTCTAGCATAGATTAGAACTTCTGTGGTTTTGCCCAGGTTTGGACTATATAACTTAGTAGATAAATATCTGTATTTCATACAAAAAAAAATCTAGGCTGACAAATAGCCCCTCATTGTAACGAGAGATATCACCACCACAATGTTGACATCTGGACATGAATTCAAGACACTATTGATTCAGGACAACCTCTAGTGCTCGTTAGAGTTGTATTCATATCCATTTCAAAGGAGTAGTTTTCTTTCTGCTGCAAAATAAAACTATGAATGCAAGTTTCTGGAAAGTAGTGAAAAATATCAAATTATGGGGGGAAAACATCTATTTCAAGAGTTGTTGTTGTTAGTTGCGAAGTCATGTCTGACCCATCAAGACCCCAGGGACAACGTTCCTCTAGGTTTTCCTGTCATCTACCATCCCCCGGAGTCCATTTAAGCTCACGCCGACTGCTTCGGTGACTCCCTCCAGCCACCTCATTTTCTGCCGTCCCCTTCTTCTTTTGCCTTCAATCGTTCCCAGCATGAGGCTCTTCTCCAGTGAGTCCTTCCTTCTCATTAGGTACCCAAAGTATTTGACTTTCATCTTCAGGATCTGGCCTTCTAAAGAGCAGTCAGGGTTGATCTCCTCTAGGACTGACCGGTTGGATCGCCTTGCAGTCCAAGGGACTCACAGGAGTCTTCTCCAGCACCAGAGTTCAAAGGCCTCCATTCTTTCTTATGCTCAGCCTTTCTTATGGTCCAACTTTCACAGCCATACATTGCAACTGGGAAAACCATAGCCTTGACTATAGGCACTTTTGTTGGCATGGTGATGTCTCTGCTTTTGAGTATGCTGTCTAGGTTTGCCATAGCTTTCTTCCCCAGGAGGAAGCGTCTTTTAATTTCTTGACTGCAGTCCCTGTCTGCGGTGATCTTGGAGCCCAGGAAAATAAAATCTGTCACTACCTCAGTTTCTTCCCCATCTATTTTCCAGGAATTGAGAGGGTCGGATTTCAAGAGTACATGTGTGATGTAAATGGTATTGTATCACAGCAGGAAAAATGCATTTCCTCCTCTGAGATTTTTTAAAATTTAGCTTAAGTACTCCTTTATAGGAATGGAAATATCTATATGGATGTACATGTTTCAGAGGTTTAAAGTTCGAGGACTGTCCTATCCTCAGCCCCCCAAAATCCCAAACCTCCTTTTCCATCTTAAAGAGATCTTAAAGGGAAGGATAGTCAAATCTATCAATTTTTATGTCCCCCCGTTTTTCTTCCCCCCCCCCCAAAGAATATACTTTTTTGTCATTGGGATTTTTAAAATGGTTATCTTCTTCTGGAATGCTGATTTTTATATTATTTTTGTTGAGTACTGAAGTTCCCTGCCATTGACTTACATTGCTAGTTCCTGATTGGCTGAGTCGCAAGCAGCCTGCTGGCGGGAGAATCTAGCTACCTGATTGGCTAAGCGTCTGACAGCTCGAGTATAAAAGAGCTGTCAGCTGTTCTTTGCTTTGCTGTTTGCCGGTTCGAGGTTTGCCGTACATATGAGCTGTTTGTCACTGTTAATAAAGGTTGTGTTAGCTTCAACCTACCTTGCCTCAGTCCCTGTCTGCCTCGTTCTCCCTACAGAACAATTTTCTCATGTTTTCAGATTCTATATAGATTATTTCCTTTTAAATGCCTTTATAGGAATATATACCCATTTAATGGTAATATGCAAAAAAAAAAAAAAAAACCAACCCACAACATATACAACTCCCCCAGTATATTTTTGTATCTTATTTTCAAGACTATATTGTACTAAACACGAACCTACGTAAACTGTAATTTATACTTTGAAAATTGAATTTCAAATTCAATTATCAATAGAGGTGAATATTTGTAGCTCACGGTTGACAATTCAATTATAGGTATGAAAGAAGAAGGAGTCCAGCTATGCTCCAAAGGACCTTAAGGCAGGAGAAGAAGCAATGGGTGGAAACTAATCAAGGAGAGAAGCAACCTAGAACTAAGGAGAAATTTCCTGACAGCGAGAACAATTAATCAGTTAAATGGCTTGCCTCCAGAAGTTGGAGGTTTCTAAGAAGTGATTGGACAACTATTTGTCTGAAATGATATAGAGTTTTTTTTGTATGAACAGGGGGTTGGACTAGAAGTCCTCCAAGGTCCCTTCCAACTTTGTTTTCTATTCCATTCCATTCCATTCCATTCTTCAGTCTTCTATTCTATTCTTCAGTCCTCTATTCTATTCTATTCTATTCTATTCTATTCTATTCTGAAGAACTGCCCTGAAAAAAATAAATTTAAATTTTCAAAGGATAAATTGATGAAAACATTGACGTAACTTCAGTCTTCTACAGTAAATATCCATAGTGAGAGATTTCATATACACAGATGGGGGAAATTGTGCATGAAAGGAAATGCAGTGTATATCTCTAAACCGTGTGTGTGTGTGTGTGTGTGTGTGTGTGTGTATGGATGTATACACCAGTGGTGGGCTCCGGATCCTGTTCCAACCAGTACGGTTGGAAATGGGCCTGGCGGCATCCACATGGATGCACGCAGCACGCACATGTGTCTTAGCGCCTCTGCGAGCCTCCGCAATGCTCCAGCTGCTCAGCGGAGCATCGCGCAGGTGCTGTATGTGGTGTCCGCGTGCGGGGAAGCACTGAAGACTTAAAAGACAGGTAAGGAGCTTGGGGCGGTGGGGGAGGGGGCCTTCCAGTGCGCTGTACTGGAACTGTATCCGGTGCTCCGGGCAGGCTCCGGTACACCCGTACCGGGACGTACCGCCTACAATCCACCACTGGTATACACACACCTTCCCTTAACAATTCAGGCAAAAAAGGTTGCAAAATAAGGCATGGTTCATTTAAGAACTACCTTGTTTAACAACAGAAAGGGTAGTCTCAATTGGGGTCATAAATTGAGGACTACCTGTACTTAATAGCTTGTGAGTTTTCATATTCTCTCTGTGTGTGTAATACATGCACACATACACACACACACACAAATTTTAATTTTGATGGAATACTTAGCAGGTCTCCCTTTTGTTTTGACTCTTTCCCTTGAAGTCTAATTAGTCCATATGTCCTTTCATATTGTGTCTAATCTGCAGTTGTATTTCTCATTATCATTTTGTGAAGATATGCCGCTGTTTCCCCTGGTCTCATCCGATCTCTTTTTTGTTTCGCTTGTACAAAATTAATTACATTGTACCTTCAAGCATAATTTTAACAGTGTCTCCATTGCGCTGTGCTTGCCTTTAATTAAGGCCCTTCTAATGTGGGTTTTAAAGCCAAATGGTGCAATATTCTAGGCATCAAAGAAACAAAAGATGTAACAAAGCTGAATTGAAAAGGCGAGACAAAGGAGTCGACAATGTGTTCTTGTTGAAAAATGTCACTTTGACTTTATTTTAGCTATAGCGCCGCCGAAGAACAATTTTTCCACCGCTCTCAATGAAATTGCTCGGGAAGGTTGCATGCTAAACTGGAAGACGAAACTATTATGTTTTATTACATGCCAAATGAAGGCGGATATCTTTATTATTGTTGTTCTGCCTAGGTATGCACCTTTTGTGAATATATAATTTCTTCTACATAGTCGAGTGGGTAACCTTGCCCTAAATTCATATAGTAGTAAATGGAAGCACCCAGAAAAGGGGGGGGGGGGGGCAGTTTCTGCATTTCCGTAGGATATCATTACAGACTAATATTTTGGAGAATAGATTAGAATTATTTATTGGCCAAGTATGATTGGAACCCAAGGGATTTGTCTCTAGTGCATAAGCTCTCAGTGTACAAACATACATACAACAACGACAACAACAAAGTGATAAGTCATAAATGATAAGATGCAATCAGAAATCATAAGATACCAACAACAACTGATCAATCATAATATACCAATAGGAGAAGGTAGTAGGAAAGATGAGAGGTGAGAAAGAGATGAGAGAGGTGAGGAGATCAGAAGGTGGGAAAGAAGAGAAGAGGAGAAGGATTATAGCAATACAGCCCTACTACATGGATACTTATCTTTAGGCAAAAGACACACCTGCGGCAAGGGTGAAATCCACTTACCTTTGCTATCGGTTTGGTAGCAATGTGAGTGTACACTCTCGCAGGTGCCACCTCCATGCATGTGCAGGACCTCCCTGCATGCACAGAGCATCAAAAACGGACATGATGCTGTCCGGGCGGGTGGGCTGAGCCTGCTACCAAGTCCCTGCAAAGGTAAGAGAACAGCAAGGGGGTGGGGAGTGGAATCCACTGTGCAACGAGATTTAGATTAGCTAGAAAGTTGGAAATGCTGCTTTCTAGCTAATATAAATTGTGTGTCCCAGCTGATCATTGGAAAAACTGGTTCGCCCGAACCGGTTTCATATTTTTTTTAATGTAGTAAAAATGCTACTGGTTCAGGTAGCATTTTTACCTGAAAAATGTTTTGAGTGAACCTGTCCAAACTGGTAACATTTCACCCCTGACCTGTGGGAGTTAGAAGAATGAGGATGGGACCGAACAGGACGGAATGGGATGGACGGGACTTAACGGAACGGAACAGAACAGAGTATTCACCAAATGTGATAGACACACAAGGAATTTGTCTTTGGTGAATAAACTGTCAGTATGTCAGTATACATAGAAAACAACAAAGTAATAAGAATAATAACAATATTAATGTGATGATGATGATGATGATGATGATGATGATGATGATGATGATGATAGAAAGTAGTGGAATAGATGAGAAGAATAAAAGTAATGCAGACCTACTATATGTGTAAATATATTTAGGCATAAGAGAAGCGCTGTGGGAAAGAGGTGTTTAATAGAGTGATGGCATGGGGGAAGAAAGTACATTTGTGTCTAGTTGTTTTGGCATGCAATGCTCTAGAGTGGCATCTTGAGAGGAGAAGTTGAAACAGTTTGTGTCCAGGATGTGAGAGGATCGAAGTTGGAAAAACAAATGAAAAAAGGAGAGAGTGGAAGAATCCTCTGGAAGGACAAAGCACTGAAGCATGTTATGTTATCACTGCAATGTGCAGTGCCAAACATTTTGATGTATGCTAAGGAGAAGCTTAGGGGCTTAAGGAATAAAATTCAGGATCTGAAGTTTGTCCTCAGAATACTTTTAATAGGAGAAAAATCAGCCTTTTTTTGAGGGGGTGGAGAGGTTTGGCATTCCTAACTGGGAATGAATCCCCTTTCAAAATTGCCTTTCACACTGTCATGCTCAAAGGATCAGGACCTTATGCTAAATTGCAGTTCAGATGATTTATTGTTCATACAGTTTGTACAAGAATTTGGTCAAGTAAAGTTCAATATTAAATCAGCACCAGATTAGGGTCAACAAAGTTCAAGAGGGATTTGACTTGGGCTGTTTGTGGCAATGTAATAACTCTAAGCTGTTGACATGCTTGACTCCATCTCCCCAGCTCTGCCTGCTCTTTTTCTATGGTCACAAAGTGTGGGACTTGCTCATGCAGGGAGTTCCTTTTGGGCTACTGGGGAATTTCAGGAGTCAAGGAATTGATAGCAATAGCACTTATATATCGCTTTACAGTGCTTTGCAGCCCTCTATAAGCAGTTTTACAGAGTGCCCCCAACAGTCTGGGTCCTCATTTTACCCACCTCGGAAGGATGGAAGGCTGAGTCAACCTTCAGCCTGGTGAGATTTGAACTGCCAAATTGCAGGCAGCTGGGAGTCAGCAGAACTAGCCTGCAGTACTGCACTCTAACCACTGTGCCATCAAGGCTCTTAATTGTTGTTGGATCTGGAAGACCTCTGTGAGCAATAAACTGCAGGTTGCTTTCTGCAAGAAAAAAAAAAGGGGGGGGGATTCTGTGATAGTTAATTGGATTGGATTTTTTTAGGGGAAAAAAGATTCCTATCACTAGTAAAGTTTGCCTTTTTATTAAAAAAATATTTAGCAATTAGAAGCTAAATTAAAACTCCAGTTAAGTTTCTAAACTACAGGTACATATCCTAAACCCAGGGCTCCCACGGGTGCCCAAAGCCTCAAATGTAAATCCCAGAAGCCTCCAAACATTGGTTCATCATTGAATGCTTTAATCTAACTGCAGCAAAAACATTATTAAATCCCTGATCGAGGAATACTCACTATTGACTCTGTTTAATTACAATCTTCTCTCTATATAAAAATGTCTCTGTGTGTGTGTGTGTGTGTGTGTGTGTGTGTGTGTATGTTCCAGCATAACTCTGGAACACCTTGAGCAATTTCAACCAAATTTGGTACACAGATGACTTACTCTCTGGAAACAAATACTGTGGGGGTAAGACACCCCTAATACCTTCGGACTTTGTGTTCTGTAACGATACAGCCTGTTGTGTTTTCAAATGGCTTCTACTGTACAGCACAGTGGAATTGCCATGGTAATGGCTTCTCAGTACTCCACAAAGGGGCTCCTTCTGGTAAGGGGGAAAATTCAACATTAGAAATTACATTTGGTCTGAATAGTTTCTCCCTATAAATAAATACCCAGGGGTAAGATACAGTATGGCCCCTTCCTTCTCATCCAAGGCAAGGTGCAACTTATTCAACAGTAGACAAGTCATTTGCCTGCCACCATCAGAAGAAAATTCTACAAAATTATCCATTCCTGGGATTGACATACACACAATTCACAACTGTCTTGCCATTTTATAATCATCTAAATGGTTCTTCTTCAGATTGCCTATACCTGACCCTCTCAAATAACTCCTGACATTCAAGAGGAAGGGAAGCCGCATGGTTGACATGGTGAACTAAAATCAGGAAGAAGCAGGGACCAGCCCATGCTCCACAATGGAAGTTCCTTGGGTGACTATGGACCTGTCACTATCTCACAGGACAATCCATCTCACAGGTTGTTGGTATGGGGAAAAATGGAGGTGAGCATACGACAAATCAACAAAGAAACAGGTCATGCCACTTTAAAGTTTGATAGGGATTTATATCCTACCAAAGTATAGGATTATCATCCATCCATCCATCCATCCATCCATCCATCCATCCATCCATTCTTTCCTATAGCCACCCAACTCAACCAAAATATCTCTGGGCAGCTTATAATTCTAAAATTATAAAACAATTTAAAACAATAAATATCCAGAAAATAAATGCATACATCAGCCAAGATAATTAACCAGCTAGCAGTAAAGCCAATAAATTCATACCCTTGGGATGCCGCTATAAGGCATCTCATGCCAAAACAACTAGACACAGAGACATTTTTTCCCCTCATGCCATCATTCTGCTGAACATCCAATTCCCACAGTACTGTCTCAGGTCTAAATATATTTACCCATATAATATGACTTATTATATGTATCCTTCTCATCTATTCCACTACCTTCTCTTATTGCTATTGATATTATGATTATTTTTAGTTTCATATTATGATTATTATTAGTTTGTTGTTTAACTTTTACATTGAGAGCTTATGCACTGGAGATAAATTCCTTGGATGTCTTACACACTTAAATCTATTCTATTCTACTGGGTGGAAACATATCAAGGATAGAAGCAACATAGAACTAAGGAGAAAATTTTTGACAGTTAGAACAATTAAGCAGTGGAACAACCTGCCTCCAGAAGTTGTAAATGCTCCAACACTGGAAGTTTTTAAGATGAGATTAGATAACCATTCTCTTCTCTTCTCTTCTCTTCTATTTTACCCTACCCTACCCTACTCTATTTTTTTATTCTATTCTGCTTTTAACACATCCCTGGCCCTAAGTCTGATTACATAACAAAGTTTGTAGAGTCTTATGAAAAGCCAACAGGGTTGGAGTCATTCTAATTTACCAGGGGGGACTTTTCAACAAAGCAGGGGCTACAGCAGAGAAGGCCGATCTTCTAGTTCCCACCCACCAACACTCTTTGGCTGTTGGGATCGGTAGCACACCAAATCTGCCGGATTGAATTGTATGGATGGAGACTGTCAGAAAAAGCCACGTGGGGCTTCAAAGGTGACAACCAGCACCTTGAATTGCAGCTTGGAACACACCTGTTGATTCCTTTAGAAGTTTCCCACTTTGCTTTGTTCAGTTTCTTTCAATGTAGCCCAGACATGCCCTGTTCCCAAATTTAATTTTTCCTTCCTTCCTCTCAGAGAGATTAAATTGAACAGGAGCACGCCTGGGACGCTGTCCTTTTCAAGCAGGGTGGGAAATGGCATCACATTTAAAGCCTCCCTAAGAAGCTGCCAGAAGACAGGAATTGTGCTCCGCAGTCATTGAACTTCTTCCCAGGGGTATACTCAAGAGGATAAGTTGGCCTAATGAAGATGGTTATTTTATGCAATTAAGAGGGTTATGGCTGCTCTTTAGTCATGGCTGGTTGGAATCTCTTGTCATTCAGAGGACTAAAATGTATTAATCAGTCTTGTCCTGCAGATACATTGTGGTCTAATGAAAAGGCTGATGCAGGCTCGTCTCTGAAAGAATCGCAGGAGATCTATCACAGGTTAGAGAACCAAGGCTCTTTTCCTCTTCAGCAAGCATGTTACATTTTGTATCAGTTGCTGGGCTCTCTAAAATAAATCAGATGAATTAGCAGAGCCTATTTCCTCCAGTTCCTCCATTGGATGGGATGAGAAATCACCCAAGACAAGCCATGACATATGTTGATCTCTACCACACCATCATCTTCAATGGTGTTGAGCATGGAGCAGTTCTCATGCTACTTTCTCTGTGTATCTCTTTTAGAAGAGTTTTATCTATATTATAATTCTGCTGCATTCATTTTAAAATAATATTAACGTATTACCATCATTGTTACTTATTATTACTACTATAGTTGGTTTTTTTTTATTACAGTATATTCCTGTCCTTTTATTGATATAAGGCATCAAGACCTATGCAGTGTACTAAAGATTTAAATCCAAGAATAGCATTTAATAGCATATAATACATGATAGCAATATTCCAGTATTTTAGAGGTTGCCACAAAGAGGAGGGGGTGAATTTATTTACTAAAGCACTTGAAGGCAGGAGGAGAAACAATGGATGGAAATTAATCAGGGAGAAAAGCAACCTGGAATTGAGGAGAAACTTCCTAACAGTGAGGACAATTAACCAGTGGAACAGAAGTTGCCTCCAGAGGTTGTGGATGCTCCATCACTAGAGGCTTTTAAGAAGAGACCAGCCAGCCACTTGTCTGACATTGTATAGGCGCTCCTGCTTGAGCATGGGGTTGGACTAGAAGACCGCCAAGGTCCCTTCCAGTTCTATTCTGATTGATTCATTGATTGATTGATTGATTGATTGATTGTAGGACTAATCCAATCTGCTGAGCTGGAAAAGTTGGAGACCTCCATTGTATGCTGTAGAATGTTTTTACCTAGGCTTCCCAAGAGCATTAAGCAACTCCTTGTCTCAACAAAAACCCTTTTTATTAATTTACTGTGAGTTCTGCTCATTCACATCCAGTAAAGTCTTTCAAGGGAGGCTTGGAGAGCTGCCAGGCTGATAACTGCAAAACTTGGCAAGGAATCTAGAAGAGTCATGAACCAATTAAGTGAACTGTCTCCTGCAAACTGCACTCCCCTTTCGCTCCTCTTTTATTTCCTCTGGGAGGGCCATTCATTGCCCACATGTGGCCTTACTCCCAAGTCAACCCCTGTTCTTTAGCTGTTCCCTTCGTCTGGCAACTCTGTGCATGCGCACACTGGGAACAGGCTCCAGCTGTTCCTCTAACTCACTGATGTCTGAAGGCAGTTGATAACTGTCAGATGGCCATGGCCCCCTCTCTGCCTCCAACACAGAGCCCTCATCAGAGCCTTCCCCAGACTCCAGGACCAGCCCATGTTCCTCCTCAACCTCCTCACTGTCCAAATCTGCTGCCAGCTCTGTTGGCCGCTGGCAGGCCAGAACATAGAGCGCCGGAGAGAAAAGTAACAAAGCACCAAGCATTTTTCAACCAAGATGCCAAGCAGCTCAAAGACAAGATCAAGAAAGAGAAGCTTCTTTTTGCAAGAGAAGAAAACATTTGTTGAGAATTGCCAAATGATGGTGATAGTGGTGGTGGTGGTGGTGGTGGTGTTATTTGGTTAATCTTTGGTGAGTTTCACAGCCTTTGGGGCTGGTTGGTAGCTCAACAGCTCGAGTCCTAACCAAGGACCTAGGAACTGTTAAGGAAACGTCGGAGGATATAAGTTGTTCCAAGTAGGGTGGCTTTTTGTAGAGTCAGAATGTTCAAGTCAGGTAAATTTAGAATTTTCAAATAGGAAGATAGCCCTCTAGGTATTGCTCCAAGGGCTCCAATTACAATTGGGACAACACATGATTTCTTTTTCCACAGTTGCTCAACTTCAATTTGCAAGTCCCGGTATTTTGTGATTTTTTTCTTGCTGTTTATCTTCAATTTGTGCATCACCAGGTATTGCAATATCAATGAACCATACTTTTTTCTTTTCAATTATTGTTATGTCAGGTGTGTTGTGGGCCAAGTGCCTATCAGTCTGGATTCTGAATCCCCACAAGATCTTGACTTTCTCATTCTCTAAAACTTTCTCAGCCTGATGGTCCCAGTGGTTTTTGCTGTACTCAAATCCAAACTTTTGGCACAATTTCCAGTGAATGATCTTAGCAACACGGTCATGGCGTTGTAGGTAGTCAGTTTGTGAAATTTTGCTGCACCCACTGATCAAGTGGTCAACTGTCTCATCTTTCTCATTACAGAGGTGACATTTTCTCTTGGTGGTAACATGTTGAATTTTTGCCTTCATGCAGTTTGTGGCTAAGGCTTGTTCTTGAGCTGCCAAAATAAAGCCTTCTGTTTCTTTTTTCAGTACTCCTGATCTTAACCAGTTCCAAGTTAATTTTTGGTCAGCTTTGCCTTCAATACTTTTCAAGCTTTGCATAGCTTTGCTTTTCCAATTTTCAGCTCACTTCTCAATTATTTCTTTTTATATTCAGCTTTTAACTTAGTTGTCTTCAAAAGGACTCCTTTATTTACTTTCTTAATCATTTGTTCTTCACTTTTCTGGATGTAATCATTCAAGCTGTGCCTTTCTTCTTCCACAGTCTGCTTTACTTGTAGGATTCCTCGACCTCCCTCTGCTCTTGGTAGATACAATCGGTCAACATCACTTTTAGGGTGCAAAGCATGATTCATTGTCATAAGCTTCCTTGTTTTTCTGTCCAAAGTGTCCAACTCCATTTGGGTCCAGTCAATTATTCCTGCAGAGTATCGAATTATAGGTATAACCCAGGTATTTATGGCTTTTATGATGTTTCCTCCACTCAGTTTGGAATTTAATATCTTGCGAATTCATTGAATGTGCTTGGCTGAGGTTAATTCCTTGACTTTATTATGCATTAAGTCAGAGGCCTCTAAAATCCCCACGTACTTGTAACCTTCTTCTGGTTTTACTGCCTTTATCATTTCTTCATTCTCAAGTTGTATTCCATCATCTTCTAGGACCTTGCCTGTATTGGTTGCTGTTGTTGCACATTTGTCAATTCCAAGCTGCATACCAATGTCTTGGCTAAATTCTTTTGTGCTTTCAATTAATAAATTCAGTTCAGCTTTTGTTTTACCAAACAGCTTCAAATCATCCATGTACACCAAGTGTGAAATTTTCAGTCCTTTCTTTGCAAGTTCGTATCCACAGTTCACCTTCTTCAAAATGGTTGTCAGTGGTAGCATTGAGAGTATAAAAAGTAGGGGTGAAAGGGAATCACCCTGAAAAATGCCTTGTTTAATTTCAACTTCACCCAGTTCTTCTCCATTAGCCATAAGCTTCATTTCCCAGAGGTTCATTGAAGTTTCCATGAATTTTTGTATGTTGCTGCTAATGCCAAAGATTTTCAGGCATTTCTTGATCCAGCTGTGGGGAACTGAATCAAATGCTTTCTTATAGTCTATCCAAGCCATGAACAGCTTGGTTCATCTTTTCTTTGAATTCTTTAGGATTGGCTTGTCAATCAGCAGTTGGTCCTTTGTTCCTCTTGAATTTTTGCAGCATCCTTTCTGTTCTACAGGAAGCAAGTCATTTCATTCCAAGTATCCATTAATAATAATAATAATAATAATAATAATAATAATAATAATAATAATAATAATAATAATAATAATAATAATTTCCCCAGGACTAATTTTCCGCAGCACCAGCAAATGGCAGCACTTGAAGATGTAAGCTGTGAACACTCTGATGCGTACTTTTGAAGCTGTAGTAGCAATAGAGTTAATCAAAGTCCTGCCTTTCATATCCTGACAAAATGTCAGGAGAATTACCTTTCAAACTATGCACAGCCTTTTTCGAGAGCTACTCCGATGGATTCTTTTTCATTTTCAAGACAAATGAAAACGGAGCGTGGGGTGGGAAGGAGAGCACAAGAATGTGACACAAAGAATTCTTTGCCTGAATGTTTTGGGAGTTGCAGGTCAAATCTAGAAAGTAACTCACCCTCTTATTAGTTAATGGGAAGGAAGAAGGTGGCCGCCTGTGGTATCTTTGAAATCTCAAACATTTGAAGCTAGTCAGTGGGCTACATTTTGTAAGATCCAAGTACTGAAAAAATGTCTTAATGTTGCTTTCATATAAACCAAAAAAGAAGCTTTGTTCCCCATAGTGTTACCTTCTCCATTCCCACAAAGGCAATGTTCTGTATCCATCTGTATCATAAGACTATAAAGCCCTAGTAAGACCACACCTAGAGTACTGCATCCAGTTTTGGTCACCACACTATAAAAAAGATGTGGAGACTCTAGAAAGAGTGCAGAGAAGAGCAACCAGGATGATGAGGAGACTGGAGACTAAAACATATGAAGAACGGTTACAGGAACTGGGCATGGCTACTCTAGTGAAGAGAAGGACCAGTGGAGACATAGAAAGAATAGAATAGAATAGGATAGAATAGAATAGAATAGAATTCTTTATTGGCCAAGTGCGATTGGACACACAAGGAATTTGTCTTTGGTGCATATGCTCTCAGTGTACATAAAAAGGCAAGATACATTCGTCAAGAATCATAAGGTACAATACTTAATGATAGTCATAGGGTACAAATAAGCCATCAGGAAACAATCGATATAAATCGTAAGGATGCAAGCAACAAAGTTACACTCATGCAGTCATAAGTGGGAGGAGATGGGTGATAGGAACAATGAGAAGACTAATAGTAATAGTAATGCAACCTTAGTGAATAGTTTGACAATGGGGAGGGAATTATTTGTTTAGCAGAGTGATGGCGTTCAGAAAAAAATATTGTTCTTGTGTCTAGTTGTCTTAGTGTGCAATGTTCTATAGCGTCATTTTGTGGGTACGAGTTGAAACAATTTATGTCCAGGATTCGAGGGATCTATAAATATTTTGATATGATAGCAGTGTTCCAATATTTGAGGGGCTTCCACAGAGAGGAAGGAGGTAAACCTATTTTTCCAAAGCACCCGAAGGCCAGACTAGGAATAATGGATTGAAACTGACCAAGGAGAGATTCAACCTAGAAATAAGGAGGAACTTTCTGACAGTGAGAACAATCAGCCAATGGAACAGGAGTTGCCTTCAGAAGTTGTGGGAGCTTGAGACTTTCAAGAAGAGACTGCACTGCTATTTGTCAGAAATGGTGTAGGGTCTCCTGCTTGAGCAGGGGGTTGGACTAGATGATGTATAAGGTCCTTTCCAACGCTGTTAATCTGAATCTGAAATACAGAAACAATTGTTTTTCTTGAATAAAAGTAAGATTATTTGAGCTGGTGCTGTCGGTGGTTTGGCATAAACATGTGTTTAAAAGGCATCACACTCTATACTGGCGAATTTAAATTATCCAGTCAAAACCTTTCCTTCCTAGTTCATTTTTCCAATCTTTTTTTGCTTAAGAAGAAGGAAGACAGCTGTAGTATGAATGGTGTTAAAAGCACCAAAAAATCCACAGCACTCTAATGCCAAGGTAATGAGCACATTCGCATAAACGCATTTCATGCTCGGGTAGGTTTTATTGTTTATGGGATGGCTATTAATAAACCCAACGGTGCAGTGGAAGAATAATGTTATTTGAGCAATATCACAATTGAGTTCTCTGAATTTCATATAAGATAGCTTAACTGAGGTTTATTGGGGGGAAGGGAGGGAGGAAGGGAGGGAAGGGAGGGAAGAAAGGAAGGATTAAGGAAGGAAGGAAGGAAGGAAGGAAGGAAGGAAGGAAGGAAGGAAGGAAGGAAGAAGGGAAGGAAGGAAGGGTAGATGGTTATATTGGCAAATGCTTGAGGATCATAATATCAACACAGTAGAGACAGTAGGCTGTGGTGGCTCAATGGCTAAGACGATGAGCTTGTCGATTAGAAAGGTCTGCAGTCTGACGGTTTGAATCCCTAGCACCATGTAACAGAGTGAGCTCCCGTTACCTGTCCCAGCTTCTGCCAACCTAGCAGTACGAAAGCACATAAAAATGCGAGTAGAAAAATACGGACAACCTTTGGTGGGAAGGTAACAGCGTTCCATGTGCCTTTGGCATTTAGTCATGCCGGCCACATGACCACGGAGATGTCTTCAGACAGCGCTGGCTCTTCGGCTTTGAAACGGAGTTCAGCACCGTCCCCTAGCGTCAGGAACTACTAGCACATATGTGCAAGGGGAACTTTTACCTTTAGAGATTTTATTTCTTTAATAAAGTAAAAACATATCTGATTTAGAGAAAGAAAGGAAAATATACTTTGAAAGCACACAATCCCTTCAGTATTCCTAAAATGCAAGCAAGCTGTATAAAAACCCCAGGGAACACTTTTTTTCAACCTTTAGCAAAATGTTTGCTTTTATTTTATTTTTACTTGGTGCTCCAAATGCATGGGGTATTTTGTTTCTGTGCAGGTATTCATTGGATACCTTTGGATTCATTGGAAAGTGTATGCTTCCAGCCAAACCTCCTGACAGCTTTGTGTGAAGCCCAGAGATCTATGGAGGCCATTTGCAAAGGCTTTGGAGACTGCAATTCTCTTTAAATGTTTTCATTGTCGTTCTGGATAGAAACAGATGTATCGCTTTGACCACAATGGAAAACAGCATTTGACCACCGAGGAAACATACACAGACAGTGAGGTGATAACAGTATTTGGACCTTTTTCTACTATAAAATAACAGGAGGAGAAAACAAGGCTTAACTCCTTCCCACAGTGATGTGTGCATACAGCACTCAAAGACTGCCCTCCGTATCAGCGCTGATAAGCGGAGCTGTTGTTTAGTTCAGCTGAGGTGTGGCAATCAACTCTGCTAGGCAAATCAGCTGAGCTAAAAAGCAAGAGAATATAGGACAGGGAACGGCGGGGGCAGGAGGGCGAGGCCAACCAGAGGTGGTATTTGCCAGTTCTCCGAACTACTCAAAATTGCTTGCTAAAGGATAGCCATTAATTAGGAGAATCTGCACATCACCATAGGTAGCAGAATAACCTGTAATCTGCAACCAAAGTACTGAGAATTTGAGCTAGTCCCAAATACATACCAGCCAACTAGAGAAGACTTGGGGAAACATAATTATGCATGTTCATGAAGGGGAATGCTCTTTAGAAGGCTCTTTTGACTGCTCTTTAGAAGGCCAGATCCTGAAGATGAAACTCAAATACTTTGGCCACCTAATGAGAAGGAAGGACTCACTGGAGAAGAGCCTAATGCTGGGAAAGACTAAGGGCAAAAGAAGAAGGGGACGACAGAGAATGAGGTGACTGGATGGAGTCACCGAAGCAGTTGGCATGAGCTTAAATGGACTCTGGAGGATGGTAGAGGACAGGAAGGCCTGGAGGAATGTTGTCCATGGGGTTGCGATGGGCCGGACATGACTTCACAACTAACAACAATAACACGAAGGGGGATCTAGACCTGTGGTGGGTTCCTACCAGTTTGGACCAGTTCGGCTGAACCGGTAGTGGTTTGGCAGCCTGGGTCGCTGGAACCAGCAGCGACCCAGACCTGCCACACCCCTGAACCAGTTCTCAGGGCAGCGCCATAGGTGCCGCCATCTTGTTTTTCGTTTCTGCTCATGCGCAGAACAATTTTAATTGCACTGCACATGCGCACACAGCATGCATCAAGTGTGGCCATGTGTGGCGTACACATGAGTGAACCTGCAGTAGTACCTGCCGCAACCCACCCTTGATTTAGAGACCTAACAATGAGCAGATATTCTCTTATGTTTAATAAAGACAAGTCCATAGCAATAGCAATAGATTTATATACCGCTTCCCAGTGCTTTTACAGTCCTCTCCGGGCAGTTTACAAAGGCTTGCATATGGTCCTTAACAATCTGCTTCCTCATTTTACCAACTTTGGAAAGATGGAAGGCTGAATCAACTTCGAACTGAACAGAATCAAACTCTGGGCTGTGGGAAGAGTTAGCCATTCTAACCACTGTACCACCAAGGCTCCTAAGTGACAAGTCAATTTCTGGTGATGATGTAACTATGAACATACAGGGGTTTGGGGCAATCATGCAGATGTTAGCTTGCCATTCAATTACTTAGGACTTTAAAAAAAAATATTATTCAAGCATCAATCTTATTTCAATTCCAAAGAGAGAGAAAACTGTCCAGATGCTTCCACCAGCACTGCTTAGTTTCTAAGCCCAGAGATGCTCAGCCTATTGCCCTGCTTGCTAAATCATCGTGTAATATATACTGATACTAACTAATCATAATAGTTGATGGTGCTTACAGATTGACAGCGCATCAGTGGGGTGACTTGTGGAATTTGAATATCAGTGAATGTCTGAAGATCAAACATATATTCTGTAGGAACAAAGCAGGGGTTAATCTGAAAGTGTACCAGTCAGCGTGATCATTAAGTGTGACTTTATAGCTCCTCATTTTCTCAAAGGTGGAAAAAAAAAAGGCTCAAAAGCAAGCTTGAGTTTATAATAAGAGAAGACAGAGTTGAGCTAGGCAAGGCTAGCTAAAAAGGGGGGGGGCAGGATTCTGAATGGATTAATGATAATATTTGCTCAAGGAATTAAACCCTGACTGTTGGGGTCCAATACAAGGTCAGAAAGGAAAAGAAGAAATTGAGAAGACTTAATGAGGAAGGACGAAGAAAGTTGGAAGCAGGAAATGGAGAGGATGTGGAACTAGGGAAGGAATAGATCAGTGATGGCTAAGACTTTTCTCCTCCTTTTTGCATGCGTGCACACACACACATAATACAATGTGCGCGCCCCCACCCCCACTGTGCATGCGCGTGTGATGTCCCCCGCCCCTCATTTTGGGTCTAGCAGGCCTCCCTGAAGCCTCCTGGGACCAAAAATGGGGCTCAGGGGGGCAAACACATTCCACACTCCCCCCCTGCGCATGCCTACGTTGTTACAGAAGTTATGTCAGCCTTGTATGCAGCTTTATTCCTCTCTAGCATTCGTCTCCATTGTTCAGTGATGCATTTCCTGCCTCTCTATGATTTACCTCTATCTCCTTCTGTGTGGCAGTTCCTGTTCGTGTTGGACACATGCTTGATGGAGCTCAGCTGGGGCTTGCATGCCAGAAGAGAGGCTCCCGCGTGCCACCTGTGGCACACACGCCATAGGTTCACCATCACAGGAATAGACCAACCAGAAATCGTATGTATGTATGTATGTATGTATGTATGTATGTATGTATGTATGTATGTATAAACTTTTATTAATTTTCTACTATTGCATTTAATTAGTGCTTAATAAACATCATGTTGTCCGGGTTATTTTGTTTGCTTAACAATACAAATTATATTCCTAATCTTTACCCCTTTTCTCCAGCCATTGATAAAATAAATTCCATGTTTGATGTATCTGTCAGAGTTTGTTGCAGAAAAATCAAATCCAGAAAACACAAAGAGATAACTTATTCAGCTGGATTCATTAATTCTTTATATTCATAATAATAGATGAATAAATGTACAACACCAATAGTAGATTCTTTCAACATGGTAGAAGTTACAAGCAGAACACAAGCAGGAGAGAACAGTTAGTTTCATTTCAGAGTTCAGAGCAGACAGATCAGTCTTGTTTCAGTTTCAGTTCTCAGCACAGACTCCGAAGGTTGCAGGTTAAACCATGCCCTGGCCCCTAGCTGTTTCAGCTCCCATTGGCTGACCTTGTTGCTATGCCTATTCATTGGCTGACTTTGTTATCATGTCTCTCCCAATCATGAATATACTAACAGTATTCTGCATCTTCTTTCTGTTTAATCTTTTCAATGTAAGTCTGTTCATTTCTGCGCAGTCCAATATCTTCCTAATTATCTTTCATCTAGTGGTATTTCTTCATTTTTCCAATGCTGCGCAAATACAATCCTCACTGCTGTTAATACATGCAATATTAAATATACACTTTATTTATCATTTTTTTTCTGGCACTATACCTAATAAAAAAAAGCTCAGGTTCAAGATTTACATTTCCTCACATCTTTTCTAGCCACATGTGTATTTTTGCCCAATTGTTTTTGCTTTAGCACAAGACCACCATAGATGATAATAAATGCCAGATTTTTGGTTACCTTTTCAACATTTACTAGACATATTTTTGAACATTTTGGTTCACCTAGCAGGTGGTAAATGCCACCAGTAGAGCATTTTATGTGTGTTTTTTATAAGAAGTTGTCTTTGTTAATTTATAATTTCTTTCCCATATATTTTGCCATTTTGCTAATTCTGTATTATATCCAAAGTTTTTTGCCCAATGTATCATTGTTGACCATCCATAAATGTTTAAGGAACATTTTGCTGGCAGATCAGAAGTCCAGTTATAATCCTGTATCTATCATGAGACCAAAATAAGGCAGAAAACTCTCAGAAGCACAACACACTGGTAGGTAAGTGCCTAACTTGACTCTGTTGTGTGCTTAACACACAAACTAACATATCCCCACACACACACACACACTCACATACTGAACAAAAGAGAAACAATTCATTATCTAAGCCACCCCAAACAGCAATACTTGGCAGCAGCAGCACCAAGGCTGGGTCTGAAGTCAAAGTCCAGGCCTCATCTTCAGCCCTACCACTACTGCTGCCATCAAAAAGGCTGGCTTAATATGAGCAACAAAAGAAGGGTCAGTCCAAAATTCAGGGATGAAAAGACAATGGCCAACTCGCAAAAGCATTTCTTGTCTGCTCTTGAGTTGCTATGGGCAGCAAGCGGGGAGTACATTCCATGCATACCTTCTTCCAGGGTTGGGTCTCAGATTACCAAAGCTGGCTTGTGAGATGTGGACCTCATTGGAGAATGTGATTTATGATACAGACTGAGAAGAGGAGGGGAACAGGGTCAAAGGGAGCTGTCAATTACATGCAGCAGAATTGACCTCACTCGAGTAGATGCCAACATGCTGCTCCTAATAAATAACTGGTTTTCTCTTGAAACTTGGCTCGAGACTAATTTGTTAATTAGGGCATGTGTTGGAACCTTGACAACAATTATATGAAGCAAGAAGGGAAATGGACAGTCTAGACTTGGGCAATTAGATAGCTCTAAATGCTACTTTTGTTTGTTGCTGGGGAGGTGGGCAGGAGGCAGGTTACTGATGGGTCTGCATGCCATCATTGGAAACTGGTACATAAAATGACATTGTACAAAGCCAGCAGATGCAGCCTGCAACTTGCTGCTAAGAAAGTAGGCATTTTTTCAGGTCATGTTCCATCGTCGTCCAAGGCGGTTCTGTCAAAGCCCTGGATACAATCAACTCTGTAATTCACATCAATGGTTTCAATTAACTCATCCCATTAAATTGGATGCCTTCAGATGAGTTTGATCATTCAGAAGGGCTTCTGAATAGGTAAGAAGAGTATCTAAACAATCGAATAAATCCATACAGGTAGTCCTCAATTTATGACCACAATTGGAAGCAGAATTTCCATCTGCCATTTGTCAGGGATGGTGTAGGGCAGTGATGGCGAGCCTTTTTCTTTTTTTTTCTTTTTTTGAAAAAAAAATTATTGGTTTTTTTTAACATTTATAAGGGAAAAGGTAAATGGAAAGGTATACAAATTTTGGCAGTTGCAAAGTGTGGCTGGCGCCCCTCCCCTCCAAACTCATAAAATACATCTAGGTATAAAACATTAATACATAATCATATATAATCAGCATGTTAGTTCTATTAATATTTTCAATCAGTTTACACATTGTAGTATATGTTCCACATATAATTCCATTACTACTTTCGGTCATTTTATAATAAGAAATTTTCTTGTTTATTTTTGTGATCTGAGCTTTCTTGGTATTGCCCCTTCTCCCCCCGCTGGCAAAGCTCCGGCCCCTCCCGTGTCCTGCATATCCGTAGTAGGATCTTCTGTTTTTTCTAGGTTTTTTTTTTTCCATAAAGGCCTGTGCCTCTATGGGTGTATTAATTCTAATTCTTGTCTCTTCCCAGAATATCAGCATACCTTCAGGCATCAACCATCTAAACCACACCCCCTTCTGGTATAATTTATTCACCAATTGCGAATAGCTTTTCCTTTTTTCCCTAATTTTCTTGGGGATCTGTTTCAGGATGGTTATCTCCCTGTCGTGGTATGTTAGTGCCTGCCCCCTTTGCACACCCAGAATTTCATCTCTTGTGCTTTTTCTAAGGAATTTAATATGAACCTCCCTGGGTACATTGTGTGTTCTGGCATAAGCAGAGTTCACTCTGTAAACCAGATCTATCTCCCATTCCATCTGTTGTTTTTCCTTGTGGATGTATTCAGCCAAGATGTTAGTCATAATGTCCCTTATATTTTCCCCATCTACTTCTATAACATTTTGAAATCTAAGATAAAAGGACATTCTCTCAAACTCTGTTTTCATTTGTTGGGTATCAAGTTCCTTATTTCCCCTCTGCACCGCTTCAACCCCCCCCTCACCTCCGCCACCCCACCCTCCACAAGGTCCAGTCTCTGTGAGTTCTTGTAGATTTGGACTTGATTCTCTTTAATTTCTTCCTTCATTTCCTTTAATTGTTTCTTAATTTCTTCCTGGCCATGTATAAGTTGCTGCAGCATTTGTTGCAAATCCATCTCTGTGCTCTTGGGTTGCATCAGGTCTGTGATCTTTGATTGTGTAGCAGGACTGGATGTTGCAGATGTCGGGGCAGAAGTAGCAAAGCCAGGTTTTCCAGGGGGTGGTCTTTTAGGAGACATAGTTTATAGAATAAAGAAATCAGTCAGTATAGAGAATGGACAGCTGGAGAAGCAGAGCAGCCAGATGAGTCCAGGAGGCAGAAGAACCAGGCAGAGGAGAATTTCTCTAGTCAGTCTGGCAATAGAGAGAGAAAAATTTTTTTTCCCCCCAGAGAGTTCAAAGAATAACAATCCACAGGAGATTCTTCTGGGTGGCACGGAGACAAAGACCGGAAGCCTGAATTTTAAAGGTGGAGTCAGGTTTCAGAGTTCATGAAGACAACGGAAGTGTGCCATCTTGCCCTGCCAGCTTTGGGCTCAGAGGCATAACAAAGTTTTAAAAAGTTCCCAAAGTTCTCAGATCATCCATAAATTATGAAGCTAAATTCAGTGAAAAATCACTTTTACAGGGGTGGGGCATCATTGGTTGGCTCTCCCCCCTCCTCCTTCCCCAGGGGCTGAGAGCAGAATTGTATCAAGCCGCTTGTCCAAGGGGGGGGAAATCCCCCTCCCTCCAGCCGCGCCTCCAAGGAAATCCGAAAGTTAATGTTTTAAATTGCTGAAAGGTCCATCAAATCAAAAAAGGGGATGAAGGGGGGAAGTGCCTCACCACACTGCCGCTGCTTCCTTCTATTTTTACATCGTCCAATCAGCCTGTTGCGAAGACGCACGCGCGCCCTCCGAGACTGCTCCCCGATGCCTGGAGCGAAGCGGGGGGACCCCCACCAGCCGCCGCCGATGCCAGGATCCCCCGCGAAGCCGCTCCTTCGGCAGGACGCCTCTCCGGGGCGTCCTGTGCCCCCTGAGAATCGGGGAAGCCCACCGGGGAGCCGGAGCGGGCAAAGGACTTGCCCGTCACCGTCAGCCGCCGGAACCGGAAGTCCTTGGCGAGCCTTTTTCTGATGGTGTGCCAAAATTGTGTGTGCACGTTTTATTGCGCGCCCACGTGTGGACACACCTTCAATCCTCCCTGCCCACTTGCGTATGCATGTGTGACCCTCCCACGCATACATGTATGACCCCCTCCAGGCTCCAGCGACTTTCCTGAAGCCTAGGAAGGGTGGAAACGGCCTCCCGCAGTCCCCTGGAGGCCCTCCGGAAGCTGGAAACAGATCGTTCCTGAACTTCCGGTTGGCTCATTGGGGCCGTTTTTCACCCAGCCTCTGGAGGCTTTCTTGAATCCTGGGGAGGAGGAAAATGGTCTCCCCTGGCCTTGCTGGCACACACATGCATGCCAGAGCTGACAACTGGGCGGGTCAGAAAATATAGTTGTGTGTGCCACCTGTGGCATGTGTGCCATAGGTTCACCATCACGGGTGTAGGGTCTCCTACTCCTGATGACCAACAAGGTCCCTTCCAACTCTTTTAATCAAATGGTAGTAAGTCGATGACCACCTATATAGAGAGACATAACTCTGGAATATAGGAAGTTGCATTCTACCAATTCTTGAAAGAGCATTTGTACTCTGACTTTCATAAAAGTCTGAAGACTCTTTCATTAACTCCTTATCAACCATGACTCATCAGAGACTCAATCCTGAGATGCAACATGCAGAACGCATGTCATGTCACTGAGTTACAGTCACTCGCACAGACCAATTTCACAAGGAGTACTGGAGTACCTCTCCAATATACCATATTTTGTAGTGTTTATTTCCAAGTGTTGTTACTGAAGAACCTTTTAAATTAAAAGCTCCGAAATGAAAGATTAAAACTGAAACCTTTCACACAAAGCATATGCCTCCACCATTGAGAAAGCCAGATGCCATGTGGGTTGAAGCATCTATTGCATTTTGTAGAATCCTTACTCTGAAATAAGACATCTAGAAAAGTTCTTGGAAATTGCAGAATTCAAATCTATCGAAGTAGAATCTTGGTCTACAGACTAAGCTGGCTTTGATTAGTTCATTGCTTCATGTGGATACAGAAAATGGATAAAGGTTTAAGCAAGTTGCATGAACGTAATCTCTGGAGAGAAGCACTAGGGGAATGCACAAGTTAAGGAGGGGTGAAATTTGGAGGCTAATAGACTGTTAATAACAATACATTGTTATTGTGAAGTGCTCTCTGAGCTTGGCTGTTTTCTTGCAGATTTTCCTTTACCCAACTAAGTGACATTGCCAGAGCTAGAAGGGAATGGTGTTCAATAGTTCAGTCCTGAGCTACAAATGTTCTCTTCTGTTGGTATATGTTGTTATTCCTTGTGCTCCATCTCTCTTCTGTTTAGAGTTTCTATGTCCTTGAGTTAAGCTCCTGTGGTCACTTGTAAAAATTGCTATTTACAAATCCATAAGTAAAAAGTAGGAGTAGAAGTAGGAATAAGAATAAGAATAAGAAGGGGAAGGGGAAGGAGAAGGCGAAGGAGAGGAGGAGGAGAAGGAAGAGGAAGAGGAGGGGGAGGAGGAAGGGGAAGAGGAGGAAGAGGAAGAAGAGGAGGAGGAGGAGGAGGGAGAGGAGGAGGGAGAGGAGGAGGAGGAGGAGGAGGAGGAGGAGGAGGAGGAGGAGGAAGAAGAAGAAGAAGAAGAAGAAGAAGAAGAAGAAGAAGAAGAAGAAGAAGAAGAAGAAGAAGAAGAAGAAGAAGAAGAAGAAGAAGAAGAAGAAGAAGAAGAAGAATAATTATTATTCAATACTTATTTGGCTTCTTTCTTTGGAAGTGTCCCTGATATTTAGTGGTTGGCTGCCCTGTTTTTAGAAGTATGAACTTGGGAGGAACCAAGAAACCTCTTGCAGCTTGCATCCCATGGATTGTCAACTGTTTCAGACAGAGAAAAAAAATCAAAAGCCAAGAAAATCCAGACTCCATAAAAGTTTTTGTGATGTTTTTATTTTATGAGGGACTCAGGCAGGAGTCATGTCAAGCACATAGCAGCAGCTATTCACAACCAAGAAAACAAGGTTTTTTTTAGAATCTCATTAGTCAGATTTATTGAAAGGGGAAAAAGGGGTTAGGCTGTAGAACTTTGGAAAGTAAGTATGTGTAATTTAATCCCAGTGAGTATGCTAAACCCAGGTTTGTTTGATCTCTTTGATCCTCTTTCTCAGTCCCTCTTAATCCAGGGATGGGGTGGGGGAATGTTGCTCTGTGCTTGCTGGATGTGGAAAGAATGTGCATCTCTCCTGCCCTGTAACATTCTGCAAATAGTTGTTAGCATTTCTGGGGTCAGAATAATCCATTACAAACCTCCGCAAAAGGCTTTCAGAGTTGGTGATGATAAACAGCGCCTGTTATTCATACCACATATTAAACCTGGATTTTGAAGCAATCCTTGGTCTCAATTTGCATAATACACCAAACCATAAATTAACCAAAATAGCTGCATCTACATCGTAAGCTTTCAAAGAAAACCTTGCACAAGGTTAGACAAAATAAGTATAGCACTCTGTGTCCATGCAGCTGTTACATTTTTACCTGACCTGGTCAAGTGTCTTGTTTACACACAGACATAAAACGTTTGCCTGTGAAAAATAACCCAGCTCAAAAACAAGAAACGCTTTCTTGGGAAAGGATTCCCATTGCTCAGTGGAAAGTTATTCTTACTTTCTTATCATTTAACATGTTTCTTTATTTAGAATAGAATAGAGAACCAGAGGTCACCAACCTTTCAAACCTCAGGGACCACTAAATTCATAATTTTAAATTCCGCAGACCACTAATATGATCTACCTAATGACCGGCTGGGCGGGCGTGGCTAGGTGGTCATGTGACTGGGTTGTGCGGCCAACTCAATGTCACTCATGTCAAGGGGTGCCTCGCCAGCCTCTACTTGACCCCTCCCTTCCCACCCACTCCTCGCCTCCCCGCCTGGGCTCCTTAGGGCCCCAACAGGAAGCAATTGCTGGAGCTAAGCAGCCATCATGAGAAAGAGTTGACAAAATAGCTGGCTCAGTTCAAATTGGATCTGACCAAGAAGGAAGCTCAGTACAGGCACCTCACTAAGGACTAAGAGCACAGCATCCAAGCAGAGGGAAGACCTGCAGGAGTGCAAGGCTGGATACCGGCCCCTGGAGGCTCAGCTTTAACTTTAACTTTAACTTTATTTAAATTTATAAACCGCTCCCTCTCCCCAAGGGACTCGGGGCGGTGTACAGTCAAGGTAAAAAACACCATACATAAATGTAGATGGAGGAGGCAATATACAAACTGTACAGTAAAATACAATTAAGAACAACGTTAAAAATCAACCCCTAAAAACTACCCCAAAATTAAAATAATTAAAAATAACTGCCAGGAGGATAAGAATAGAACTATAGATGGGCTAGGCCGGCTAATTGGAACAGGTGGGTCTTGAGTTTCTTACGGAAGGAGCGGAGGTCAATAGTGGTTCTGATGTCGGGGGGGAGGTCATTCCAGAGGGTTGGGCCCATCACAGAGAAGGCCCTACTCCTGGGCGCCGCCCGTTGGCATTGCTTGGTGGACGGCACCCGGAGGAGTCCCTCCCTGTGAGAGCGAATTGGTCGCAGGGATGTATGGGGTAGGATGCGATCCCGCAGGTAACTAGGTCCTGTGCCATGGAGCGCTTTAAAGATGGTAATCAACACCTTGAAACGCACCCGAAAAACCACAGGTAGCCAGTGCAGCTCGCGCAGGAGAGGTGTTACATGGGAGTACCTGTACTCCCCATGATAGCCCACGCGGCCGCATTCTGGACCAGCTGCAGTCTTCGGGTGCATCTTAAGGGGAGCCCCATGTAGAGAGCGTTGCAGTAGTCCAGACGAGCCGTCACCAGTGCATGAGTGACTGTGCGAAGGGCGTCCTGATCCAATAAGGGGCGCAATTGGCGCACCAGGTGGACCTGGTGGAACGCCCCCCTCGCCACGGCTGCCACATGGTCATCCATCGACAGCCGGGCATCTAGGAGGATGCCCAAATTGCGCGCCCGTTCCACGGGGGCCAGTTGTTCGCCCCAATGGCCAGCGATGGAGTCCACTGGTTGAACTGGGACGCCGGTAGCCACAGCCACTCCGTCTTGGAGGGGTTGAGCTTGAGTCTGTTGTCCCCCATCCAGACCCGAACGGCTTCCAGGCACCGGGACATCATTTCAACAGCCTCGTTGGGGTGGTTCGGGGTGGAGATGTACAGCTGCGTATCATCAGCGTACAGATGGTATCCAACCCCAAAACCACAAATGATCTCACCCAGCGGCTTCATATATGTGTTGAACAGGAGGGGCGAGAGGACCAACCCCTGCGGCACCCCACAAGTGAGCGGCCTCAGGGTCGACCTCTGCTCCCCTGCCAACACGCATTGCGTCCGGTCGGAGGGGTAGGAGCAGAACCACCGCAAAACGGTGCCCCCCACCCCCACCCCCTCCAGCCGGCGCAATAGGATACCATGGTCGATGGTATCAAAAGCCGCTGATAGATCTAAAAGGACCAGGATAGAGGAACACCCCCTATCTCTGGCCCTCCAGAGATCATCCACCAACGCGACCAAGGCCGTCTCCGTGCTGTGACCGGGCCGGAACCCGGACTGGCGCAGGTCTAGATAATCGATTTCCTCCAGGTGACGTGGGAACTGTTGTGCCACCACACTCTCTACAACCTTCGCTAAGAAGGAAAGGTTGGAGACGGGACGGTAATTAGCTAGCTCCGCCGGGTCCAAAGAAGGCTTCTTGAGTAAGGGCCTCACCACCGCCTCTTTCAAGGCGGCCGGTAAGGACCCCTCACCCAATGAAGCGTTCACTAGCCCCAGGAGCCAGCCTCGTGTGACCTCCCAGGATGCCAGTACAAGCCAAGAGGGACACGGGTCCAAGAAACATGTAGTGGCTCGCAGTCACCCACGCAACCTGTCCATATCATCGGCGGCAACAGAGTCAAACTCCTCCCAGAGTGGTCCCTTAAGACGCGCTTCTGACATCCCCCCTGGTCCACTGAAGGATCTGAGTGATTTTGTCCTGCAGATATTCCCCAAATTCCTCTGCTCTATCCTGCAAGGGGGCTTCCCGCGGCCTCTGTGATAGGAGGCCGCAATAAGAGCGGCACAATGTCGACATTTGGCCGCTCTTAGTGCCACAAGGTAGGTCCGTAAATAGGCTCTTACCTGTGTTCGGTCAGATTCGGAGCGTGAGGACCTCCATCTGCTCTCTAGGCGTCTCTTGCGGTGTTTCATCACCCTTAGCTCTTCATTAAACCAAGGGGCCAGGGTGGTTCGTTGCCGCAGGAGAGGCCGCAAAGGCGCAACCCGGTCCAAGGCCCCGGCAGCCGCACTATTCCATGCGGTCACCAGGTCCTCCATCCGGGAGCGGGTCAGGGCTACAGGAAGTGGCCCAAGCTCCGTCTGGAACCTATCCGGTTCCATCAGGCGCCTGGGGGGAACCATCTAGGACAATCTGGTTCCGCCTCCCCACGGTGGGGGGTAGCGCCAGGGAAGTCGAGCCGGAGAGATGAGTGATCTGACCATGACAGGGGTGTGATAACCAAGTCCCCTATTCCCAGATCATTCGTCCACTGTCCAGAGACAGTGTGTGGGGCCCTGTATTAGTTGGCCAATTCTTAAAAGCCTCCAGTGATGGAGCATCCACAGCTTCTGAAGCCAAGATGTTCCACTGGTTCATTGTTCTCACTGTCAGTTTAAATTCAATCAAATCACGAATGAGCTACTGCTAACTGCAAGAATCAGTACCTGTTTTGCAGCTCCACCATGGGCAAGATTTCTTGTCATTTTTAGGCAGAAAAAGAAATTAGAGCTAAATGAGGTGTAAGCAGAGGTGGTATTTTGCCGGTTCGGACCGGTTCACTCAAACCAGTAGCGGAAATCTGCCCCGTCCCATTTAGGCACTTTTTTTAGCCAAAGCACATGCCTGGAAGGCTGAGTGCATAAGTGCATGCTCACATTTGCAAACCGGTAAGTGAATACCACCCCTGGGTGTAAGTAGTAGAATTCCTTTCAAGATTTATTTATTCATTTTATTTATTTAGTTTGTCAAACATGTAAAAGATATCAGGTATAATTATAAACATAAATATGAACATACCGTATTTTTCGGAGTATAAGACACACCTTTTTCCCTCAAAAAAGAGGCTGAAAATTTGGGTGCGTCTTATACACTGAATACAGCATTTTTGGCCTCCCGAAACTCCGCCCCTTCACCAAAATGGCTGCTCATAGCCTTTAGGACAGGGGTGTCCAAACTTGGGAACTTTAAGACTTGTGGACTTCAACTCCCAGAATTCTCCAGCCAGCTGGCTGGGGAATTCTGGGAGTTGAAGTCCACAAGTCTTAAAGTTCCCAAGTTTGGACACCCCTGCTTTAGGGGGCTTTCAGAGAGCTCCTGGGGGCTGGGAAAGGCAGAAATGAGCGAAAAACGGCCTGTTTTTTGCCTACCAGCAGCACTCTATAAGGTTGTAAAGGCTATCCATGCCCTTTTTTTTGACAAAAAACAGGCCCGTTTTCACAAAAAATGGGATGTTTTTTGCTCGTTTTTGCCCCTCCCCCCCCCACAATTCCCCAAGACCACTCTACAAGCCTCCTAAGGGCTATTCATGCCTGTTTTGGGGAAGTTTGCAGAGTGCAAAAACTTTTTTTAAAAATAAATTTCCTCTTCAAAACTTTGCTGCGTCTTATACTCTGATGCATCTTATACTCCAAAAAATACGGTAGTAATGGGTACAAATAAATGGAGACAGTAGGACAGGGACAGTAAGACAGGGACGTGCATAAGCGCTGGTGCACTTATGCACCTCCCTTCCAGACCTCTTAGGAATGGGGCGAGGTCAACGGTAGACATTCTTAGGTTAAAGTTATGGGGGTTTGGGGATGTAACAACAGAGTCAGGTAGAGCATTCCAGGTATTGACCACTCTGTTGCCCAAGTCGTATTTTCTGCAATCGAGTTTGGAGTGGTTTACTTTGAGTTTGTAACTATTGTGGGCTCGTGTACTATTATGGTTGAAGAAGATACAATACAATACAATACAATAGTAGAGTTGGAAGGGACCTTGGAGGTCTTCTAGTCCAACCCCCTGCCTAGGCAGGAAACCCTATAACGTTTCAGACAAATAGCTATCCAACATCTTCTTAAAGACTTCCAGTGTTGGGGCATTCACAACTTCTGGAGGCAATCTGTTCCACTGATTAATTGTTCTCACTGTCAGGAAATTTCTCCTCAGTTCTAAGTTGCTTCTCTCCTTGATTAGTTTCCACCCATTGCTTCTTGTTCTACCCTCAGGTGCTTTGGAGAATAGTTTGACTCCCTCTTCTTTGTGGCAACCTCTGAGATATTGGAATAATGCTATCATGTCTCCCCTAGTCCTTCTTTCTCTTAAGCTAAACATACCCAGATGGACAAGTTGCTTTCCTACCAACAATACAGGTAGTCCTCGACTTACAACAATTCACTTAGTGGCTGTTCAAAGTTACAATGACACTGAAAAAAGTGACTTATGACCATTTTTCACACTTACGACTACAGTATCCACATAGTCACGTGATCAAAAATTGTATGCTTAGCAACTGACTCGTTTGATGACGGTTGCAGTGTCCCCGGATTATCTGTTCACTTTTTTGTGCCCTTCTGACAAGCAAAGTTAGAAGGACTTTGGGCTCCTGATAGATAGCAGAATAACATAATGTATATATATAATATGCATAAATACACAAATGAACTCTTTTTTAATTGAAAGAACTCAAAGGTTTGTTGGCTTTTGTTTTTTCCCCCTTAATATTTAATTCCTCTCATGTCACTTATTTATTTATTTTTTAATGTTAACGAAGCTTTATTACAGCACATATAGAGGTGGCCTTGTAACTTTGCTAGAGGTTTGGGAATTGCTTCATCAAACAAATAAATAGATAAATCACAATGGGAAGAAGCTAACCACAAAATATTGGCCAGATAGCGCTGAGGAATCTGCATTGCCTTCAAAATTGCTCACTCATAGCTGAGTCTTTCATTGATTTTGTGGATGCTCTTTGTTCCATATTGTTCTATAAATAATCTTTCTGCTCTTTATCTCACACAGTGCTCCATGGATATCTTTGATATACTGGTCTGGCATGGAAAAAAAAAACACCACAGGGCAGAATTTCCCCAATGAGTGTGACTCTGTCTGATTCTGGTTTCTTACATCTATGTCAGTAATTCATTTGGAAAGTAGCATATATCCTTAAAGCCCTAGGTGCATTTTAAGCCTAATTTATTATGCCCGCATTTAAAATTCAGAGTAAGCATGTATCAAAGTTACACCATTTGCCTATGGGGTATGTGTGCTCAGAAAGATCTCTCTGGATATTATGGATGAATGCTTCCTATCCTTTAGTAAATCACTCTGCTCCATAACACTAAAAGAGTCCTTAAATTTAATCTAAATTAAAAGTATTTAGTAACTTTCTAAATATGAAGTAAACCCTTCATCATCATCATCATTATACATGGGATGACACCTGGTTGTGATGGAAGGGTTTGAGATCCTCCATGAAGTTGAAGGTTATGTTGGTGGTATTGTAGATCTTGTAGATTCTGATAGGATCTCCCAAGCCCAACAGGACTTAATAATGAGGAGGATTAAATAAAACATCTGTTACCTGTTCTTACCTCTTACCTGTTACCTCTTCTAATTATTTTTTAATAATTTGTATTAAGCTTTAAAGCCTTAGTAAGGTCATACCTGGAATACCGAATCCAGCTTTGGTCACCACATTACATAAAAGATGTTGAGACTTTGGAAAAAGTGCAAAGAAGAGCAAGTAAGATGATCAAAGGCCTGGAGACAAAAACATATGAAGAACGGTTTCAGGATTTGGGTTTGGCTAGTCTAGAGTAAACAAGGATCGGGTGGGGGAGCATGTTAGCAGTATTCCAGTATTTGAGAGGTTGCCACAAAGAAGAGGGTGTCAACTTATTTTCCAAAGCACCAGAACAAGACTGCAGGACAAGAAACAATGGATGGAACACTGGACAACCACTTGTCTGAAATGGTATAGGTTTTCTTGCTTGGGCAGGGGAGGATTGGATTAGAAGACCTCCAGGGTCCCTTCCAGCTCTCCTCCTCCTCCTCCTCCTCCTCCCCCTCCTCCTCCTCCTCCTCCTATCTTAATTATCATAATCAAAACTAGAACTTTCACATGCTTAGATCTTTCCTTCTCAATGTGGAATTTTGGCAACATAGTTCTAGATCTGAAGCATATTTAAATTATCTTTCAAACTTTTCCTCTTTTTAAAACTCCACTGAATGGAAATATTTTGATCCATATTGTGGCTTGTCAGTGATTGAAGAGAGAGAGACTAAAATTAGAGCTTTGTAAATGTTAACAGGAAGATCTTTTGTGCTGATGGAAAAAAAAAGGAGATGATTGTAATGCCAATGAAGTATAATTAGCAGTATTAGTTTTGGTAGCAGTATTACTTTTCATATGCCTACATAACTAGGCAGAGTACAAAATAAGACATTCCGATTTCAAAAATTAATAAATATTTCACTACAATCCAATGGAAAATCACAACTAAAATATAGAGTTCCCTTCCCCCTCCCAGGAGTCTCCACATGGTCAGTTCATCATGCCAGGTAAGTGCAGGACCCGCGCAGAGGCTCTGCGAGGGTGAAAAATGAGCCTCCCAAAAGTCCAGATATGAGCCCATTTCTGGCAGAGGTGGGTTCCGGATCCTGGTATGGTGCAACGGGGCCCGGCGTCCACTACATGAATGCACGCACGACGCTCTTACACATGCACAGCGCACACATGCATCTTTACCTCCTGCGATGCTCCACGATGCCTCCGTGATGCTCCAGCTGCTCGGCGGAGTGTTACGCAGGCGCCGTGCGTTCCGTGCGTAGGCGCAGAAGCACTGAAGAGCTCAAATACAGGTATTGATGGCGGGCAGGTGGGTGGGCCCTCCGGAACACCGTTCCGGAATAGTACCTGGTGCTCCCGCCAGGCACTGGTACGCCCATACCGGAGCGTACTGCCTGCAACCCACCACTGGTTTCTGGTCTCCAGAGTGCCTCCAGAGCCTGAGGGATGCCATTTTCCCCCTCCAGGAGACTCGGGGCATCAGAAAAACATATTTTCTATATATTCTATGTATTCAAGAAATGGTCAAGGAGACAATGATCAACAAAAAGCATCTATTTATTTACACTTGCGCAAGTGGATTCTCAAATCCGAGAGAATGCCTGATAATGCTAAGCACAACGTTTAAATACATTATTTGTGGGTGTCATCAAGGTGTTTCATAATACAGTTACATAATTGTACTTGGCTACTATTACAGTAGTGGTTTCCTTTAACAAAAAGCCTCCAAGATTCCAGTTCCCCGGTCCCATTGCATGACAAGATCTCTGTTCCTGTTACAGACAATACAAATCCCAGATATATGACAAATGCATCAGTTATATGACAATAACAAGATAATTAATCAATTGTATCAAGTTCTTGGGAATGAATCTGACGCCAACATCCTCTTCTTTACCCACATTCTACTCAGTTGCTCTTAGCTTATCAGCTCCACCTAGGAGGCTGGGAATCCCCAGGCTGGAAGCTACATTTGACCAAAGTCAAAATTACCTCTTAAAAGTGCTTGAATAATATCTGGCTGCAGTTAAAATGTAAAAAGAAGTCTTATTCAGAATTGAATCTGTCAGGGTCATTCTTTTTTACACAAATAATCAAATCTTATTTCTCTTATGGGGAAAGCCTCTGGAGCCTAGGGATGGTGAAAACTCCTCCTCCCCCCCCCGCCATGGTGCAGGAGGCTGAGTAGGCCACATCCACCGTGGCCATGCCCACCCAGCAACCGTTGCTCAAGTGCAAAGCCCAAGAGAAGATGTAAAAGCCCCCCCTCTCAACTTCATGTGTTCAGCTGCGCCAGCGAACCATGTGCTTGGTGGATCTGCTTCATCATTAAACCATCTTTCCAATCACCCTCCATTTCCCGTGTCCTTCTCCTGGCTTGGAATTGAACCTGATGGATATTTCTTCCAAGAGCACCATCACATACCTAGGACACCCCCATATATATTGACTTCATTTTAATTCTGATAAAGCAAATGAAAAAGGTAGAACACTCCTATCCTGATTTTAAAAGCAGAACTAACTGAAATACTGAACTGCTCCCTTAAAGCAGTCGTGTCTTACTAAATGCAAAATGTAGCATTGCAGCAGAAAAGAAGAAATCTAAGGAAGATACAATCAAAGAAAGAGCTGGTTGCCTTTCTCTCTCTCCCTGTATGCATGTGTTTGCCCCTGATGTGTTCTCAAGTTTCTATGCCAGCCTAGGTTTGGTTGCCTATCCTGTTTGATCGTGTGTTCCTCTCTGAGATGAAGATGCATCAAGGACACTTGGAAGTGAAACTTGTCTAACTTCACCCCGAGATCCAGCTGCACTATTGAAAGCAGACATTCTGTATACATTTTTTCCTACTATCAAGGAAGGATACATGTACCTCAAGGGTAGACGTATTCTAGCTCTTCATGGGGACTGGAGGCCAAAACATATAAAGAACAGTTGCTGGAACTGGGTATGCTTAGTCTGGTGAAAAAAAGGACTAGGGGTGAGATGATCACAGTCTTCCAATATCTCAGGGGCTGCCACAAAGAAGAGGGAGTCAAGCCACTCTCCAAGGCACCTGAGGGCAGGACAAGAACCAATGGGTGGAAAGTAATCAAGGAGAGAAGGAACTTAACACTAAGGAGAAATTTCCTGACAGTGAGAATATTTAATCAGTGGAACAACTTGCCTCCAGAAGTTGTAAATGCTCCAACACTGGAAGTTGTTAAGAAGATGTTGGCTAACCATTTGTCTGAAGTGGGGTAGGGTTTCCTGCCTGAGCAGAGGGTTGGGCTAGAAGACCTCCAAGGTCCCTTCCAACTCTGTTATTCTATTCTATTCTATTCTACTCTATTCTACCCTACCCTACCCTACCCTACCCTACTGTTCTGTTCTGTTCTGTTCTGTTCTGTTCTGCCATGGCTGCCAATACACCTCTCAGAATTACAGCAACTCCTCAGAGAAGAGACATATTCATTTCCTATGCAGTGCCCAATCAGGCCATTCTCTTCTTAGAGGCATCTGCAGCTCCTGCTTTTATCATCAGACAGGGTTCTGTGAAGAAACTTGGAATAAATGAGGAAAACCTTTGAAATATTAATAAAACCTTCATTGAAAAAAAGCCTTGATTTGTACAAAACCGGGGCCTGCCTTTAAAATGTGCGGCAGCATAGCATACTGCCATTTGTGCACAACTGCAAATATTATTCAACTGGCACTTAGAGGAAACAAGAATCTATTGATTAATTGATGGAATCCTTGCTGCTCAGGTACTCCGAAGTTAATTATGGGATGGCAACCTGAAGGGAAATGACTTCTTCAAAGGAATTTGTTCTTTTGCCCAATAAAAACCAGAAAGGGGATAGGGAGGGAGGGAACCCACCGATCTGGATGAAATGCAGTGGGGTGAAAATCTAGAAAGGAAATCTGAATAGTAATCTTTCACTAAATCAGATATCAGGAATTTGAGGGGGGGGGAGATGGGACGGACACTGATCTAGTTATGGTGGAGTGCAAAAATCAAGAACAGAAGAACAGAGTTAGAAGGGAATTTGGAGGTCTTCTAGTGCAACCTCCTGCTCAAGCAGGACACCCTATATCAGGGGTGTCGAACTCAAGGCACGGGGCTGGATCTGGCCCATGGAGTACTTAGGTCTGGTCCATGGGGACG